>NC_086327.1:139578116-139898435 GCF_036172605.1 Pelobates fuscus
CATTGGCCAGGCGGAACTTCCCCACTACCTCCAGCGCCTGATAACCGCCATCTTACCGCACACACAGGCCAAAAAGCTACTTTTTGATACCTGCTTCCGGGTCACTAAGCCTGCACAGGCACCATCTACTGCCACCCTAGACGTGATCATAGGTCGCCACTCAATCACCGACAGAAACCGTGTTATGGCAGCGGTGAGGAACAAAACCCCAAATTTTTTGAGTCAGCCCACATCACGTTCTTCCAGGATCTAACCAGAAGCACGTTACAGTGGCGCAGGTCCTTGGCCCCGATCACGCGCCAACTCCGTATACCCGGTGTGGAGTATAGATGGGGCATACCTAGGACTCTGACGGTGGTTAAAAATGCGGCCACCCACAGACTCACCTTCCTGAACAAAGCTGCATCATTTCTGCAAGGGACTCCCACCTCCATCGGCGGCTTTAGCGGAAACCCGCAAATAACACGTGTGGGATCCCAGAAGGACTGTCCCATTTACACCACGAAAAGGAGCAAGGTTAGGGGCACCTACCTGTAAGACACCCCAAACAAAGCGGAATCTCCCACGTTATGCAGCTTTCTTAAATAACTGTCTTTGTTCTCAATGTTTTGCATTTAAGTGTGCTTTTTCCTGATATTTTATTTGTATTTTATTTCTTTACCTCACTTAATTATATATGCTATGTTGCACTGTAAGACATACCTACATAACAACATGGGCCCCACGCACCCCCCCGCTCCGGAGAGCAACTTGTTCCACGCCTTAAGCACCATGAGCTCCTCCCGCTCGTAATACCCCCTCCCCGTGGCTCCCTTAGGTTAGGCGCCGTACAACATGAGTTAACCCACATGGACCCCGGGCTAAGGCATTACTCTCCAATAGGCAGTAACTTCAACATGGGTTCCAACTGTACCACACAGAAGCACTGCTGAGAAGGAATCTGCCCCAGACAGTATGCCCATGGCCGCAACCCCACGCATGCTATATAGATGCCTGGGAACCTTCGGGGTTCAACGCTACTTACTACACACACTTAGTGGCAACATTCCCATGCACCACAGCCACAATCACATAAGCGTGTACCTACACCTCCAGTTCTACATATTACATAAAAAGGTGCATTGTCCTCCTCCGCAACACAACTGTTAACCTATTCTTGATGGTCTGCCTGTACCAGCTGTTGGGGCGATACGAGCATGTATGTATAACCTATGCACTAACAAAATAAAGAATTTAAAAAAAAATACATAAAACCCCACAAGTTACATCCCTTGATAGCCCCGATTTGGGTGACCAACATATCCAAAACTCACCCAGATCGGTTTAGGGGTTCAGGAATTTCCTGGAAGTCATAATTTGACCGACCACATGCATGATCCCATGCCCAAAGCAGTTCCAGAGAATCAGGGCTTGCGGTCGGTGTAGTTCGGTAGTTTAAAAACCGAACAAACTACCAAACATATTAAGCAAAACATACGAAATAACAAGGGGGAAGTTACGGACAGTCAAAAGAAGGAACAAAGTATAGCTTACAAAGATAATTTCCGCTAAAACTCACATGTAAC
This sequence comes from Pelobates fuscus, assembly GCF_036172605.1. Classification (NCBI taxonomy): domain Eukaryota; kingdom Metazoa; phylum Chordata; class Amphibia; order Anura; family Pelobatidae; genus Pelobates; species Pelobates fuscus. The sequence continues at coordinate 139,579,682 of NC_086327.1, forward strand.
AAATGACCCATTTGTCCTTTCTCTTAACTGAAGTGCCTCTCTTTCATTTTCATCTGTAAATACTGAACAAAAATATTAATTGAGGCAGTCAGCTAGACCTTTACCCTCTTCTACATACCTTCCTTCCAAACTGCTGTAATTCCTACACCGTTCACCTGATTTGGATGTAAACACCCTCAAATTAAAGCTGAAAGTCTGCAGTTAAAGCACATCTTGTTCATTTAATTTCATTGTGGTGGTGTATAGAGCCAAAAATATTAGAATTGTGTCGATGTCCCAATATTTATGGACCTGACTGTATGTGTGACTTCTCACACCTTACAGAGCCGTTGATTAATTAAAGAATCAACCCATGTTGTAAACCATCTGCCTCCTTTCACATTCCTATGCAATCTACATTATCCCTTCTGTCATCTGACCTTGCAACCAAGTGGCCAACTCATATATGCACTACACAAATTACATTACATGGCAATATTATGTTGCGCAACAATGAATTATGCACCCTTGGTGTGACAAACTCCCCTAATTATTTTCCATAGGTCAGGTGCATAACCAGCAATATCATCGTTGTCACGTAAAGCAGGACGCAAGTGGGTGGGGTAAATAGAGGGGGGGCCAATGACATGAAACATGTTATGGTTGCCATCAGGATGCCTGCCACTCACCGGAGACAGCCCATTGAGGTGGGCCATGCAGAGTGCGCCGTTTTAGTAATCTACGCATGGTCCTACTGCCCTGAGCGGGATGCAAGCTTGTCTAATGAGGTACTCGTCTTTAGTTTATTCAGTAAATAAAACAAAGAACAAAGTCAGGACAAAACTGGGACAGTTAGGAGGCCTGCAGAGGACTTTAACACTTTCACATACTTTAATGCTAGTTCAAACCTCAGTGCACTGTATTTTGTTGCACCTGTTGGTGGCTGCAGCCACCTGTAAGGGAATGCATGTTTAGGGGAGCGCAGTATATATCCAATATCCCTAGCGATCTCTCAGTCAGTCTCTTTCACCCTCACTTTACATACAGATATATAGGATGTTGCACTATATCTAATATTCGTTTGTAATTTCTAGCTCTCCAGCAGAGCTCTGTACAATGCGAATCCCGAAATAACAGAAAAGGCCAATTTACCAGAAAAGTGCAATCACCGCGTTTCATGCTTTGTGTCGAGTTAAAATGGCAATTAATGCCCAGCACAGAGCAGATTATCTGATCGACGTAAAATGACTGCATTGAACTGGAACGGAAATACAAAGGACCTCGTATCAGGTTAAAAATTAGTCTTTCTGAAATATCAGATTATAAATGGAAATTAACAAAAAAAAGATATGTAGCGGCAAAGCAGTCTTGTAGAATATTGCGTACATGCCTTTTTACTTAAAATATATGTCCTTTTAATCCTTTTAAGCATGTCACTTTGAGTGAATTTAAAAAGGGTAGAATCGACTCAAAGGGATTCATTAAACACCCAGTAACTTAAAGACTGAATTTTAAACAAAAATAGCCAAATCGTCACTATCAATATGTTGGATAATTTGTCCATATTTTAACCTAAATTTAGCAATTCTGTTTAAAAGGATGGCTCCAATGGTGGTTATAATTGTAGGAGTACTCGGGCCCCGTTTCTCCGAAATGAGGCAAATGTTTTGCAGCGGGTCACTCTTTTACCTGTGTCCCCGCCGGGCTCTGATGGTCCTGTATGGCCGGTGATGATATATTAATTCTGTAGGGCTGCAGAAGCCGTCCATTCAAACCACAGCAGCTGACCGCTCAGTATTGACAGCCTGGAACTCTTGTTCTGGGCCACAGCAACGCTGCTGGTGGTGGAGTTACATTACTTACATCAGAGGGCTTAATTCCATAAACGCTTATAATTTTGCGTGCACCTGATTTTATTTCATTGGTTTTCTCAGTACAATCAGCAGCAAAACTCTAAATACACAGTGTGCTAGTTATGGCTCAATAACCACAGGGGAGTCCATTTATTTACAATTTCCTAGAGCTTGCTTTTTGCACCAAAGTTACTTGTGGTGAGCTGACAGATATCTCAGCAATCTCTTCACTATGACCACAACCCCTGTTATATGTAACAATTCAACCTTAGCAGTCTCCTGCCTATAAATGGAACTCAGCAGTATCCTGCCTATAAACGGAACTGCCTATAAATGGAACTCGGCAGTATCCTGCCTATTAATGGAACTCGGCAGTTCCTGCCTATAAATGGAACTCGGCAGTATCCTGTCTATTAACAGAACTCGGCAGTATCCTGCCTTTTAATGGAACTCGGCAGTATCCTGCCTATTAATGGAACTCGGCAGCATCCTGCCTATTTATGGAACTCGGCAGTTCCTGCCTATAAATGGAACTCGGCAGTTTCCTGTCTATTAACAGAACTCGGCAGTATCCTGTCTATTAATGGAACTCAGCAGCATCCTGCCTATAAATGGAACTCGGCAGTATCCTGTCTATTAACAGAACTCGGCAGTATCCTGCCTATAAATGGAACTCGGCAGTATCCTGCCTATAAATGGAGCTCGGCAGAATCCTGCCTATAAATGGAACTCGGCAGTATCCTGCCTATTAATGGAACTCGGCAGTATCCTGCCTATTAATGGAACTCGGCAGTATCCTGTCTATTAATGGAACTCGGCAGTATCCTGCCTATTAATGGAACTCGGCAGTATCCTGTCTATTAATGGAACTCGGCAGTATCCTGTCTATTAATGGAACTCAGCAGCATCCTGCCTATTAATGGAACTCGGCAGTATCCTGCCTATTAATGGAACTCGGCAGTATCCTGTCTATTAATGGAACTCGGCAGTATCCTGCCTATAAATGGAACTCGGCAGTATCCTGCCTATAAATGGAACTCGGCAGTATCCTGCCTATTAATGGAACTCGGCAGTATCCTGCCTATTAATGGAACTCGGCAGTATCCTGCCTATTAATGGAACTCGGCAGTATCCTGCCTATAAATGGAACTCGGCAGTATCCTGCCTATTAATGGAACTCGGCAGTATCCTGCCTATAAATGGAACTCGGCAGTATCCTGCCTATTAATGGAACTCGGCAGTATCCTGCCTATTAATGGAACTCGGCAGTATCCTGCCTATAAATGGAACTCGGCAGTATCCTGCCTATAAATGGAACTCGGCAGTATCCTGCCTATAAATGGAACTCGGCAGTATCCTGCCTATTAATGGAACTCGGCAGTATCCTGCCTATTAATGGAACTCGGCAGTATCCTGCCTATAAATGGAACTCGGCAGTATCCTGCCTATTAATGGAACTCGGCAGTATCCTGCCTATAAATGGAACTCGGCAGTATCCTGCCTATAAATGGAACTCGGCAGTATCCTGCCTATAAATGGAACTCGGCAGTATCCTGCCTATAAATGGAACTCGGCAGTATCCTGCCTATTAATGGAACTCGGCAGTATCCTGTCTATTAATGGAACTCGGCAGTATCCTGCCTATAAATGGAACTCGGCAGTATCCTGCCTATAAATGGAACTCTGCAGTATCCTGACTATAAATGGAACTCGGCAGTATCCTGCCTATAAATGGAACTCGGCAGTATCCTGCCTATAAATGGAACTCGGCAGTATCCTGCCTATAAATGGAACTCGGCAGTATCCTGCCTATAAATGGAACTCGGCAGCATCCTGCCTATTTATGGAACTCGGCAGTTCCTGCCTATAAATGGAACTCGGCAGTTTCCTGTCTATTAACAGAACTCGGCAGTATCCTGTCTATTAATGGAACTCAGCAGCATCCTGCCTATAAATGGAACTCGGCAGTATCCTGTCTATTAACAGAACTCGGCAGTATCCTGCCTATAAATGGAACTCGGCAGTATCCTGCCTATAAATGGAGCTCGGCAGAATCCTGCCTATAAATGGAACTCGGCAGTATCCTGCCTATTAATGGAACTCGGCAGTATCCTGTCTATTAATGGAACTCGGCAGTATCCTGCCTATAAATGGAACTCGGCAGTATTCTGCCTATAAATGGAACTCGGCAGTATCCTGCCTATAAATGGAACTCGGCAGTATCCTGCCTATAAATGGAACTCGGCAGTATCCTGCCTATTAATGGAACTCGGCAGTATCCTGCCTATAAATGGAACTCGGCAGTATCCTGCCTATTAATGGAACTCGGCAGTATCCTGTCTATTAATGGAACTCGGCAGTATCCGGTCTATTAACAGAACTCGGCAGTATCCTGCCTATAAATGGAACTCGGCAGTATCCTGCCTATAAATGGAACTCGGCAGTATCCTGCCTATTAATGGAACTCGGCAGTATCCTGCCTATTAATGGAACTCGGCAGTGTCCTGCCTATTAATGGAACTCGGCAGTATCCTGCCTATAAATGGAACTCGGCAGTATCCTGCCTATTAATGGAACTCGGCAGTATCCTGCCTATTAATGGAACTCGGCAGTATCCTGTCTATTAATGGAACTCGACAGTATCCTGCCTATAAATGGAACTCGGCAGTATCCTGCCTATTAATGGAACTCGGCAGTATCCTGCCTATAAATGGAACTCGGCAGTATCCTGCCTATTAATGGAACTCGGCAGTATCCTGCCTATAAATGGAACTCGGCAGTATCCTGCCTATTAATGGAACTCGGCAGTATCCTGCCTATAAATGGAACTCGGCAGTATCCTGTCTATTAATGGAACTCGACAGTATCCTGCCTATAAATGGAACTCGGCAGTATCCTGCCTATTAATGGAACTCGGCAGTATCCTGCCTATAAATGGAACTCGGCAGTATCCTGCCTATTAATGGAACTCGGCAGTATCCTGCCTATAAATGGAACTCGGCAGTATCCTGCCTATAAATGGAACTCGGCAGTATCCTGCCTATTAATGGAACTCGGCAGTATCCTGCCTATAAATGGAACTCGGCAGTATCCTGCCTATTAATGGAACTCGGCAGTATCCTGTCTATTAATGGAACTCGGCAGTATCCGGTCTATTAACAGAACTCGGCAGTATCCTGCCTATAAATGGAACTCGGCAGTATCCTGCCTATAAATGGAACTCGGCAGTATCCTGCCTATTAATGGAACTCGGCAGTATCCTGCCTATTAATGGAACTCGGCAGTATCCTGCCTATTAATGGAACTCGGCAGTATCCTGCCTATAAATGGAACTCGGCAGTATCCTGCCTATTAATGGAACTCGGCAGTATCCTGCCTATTAATGGAACTCGGCAGTATCCTGTCTATTAATGGAACTCGGCAGTATCCTGCCTATAAATGGAACTCGGCAGTATCCTGCCTATTAATGGAACTCGGCAGTATCCTGCCTATAAATGGAACTCGGCAGTATCCTGCCTATTAATGGAACTCGGCAGTATCCTGCCTATAAATGGAACTCGGCAGTATCCTGCCTATTAATGGAACTCGGCAGTATCCTGCCTATAAATGGAACTCGGCAGTATCCTGCCTATAAATGGAACTCGGCAGTATCCTGCCTATTAATGGAACTCGGCAGTATCCTGCCTATTAATGGAACTCGGCAGTATCCTGTCTATAAATGGAACTCGGCAGTATCCTGCCTATAAATGGAACTCAGCAGTATCCTGCCTATTAATGGAACTCGGCAGTATCCTGTCTATAAATGGAACTGCCTATTAATGGAACTCGGCAGTATCCTGTCTATAAATGGAACTCGGCAGTATCCTGCCTATTAATGGAACTCGGCAGTATCCTGTCTATAAATGGAACTGCCTATTAATGGAACTCGGCAGTATCCTGTCTATTAATGGAACTCGGCAGTATCCTGCCTATTAATGGAACTCGGCAGTATCCTGTCTATAAATGGAACTGCCTATTAATGGAACTCGGCAGTATCCTGCCTATAAATGGAACTCGGCAGTATCCTGCCTATTAATGGAACTCGGCAGTATCCTGCCTATAAATGGAACTCGGCAGTATCCTGCCTATAAATGGAACTCGGCAGTATCCTGTCTATAAATGGAACTCGGCAGTATCCTGTCTATAAATGGAACTGCCTATTAATGGAACTCGGCAGTATCCTGTCTATTAATGGAACTCGGCAGTATCCTGTCTATAAATGGAACTGCCTATTAATGGAACTCGGCAGTATCCTGCCTATAAATGGAACTCGGCAGTATCCTGCCTATTAATGGAACTCGGCAGTATCCTGCCTATAAATGGAACTCGGCAGTATCCTGCCTATAAATGGAACTCGGCAGTATCCTGCCTATAAATGGAACTCGGCAGTATCCTGTCTATAAATGGAACTGCCTATTAATGGAACTCGGCAGTATCCTGCCTATAAATGGAACTCGGCAGTATCCTGCCTATTAATGGAACTCGGCAGTATCCTGCCTATAAATGGAACTCGGCAGTATCCTGCCTATAAATGGAACTCGGCAGTATCCTGCCTATAAATGGAACTCGGCAGTATCCTGTCTATAAATGGAACTCGGCAGTATCCTGCCTATTAATGTAACTCGGCAGTATCCTGCCTATAAATGGAACTCGGCAGTATCCTGCCTATAAATGGAACTCGGCAGTATCCTGTCTATTAATGGAACTCGGCAGTATCCGGTCTATAAATGGAACTGCCTATTAATGGAACTCGGCAGTATCCTGTCTATAAATGGAACTGCCTATTAATGGAACTCGGCAGTATCCTGTCTATTAATGGAACTCGGCAGTATCCTGTCTATTAATGGAACTCGACAGTATCCTGCCTATAAATGGAACTCGGCAGTATCCTGCCTATTAATGGAACTCGGCAGTATCCTGCCTATAAATGGAACTCGGCAGTATCCTGCCTATTAATGGAACTCGGCAGTATCCTGCCTATTAATGGAACTCGGCAGTACATGTGATCAGCATATTGCAGACTTTACCAGTAAAACTCAGCAGTCACATGTCTATCACTAGATCCCAGTAATATGATACCTGAACCAGCAGTCTCTCTGTCTGTAACCTGATGACTTCACATACATACAGCTAGAACTCCACAGTCTCTTTCCTACAACTAGAACTCAGCAATCTCTCTGTCTGTGACCTGAAGGCTGCACATACGTACAGTTAGAACTCGGCAGTCTCTTTCCTACAACTAGAACTCAGCAGTCTCTCTGCTTATGAGCAGAATTCTGCAGTCTCTTGCCCTGAATTGAACCTTATTGATACCTACCACTACAATACTGCAGTTTATTTTCTTTGACCAGAATGCTGCAGTCTCTTGCTTTTAACGAGGACTCAGCAATACAAGATAATTTTATTTGGCATTAAATTGCTCTCCATATTTCTGGCAGCCGTGTGGTTTATATCGTAAAGGATGTTTACATGAATTGGTACTCTCCTGGAGCTTTCAGCTGACATTATCAGGACAGTTAGACATGTCCCCTGAAGGTCTTTATGCATCGTGTGTGTTTTTTCTGCTGGTTTTTAGGGCTTTTGTGTTTTGTAGTTACAATTAGCTAAAAGCAAAAGTCAACCTTTGAAGCCACAGTCTTGCTTTACATCAATCAACAGCTGCAGACTTTCTGAGGGATCAGTAAAGGATGTGCGAATAACAGGGCCGCCCCAAATGTTTGTGGGCTCCACGGTTGCAGTGCATCATGGTAAATGTAGTTCAAGTATTTGGCCTGAGCCAATACTATTACAGGATAATATTTAACAGAGAAGCACCTCTGTCCCCTGGGCTGGCCTGTCCCCCTCGAACAGACAGGTCCCTGATTGGACTCTCTACAATGGCATTAGACTTCAGGATAGATTGAAAAGTCAGGAAATGACCTGCAATTACAATAAATGAAATAGTGCTGACATAGTCTGCAGCGCAGTATTATAAGTAAACCAGACACCATTTAATTCGAACAAAACGAGTTTGAGATGCAGGTATACTAGGTGACGACGTTTTGCCCAAACAAGTTACAATCTTCATTTGCCTAAAAATCTCCAAATTAAGACAAAGTAACAAAATATATAAACTGATTATATAAAAATGATCACATAAACTTGGTGAAACATCTTATGTCAGCAAAAAGAAATGCCACGACTACGACTGTAACCTCAGAGTTACTCTCAAATTATGTTAAAACCCAGAATATCAACTATTTACCTAGCTAGATCAATATGAGAACTATGGTAACACAATGCCGTGATAGAACAGGAACTCTATCAAAGATAAAACAGTGTTGGCTGCGTGACGCTAATCTCCCATTGCATTACGTTATAAATGTGAGTGCACGCTCACTAATCTCCAATTGCATTACGTTATAGATGTGAGTGTACGCTCACTAACATCCCATTGCATTACGTTATAGATGTGAGTGCACGCTCACTAACCTCCCATTGCATTACGTTATAGATGTGAGTGCACGCTCACTAATCTCCAATTGCATTACGTTATAGATGTGAGTGCACGCTCACTAATCTCCCATTGCATTACGTTATAGATGTGAGTGCACGCTCACTAATCTCCAATTGCATTACGTTATAGATGTGAGTGCACGCTCACTAATCTCCCATTGCATTACGATATAGATGTGAGTGCACGCTCACTAATCTCCCATTGCATTACGTTATACATGTGAGTGCACGCTCACTAATCTCCAATTGCATTACGTTATAGATGTGAGTGCACGCTCACTAATCTCCCATTGCATTACGATATAGATGTGAGTGCACGCTCACTAATCTCCCATTGCATTACGATATAGATGTGAGTGCACGCTCACTAATCTCCCATTGCATTACGTTATAGATGTGAGTGCACGCTCACTAATCTCCAATTGCATTACGTTATAGATGTGAGTGCACGCTCACTAATCTCCCATTGCATTACGATATAGATGTGAGTGCACGCTCACTAATCTCCCATTGCATTACGATATAGATGTGAGTGCACGCTCACTAATCTCCCATTGCATTACGTTATAGATGTGAGTGCACGCTCACTAATCTCCAATTGCATTACGTTATAGATGTGAGTGCACGCTCACTAATCTCCCATTGCATTACGATATAGATGTGAGTGCACGCTCACTAATCTCCCATTGCATTACGTTATAGATGTGAGTGCACGCTCACTAATCTCCAATTGCATTACGTTATAGATGTGAGTGCACGCTCACTAATCTCCCATTGCATTACGATATAGATGTGAGTGCACGCTCACTAATCTCCCATTGCATTACGATATAGATGTGAGTGCACGCTCACTAATCTCCCATTGCATTACGTTATAGATGTGAGTGCACGCTCACTAATCTCCAATTGCATTACGTTATAGATGTGAGTGCACGCTCACTAATCTCCCATTGCATTACGATATAGATGTGAGTGCACGCTCACTAATCTCCCATTGCATTACGATATAGATGTGAGTGCACGCTCACTAATCTCCCATTGCATTACGTTATAGATGTGAGTGCACGCTCACTAATCTCCAATTGCATTACGTTATAGATGTGAGTGCACGCTCACTAATCTCCCATTGCATTACGATATAGATGTGAGTGCACGCTCACTAATCTCCCATTGCATTACGATATAGATGTGAGTGCACGCTCACTAATCTCCCATTGCATTACGTTATAGATGTGAGTGCACGCTCACTAATCTCCAATTGCATTACGTTATAGATGTGAGTGCACGCTCACTAATCTCCCATTGCATTACGATATAGATGTGAGTGCACGCTCACTAATCTCCCATTGCATTACGATATAGATGTGAGTGCACGCTCACTAATCTCCCATTGCATTACGTTATAGATGTGAGTGCACGCTCACTAATCTCCAATTGCATTACGTTATAGATGTGAGTGCACGCTCACTAATCTCCCATTGCATTACGATATAGATGTGAGTGCACGCTCACTAATCTCCCATTGCATTACGATATAGATGTGAGTGCACGCTCACTAATCTCCCATTGCATTACGTTATAGATGTGAGTGCACGCTCACTAATCTCCCATTGCATTACGATATAGATGTGAGTGCACGCTCACTAATCTCCCATTGCATTACGATATAGATGTGAGTGCACGCTCACTAATCTCCCATTGCATTACGATATAGATGTGAGTGCACGCTCACTAATCTCCCATTGCATTACGTTATAGATGTGAGTGCACGCTCACTAATCTCCCATTGCATTACGATATAGATGTGAGTGCACGCTCACTAATCTCCCATTGCATTACGATATAAATGTGAGTGCACGCTCACTAATCTCCCATTGCATTACGTTATAGATGTGAGTGCACGCTCACTAATCTCCCATTGCATTACGTTATAGATGTGAGTGCACGCTCACTAACATCCCATTGCATTACGTTATACATGTGAGTGCACGCTCACTAATCTCCCATTGCATTACGTTATAGATGTGAGTGCACGCTCACTAATCTCCCATTGCATTACGTTATAGATGTGAGTGCACGCTCACTAATCTCCCATTGCATTACGATATAGATGTGAGTGCACGCTCACTAATCTCCCATTGCATTACGATATAGATGTGAGTGCACGCTCACTAATCTCCCATTGCATTACGTTATAGATGTGAGTGCACGCTCACTAATCTCCCATTGCATTACAATATAGATGTGAGTGCACGCTCACTAATCTCCCATTGCATTACGATATAGATGTGAGTGCACGCTCACTAATCTCCCATTGCATTACGTTATAGATGTGAGTGCACGCTCACTAATCTCCCATTGCATTACGTTATAGATGTGAGTGCACGCTCACTAACATCCCATTGCATTACGTTATACATGTGAGTGCACGCTCACTAATCTCCCATTGCATTACGTTATAGATGTGAGTGCATGCTCACTAATATCCCATTGCATTACGTTATACATGTGAGTGCACGCTCACTAATCTCCCATTGCATTACGTTATAGATGTGAGTGCACGCTCACTAATCTCCCATTGCATTACGTTATAGATGTGAGTGCACGCTCACTAATCTCCCATTGCATTACGTTATAGATGTGAGTGCACGCTCACTAACATCCCATTGCATTACGTTATAAATGTGAGTGCACGCTCACTAATCTCCCATTGCATTACGTTATAGATGTGAGTGCACGCTCACTAATTTCCCATTGCATTACGTTATAGATGTGAGTGCACGCTCACTAATCTCCCATTGCATTACGTTATAGATGTGAGTGCACGCTCACTGACATGCCATTGCATTACGTTATAAATGTGAGTGCACGCTCGCTAATCTCCCATTGCATTACGTTATAGATGTGAGTGCACGCTCACTAACATGCCATTGCATTACGTTATAAATGTGAGTGCACGCTCACTAATCTCCCATTGCATTACGTTAAAGATGTGAGTGCACGCTCACTAATCTCCCATTGCATTACGATATAGATGTGAGTGCACGCTCACTAATCTCCCATTGCATTACGTTATACATGTGAGTGCACGCTCACTAATCTCCCATTGCATTACGTTATAGATGTGAGTGCACGCTCACTAATCTCCCATTGCATTACGTTATAGATGTGAGTGCACGCTCACTAATCTCCCATTGCATTACGTTATACATGTGAGTGCACGCTCACTAACATGCCATTGCATTACGTTATAAATGTGAGTGCACGCTCACTAATCTCCCATTGCATTACGTTATAGATGTGAGTGCACGCTCACTAATCTCCCATTGCATTATGATAAAGATGTGAGTGCACGCTCACTAATATCCCATTGCATTATGATAAAGATGTGAGTGCACGCTCACTAATATCCCATTGCATTATGATAAAGATGTGAGTGCACGCTCACTAATCTCCCATTGCATTACGTTATAGATGTGAGTGCACGCTCACTAATCTCCCATTGCATTACGTTATAAATGTGAGTGCACGCTCACTAATCTCCCATTGCATTACGTTATAGATGTGAGTGCACGCTCACTAATATCCCATTGCATTACGATATAGATGTGAGTGCACGCTCACTAATCTCCCATTGCATTACGTTATAGATGTGAGTGCACGCTCACTAATCTCCCATTGCATTACGATATAGATGTGAGTGCACGCTCACTAACATCGCATTGCATTACGTTATAAATGTGAGTGCACGCTCACTAATCTCCCATTGCATTACGTTATAAATGTGAGTGCACGCTCACTAATCTCCCATTGCATTACGTTATAAATGTGAGTGCACGCTAACTAATCTCCCATTGCATTACGATATAGATGTGAGTGCACGCTAACTAATCTCCCATTGCATTACGTTATACATGTGAGTGCACGCTCACTAACATGCCATTGCATTACGTTATAAATGTGAGTGCACGCTCACTAATCTCCCATTGCATTACGTTATAGATGTGAGTGCACGCTCACTAATCTCCCATTGCATTATGATAAAGATGTGAGTGCACGCTCACTAATATCCCATTGCATTATGATAAAGATGTGAGTGCACGCTCACTAATATCCCATTGCATTATGATAAAGATGTGAGTGCACGCTCACTAATCTCCCATTGCATTACGTTATAGATGTGAGTGCACGCTCACTAATCTCCCATTGCATTACGTTATAAATGTGAGTGCACGCTCACTAATCTCCCATTGCATTACGTTATAGATGTGAGTGCACGCTCACTAATATCCCATTGCATTACGATATAGATGTGAGTGCACGCTCACTAATCTCCCATTGCATTACGTTATAGATGTGAGTGCACGCTCACTAATCTCCCATTGCATTACGATATAGATGTGAGTGCACGCTCACTAACATCGCATTGCATTACGTTATAAATGTGAGTGCACGCTCACTAATCTCCCATTGCATTACGTTATAAATGTGAGTGCACGCTCACTAATCTCCCATTGCATTACGTTATAAATGTGAGTGCACGCTAACTAATCTCCCATTGCATTACGATATAGATGTGAGTGCACGCTAACTAATCTCCCATTGCATTACGTTATAGATGTGAGTGCACGCTCACTAATCTCCCATTGCATTACGATATAGATGTGAGTGCATGCTCACTAATCTCCCATTGCATTACGTTATAAATGTGAGTGCACGCTCACTAATCTCCCATTGCATTACGTTATAGATGTGAGTGCACGCTCACTAATCTCCCATTGCCTTACGTTATAGATGTGAGTGCACGGTCACTAATCTCCCATTGCATTACGATATAGATGTGAGTGCATGCTCACTAATCTCCCATTGCATTACGTTATAAATGTGAGTGCACGCTCACTAATCTCCCATTGCATTACGTTATAGATGTGAGTGCATGCTCACTAATCTCCCATTGCATTACGATATAGATGTGAGTGCACGCTCACTAATCTCCCATTGTATTACGTTATCAATGTGAGTGCACGCTCACTAATCTCCCATTGCATTACGTTATAGATGTGAGTGCACGCTCACTAATCTCCCATTGCATTACGATATAGATGTGAGTGCATGCTCACTAATCTCCCATTGCATTACGATATAGATATGAGTGCACGCTCACTAATCTCCCATTGCATTACGTTATAAATGTGAGTGCACGCTCACTAATCTCCCATTGCATTACGTTATAGATGTGAGTGCACGCTCACTAATCTCCCATTGCATTACGTTATAAATGTGAGTGCACGCTCACTAATCTCCCATTGCATTACGTTATAAATGTGAGTGCATGCTCACTAATCTCCCGTTGCATTACGATATAGATGTGAGTGCATGCTCACTAATCTCCCATTGTATTACGTTATAAATGTGAGTGCACGCTCACTAATCTCCCATTGCATTACGTTATAGATGTGAGTGCACGCTCACTAATCTCCAATTGCATTACGTTATAAATGTGAGTGCATGCTCACTAATCTCCCATTGCATTACAATATAGATGTGAGTTCATGCTCACTAATCTCCCATTGCATTACGTTATAGATGTGAGTGCACGCTCACTAATATCCCATTGCATTATGATTTAGATGTGAGTGCATGCTCACTAATCTCCCATTGCATTACGTTATAGATGTGAGTGCATGCTCACTAATCTCCCGTTGCATTACGATATAAATGTGAGTGCACGCTCACTAATATCCCATTGCATTATGATAAAGATGTGAGTGCATGCTCACTAATCTCCCATTGCATTACGATATAGATGTGAGTGCACGCTCACTAATCTCCCATTGCATTACGTTATAAATGTGAGTGCACACTCACTAATCTCCCATTGCATTACGTTATAGATGTGAGTGCACGCTCACTAATCTCCAATTGCATTACGTTATAAATGTGAGTGCATGCTCACTAATCTCCCATTGCATTACAATATAGATGTGAGTGCATGCTCACTAATCTCCCATTGCATTACAATATAGATGTGAGTGCACGCTCACTAATCTCCCATTGCATTACGTTATAAATGTGAGTGCACGCTCACTAATCTCCCATTGTGTTACGTTATAGATGTGAGTGCACGCTCACTAATCTCCAATTGCATTACGTTATAAATGTGAGTGCATGCTCACTAATCTCCCATTGCATTACAATATAGATGTGAGTGCATGCTCACTAATCTCCCATTGCATTACAATATAGATGTGAGTGCACGCTCACTAATCTCCCATTGCATTACGTTATAGATGTGAGTGCACGCTCACTAATATCCCATTGCATTACGTTATAAATGTGAGTGCACGCCCACTAATATCCCATTTTGTTACATTATAGATGTGAGTGCATGCTCACTAATCTCCCATTGCATTACAATATAGATGTGAGTGCACGCTCACTAATCTCCCATTGCATTACGTTAGAAATGTGAGTGCACTCTCACTAATCTCCCATTGTATTACGGTATATATGTGAGTGCACGCTCACTAATCTCCCATTGTATTACGTTATAGATGTGAGTGCACGCTCACTAATCTCCCATTGCTTTATGTTATAGATGTGAGTGCACGCTCACTAACATCCCATTGAGTTATGTTATAGATGTGAGTGCATGCTCACTAATCTCCCATTGCGTTATGTTATAGATGTGAGTGCACGCTCACTAATATCCCATTGCGTTATGTTATAGATGTGAGTGCGCGCTCACTAATCTCCCATTGCGTTATGTTATAGATGTGAGTGCACGCTCACTAATCTCCCATTGCGTTATGTTATAGATGTGAGTGCACGCTCACTAATCTCCCATTGCGTTATGTTATAGATGTGAGTGCACGCTCACTAATATCCCATTGCGTTATGTTATAGATGTGAGTGCACGCTCACTAATATCCCATTGCGTTATGTTATAGATGTGAGTGCACGCTCACTAATATCCCATTGCGTTATGTTATAGATGTGAGTGCACGCTCACTAATATTTCATTGCGTTATATTATAGATGTGAGTGCTGCCACAACTCTTGGCCTACACAACGTAGTCACATCTCCTGAGCTGCTCCCACAACTCCTGGCCTGCACGATGCTCCCACAACTCTTGACCCGCTCCCCTAACTCCTGTCCGGCACAGTGCACTTGCAATTCAATTTTAAGGTATGGTATGGTCAGGGACGGGGGAGTTTTTCCTGACTTATAGTACATGTTTGCATGTTTATTATCCAGCTATCCTGCTAACCTGACTGACTCTCTCCTTTAAAGATTAAGGAGACAACAGGGTTCATCTATGGTGCAACATTCACCTCTACAAGTGCTTGTAATTTAACTACCAATGGTGCCAGGAACCTTGATTAAAACAATAATAACTTGTCCGTGTTCATAATTTCTGTTCGAGTTTATATTTTGTAATGTGGCCATTCCTGGGAGATCATTTAAAAATGTTTTGCCAGATCTCAACCTCCCGGGCACTGTATTCTGTGAATGCATACTGCTTTATAATTTGAAACTAGCCCTTCCAAACCATTCCTCCCGCCATGCAGTTTATCACATTATCGTCTAACGGGCCAGCACATTTTCATGGTGATTTAATTGTCTCAGTTAGGATAACATGACTTGAGGAAGTATTTCACTTGTGATACATTGAAGCAGACAGCAAGCAGGCGAGCTATACATGCAGATCCATGGTCGCCCGCTCTGTGATAAGGCAACCTCGGGGAGAGGTAGTAAAATTTAATCTAAATATGAATAGAAATGCAGCAATGGTCATCACTTTTCTGGTTTTCTTTTTCATCATTAATTTAATGACTTTATTTTTATTGTTCCACAGATAAATTAGGGGCTATCTAACTAGTATCGGACCAGTGCTAAGGAAAATATGTAACAGGAAATGTCACATGTAACTGACACTCCAGGCCGAGGACATTCCTTTTCTGTGTTTTTCTTTTTCTTTTATCCATCTTGTAGTTAATGCTTTAAAGAAAACACAAAAAAGGAATGTCCTAAACCTGGGGTGTTCCTTTAGTTACATGTGACACAAACACTCACTTTTGCTACAAATGTTCGAGCTTTACAGCATGTGGGATGAGTCGAGCGAAGACCAGGAAGTGACTCAGCCAATCAGCATTGCATTTTCCCCAAACTCCTGCCTCCAAGGGATTTATGGGACATGAAATTAAAGTGGAACTAACACTTGTACAGTCGTTGCATTTTTTACAAAGACCCCCAAGGTGACATATGTAGTTCCCTCACTGTTTCAATTCCTTTCTTATATGGAACCTCTGCTGCCTGCCTGGACTTTTTAAATTGAGGTTCAACACTGAACCTGTGCGATCTGCCTGGCTCTAATATCTCACTAATCCTCAGCAACCACAATTAATTCTTGGAGAAGTGTATTCAGCCATCCAACAAACAGGCCGAGGGACTGTTCTAATAACCTTCTGGCCAATTCCAGACGCTGAGCCCAGCACAAGGTCCTATATACATCCTGCTGGAAAAACCGACTATTGGATTTTGAGGAATTTATCCATTACACAGTGAGAGGTAAAATTCAGGCCAATGATGCTAAGAGATGAAACCTGTCCGAATTGAAGATATTTTCCTTGCTTGCCTTAATTAGTCCTCCATTTTGCAAATCATTGCTCACACACTAACATGGCCACTTGTGATTGCTCTATTGAAAAATATATATCTGTATACAATAATATACAGTATTCACATACCGTATTTTGTTTCTACCCGTTTTTAGATGTTGAGTCTATTAAAACCTTCCGCTCCATTAAAACTAAATATATAAAACGCTCTGACCATTTATAAATCCCAAAATGCATGTCTGCCACCCTAGCGCCTAAAGGACTTTATTGATGTTGCATTTACGGTCACTTAGTTCTACAATAAAAAAATTGCTGTGCAGTTAAATTTGCAGCCACACTATTAAGCCCAGTCTGCCTGGGTCACAAACACCACAGGGCACTGCAAACCTTTCTAGTTGGCCCCTAGGCGTTGTTTATCATGCGTCTCTCGAGTGTAGAGATCGAACATCCTGCTCCACGCGCTAACAAGGGGCATTTGTGATAGACGAACATTAATGTTTTGAGAAGTCGTCCCTGTTAACTCTGTGTCAGTGAGTTTATCATGAAATACATAGAATGACTATAAGTAAATAAAATCCGCTTCTTTCCTGCATGGAAATATCACCATTTAATAAAATACACAGACATATCACCACAACTCATATTACATTCCCCAATGTAAATTAGTGAGTAACAGGACTTGTTTCTCACTGAAGGTATTCACTGATCTGAAATTGTGTTAAAATCAGGTTGTTTCTTAACTATTTTTAAACTACAACTCCCATAATTCTCTGCCACATGTAAATAATTTTGGGTATCTATAATCATAAGAGTAATTTAATCAAAGTATGCTCCCTGTATATTCTTTATTTTTTATTTTTTTCTCTTTAAGTCAAAAAAATATTGAATACTCAGTCATAAAGGATATTTATCTTTTCATCAAGTAAAACCAGATAGCTCTATTAGTGTGTCTTCATTTTGGCTTTGAATTTATGGTTGAGATCTGTAATGAGATATATTTTACTAACAGGAGCTTATAGAGTTAATCCATGTACCATAACCACAACAGCCCAACATAGTGATTATGATGACAGAACTCTTGTTCCAGGCTGGCTAATGACCACACAAGGACATGGCTGGAGGTGGGGGTTATACGCCGTATGTGCAGCGTTTCAAAGCAAAACGCTATCTATTTCGAGCCTGTTGAAACAACTCTCCTTGGTGATCACCAGAATTCCCTACCATGGCCTATAGTTCTATCCAGACGGAGATCTGTCCTATAGTTCTAACCAGACGGAGATCTGTCCTATAGTTCTATCCAGACGTAGATCTGTCCTATAGTTCTAACCAGACAGAGATCTGTCCTATAGTTCTATCCAGACGGAGATCTGTCCTATAGTTCTATCCAGACGGAGATCTGTCCTATAGTTCTATCCAGACGGAGATCTGTTCTATAGTTCTATCTAGACGGAGATCTGTCCTATAGTTCTATCTAGACGGAGATCTGTCCTATAGTTCTATCCAGACGGAGATCTGTCCTATAGTTCTATCTAGACGGAGATCTGTCCTATAGTTCTATCCAGACAGAGATCTGTCCTATTGTTCTATCCTGACTGAGATCTGTCCTATAGTTCTATCCAGACGGAGATCTGTCCTATAGTTCTATCCAGACGGAGATCTGTCCTATAGTTCTATCCAGACGGAGATCTGTCCTATAGTTCTATCTAGACGGAGATCTGTCCTATAGTTCTATCCAGACAGAGATCTGTCCTATTGTTCTATCCTGACTGAGATCTGTCCTATAGTTCTATCCAGACGGAGATCTGTCCTATAGTTCTATCCAGACGGAGATCTGTCCTATAGTTCTATCCAGACGGAGATCTGTCCTATAGTTCTATGCAGACGGTGATATTTCCTATAGTTCTATCCAGACGGAGATCTGTCCTATAGTTCTATCTAGATGGAGATCTGTCCTATAGTTCTATCCAGAC
Source organism: Pelobates fuscus (assembly GCF_036172605.1). Taxonomy (NCBI): domain Eukaryota; kingdom Metazoa; phylum Chordata; class Amphibia; order Anura; family Pelobatidae; genus Pelobates; species Pelobates fuscus. The sequence goes on from NC_086327.1 coordinate 139,598,640, forward strand.
AGAGATCTGTCCTATAGTTCTGTAACGGAATGCAGTGTAACAGCATACGATATCCGTTGGTACATCTAGGAAATCCACAGTCAGAGTAGAAAGCAAGGCAATGTTCCCAATCCTCCCAATAACCGGACGAAACACAGTTTGGGAGTCAACTAACTCGGTTTATTCACAGGCAGCATATTTATACAGTTCCCCATGCAAGGGGTTTCCAGACAGTAATTCCAGGGGATTTCTCCCAACATGCACTGTGACTTTCCCAACAGGCCTTGCTGCACGAGAAAGATACTCCCACTAAAATGGACGCTTAAGTGGATTATCCCCTCGTGCAGCAAAACCGACAATTGACATTAAAATACACAATTCACACAATATTCGGTACTTTATAATAATTGAACGTTCGGTAGATAGCTGGGGTCGGAGCGCACACTTTGGGAGAATACCGCTCTGATCCCAGCTGAATTGACCGAACGCCGCACATAATACAGTAAAACATTAAAGAGGGTTTAAAAGTACCGAATAAGTACGGGACATATAATGTACCGAACGTGGGACTCCCGAACGCCCTGGAAGTCCAGCGGTGTTCAAATCATTGAGTAGCCGTTTTCCATTCCAGGCTCTCGACGACCGAACACCGCTGCAGAGACAAGGGATCCAAGATGGCCGACCGCCGCATGGTCGGTAGTCGAACGACGGCCACCTAGGAGAGCCCTTAATTACCGATTGCAACAATGTTGCAATCGGTTAATTGGTGCCACACGACCTGTGAATGTGTGGTCTACCTGGGGAGTCCACATTCGTACGGCGAACGGCCAGGATAGCCGTGTTTCGTCGTATGAATGCTTTGTATGCTGGCAGCATACGGCTGCCAGCATGCGAACGTCCATAGAGCAATACACATACATTTAACGTTATACATTATAGTTTCAGCCTACGGACAACCGGTACTGTATGTAGTTCAGAAGTGGCTAGTTTTGCCACAATGCTCCCCCAGAACCAAGCCGGCATACACAGTCTGATCCCAACGGATCGGCTTGGGGATGTCCGGGAGAGTACTCACAGATCACTTCTCGAGTTCAGTCTGTCTGGATAACCCGTCAGCGTTACCGTTTTGTTTTCCTGGCCGGTAATGGATAGTAAAGTCAAAGGGCTGCAGCGCCAAGCTCCAGCGCAGCAGCCTGGCATTGTCTCCAGACACACGGTTTAGCCACACTAACGGGTTGTGATCTGTGAGTAAGGAAAAAGGTTGTCCGTACAAATATGGCTGTAACTTTTTAAGGGCCCACACCACGGCCAGGCATTCTTTCTCGATGGCGGCGTAGCTCACTTCACGAGGCAGCAACTTGCGGCTTAAATAGGCTACGGGGTGTTCTCCGCCATCGGCTCCCACTTGGCTCAGTACTGCCCCCAATCCAAACATTGAAGCGTCTGTGTGAACAAGAAATCTTTTAGTTGGATCAGGAGCAGTTAACACAGGAGCATTAGTGAGAGCAGTCTTGAGTTGTTGGAATGCCTGCTCACACTCTGGGGCCCAGACAACCAGTCGGGGAAGGTTCTTCTTCGTCAGGTCGGTTAGGGGTTTGGCCAGGGTGCTATAGTCAGGGACAAACTTTCTGTAATAGCCGGCTGTTCCTAAGAACGCCAACACCTGGGTCTTAGTCCTGGGGGTAGGCCACTTGGCTACGGCCTCAATCTTGGCTGGCTCGGGCCTCTGCTGCCCACACCCTACCCGGTGGCCCAGATACTGCACCTCGGCCATACCTATGTGGCACTTGCTAGGTTTTAGCGTTAACCCAGCCTCCCCAATGCGATCTAGTATCGCCCCTATGTGGTGTAGGTGGTCTTCCCAGGTCTGGCTAAAAACGGCTATATCGTCTAGATAGGCACAGGCATACTCCTGAAAACCGTCCAGTAGTCGATCTACCATCCGCTGAAAGGTAGCCGGAGCGTTTTTCATCCCGAAAGGCATGACCTTGAACTGGTACAGGCCAAACAGGGTGACAAACGCCGACTTGAGGAAGGCGTCATCGGCCAGAGGGATCTGCCAGTACCCCTTACACAAATCAATGGTAGTGAGATACTGGCCCCGTGCCATCTTATCCAACAGCTCGTCTATCCGGGGCATCGGGTAGGCATCAGACACCGTTTTGTCATTTAGCCTCCGGTAGTCAACACAGAATCGGGTGGTGCCATCCTTTTTAGGTACCAGGACTACCGGCGATGCCCAGGGGCTATCGGAGGGTTCGATAACCCCTAGCTGCAACATTTCTGTAACGGAATGCAGTGTAACAGCCTACGATATCCGTTGGTCCATCTAGGAAATCCACAGTCAGAGTAGAAAGCAAGGCAATATTCCCAATCCTCCCAATAACCGGACGAAACACAGTTTGGGAGTCAACTAACTCGGTTTATTCACAGGCAGCATATTTATACAGTTCCCCATGCAAGGGGTTTCCAGACAGTAATTCCAGGGGATTTCTCCCAACATGCACTGTGACTTTCCCAACAGGCCTTGCTGCACGAGAAAGATACTCCCACTAAAATGGACGCTTAAGTGGATTATCTCCTCGTGCAGCAAAACCGACAATTGACATTAAAATACACAATTCACACAATATTCGGTACTTTATAATAATTGAACGTTCGGTAGATAGCTGGGGTCGGAGCGCACACTTTGGGAGAATACCGCTCTGATCCCAGCTGAATTGACCGAACGCCGCACATAATACAGTAAAACATTAAAGAGGGTTTAAAAGTACCGAATAAGCACGGGACATATAATGTACCGAACGCGGGACTCCCGAACGCTCTGGAAGTCCAGCGGTGTTCAAATCATTGAGTAGCCGTTTTCCATTCCAGGCTCTCGACGACCGAACACCGCTGCAGAGACAAGGGATCCAAGATGGCCGACCGCCGCATGGTCGGTAGTCGAACGACGGCCACCTAGGAGAGCCCTTAATTACCGATTGCAACAATGTTGCAATCGGTTAATTGGTGCCACACGACCTGTGAATGTGTGGTCTACCTGGGGAGTCCACATTCGTACGGCGAACGGCCAGGATAGCCGTGTTTCGTCGTATGAATGCTTTGTATGCTGGCAGCATACGGCTGCCAGCATGCGAACGGCCATAGAGCAATACACATACATTTAACGTTATACATTATATTTTCAGCCTACGGACAACCGGTACTGTATGTAATTCAGAAGTGGCTAGTTTTGCCACAATGCTCCCCCAGAACCAAGCCGGCATACACAGTCTGATCCCCACGGATCGGCTTGGGGATGTCCGGGAGAGTACTCACAGATCACTTCTCGAGTTCAGTTTGTCTGGATAACCCGTCAGCGTTACCGTTTTGTTTTCCTGGCCGGTAATGGATAGTAAAGTCAAAGGGCTGCAGCGCCAAGCTCCAGCGCAGCAGCCTGGCATTGTCTCCAGACACACGGTTTAGCCACACTAACGGGTTGTGATCTGTGAGTAAGGAAAAAGGTTGTCCGTACAAATATGGCTGTAACTTTTTAAGGGCCCACACCACGGCCAGGCATTCTTTCTCGATGGCGGCGTAGCTCACTTCACGAGGTAGCAACTTGCGGCTTAAATAGGCTACGGGGTGTTCTCCGCCATCGGCTCCCACTTGGCTCAGTACTGCCCCCAATCCAAACATTGAAGCGTCTGTGTGAACAAGAAATCTTTTAGTTGGATCAGGAGCAGTTAACACAGGAGCATTAGTGAGAGCAGTCTTGAGTTGTTGGAATGCCTGCTCACACTCTGGGGCCCAGACAACCAGTTGGGGAAGGTTCTTCTTCGTCAGGTCGGTTAGGGGTTTGGCCAGGGTGCTATAGTCAGGGACAAACTTTCTGTAATAGCCGGCTGTTCCTAAGAACGCCAACACCTGGGTCTTAGTCCTGGGGGTAGGCCACTTGGCTACGGCCTCAATCTTGGCTGGCTCGGGCCTCTGCTGCCCACACCCTACACGGTGGCCCAGATACTGCACCTCGGCCATACCTATGTGGCACTTGCTGGGTTTTAGCGTTAACCCGGCCTCCCCAATGCGATCTAGTATCGCCCCTATGTGGTGTAGGTGGTCTTCCCAGGTCTGGCTAAAAACGGCTATATCGTCTAGATAGGCACAGGCATACTCCTGAAAACCGTCCAGTAGCCGATCTACCATCCGCTGAAAGGTAGCCGGAGCGTTTTTCATCCCGAAAGGCATGACCTTGAACTGGTACAGGCCAAACGGGGTGACAAACGCCGACTTGGGGATGGCGTCATCGGCTAGAGGGATCTGCCAGTACCCCTTACACAAATCAATGGTAGTGAGATACTGGCCCCGTGCCATCTTATCCAACAGCTCGTCTATCCGGGGCATCGGGTAGGCATCATACACCGTTTTGTCATTTAGCCTCCGGTAGTCAACACAGAATCGGGTGGTGCCATCCTTTTTAGGTACCAGGACTACCGGCGATGCCCAGGGGCTATCGGAGGGTTCGATAACCCCTAGCTGCAACATTTCGTCTAGTTCGGCTTTCATATGGGTACGGACGGATTCCGGAACCCTATATGGAGCCTGGCGCATAGGTAGCTGTCCCGGGGTCTCCACTCGGTGGGTGGCTAGCGGAGTGTACCCAGGTAAATTGGAGAAGGTAGTCCCCTTTGCTACAATCAGCGCCTGTACCTGGGCACGCTCCTGGGGGCTTAGCCGCTCCCCCAGCTGAACTCCCCGGGAGGGCTCTATCTGTGCCTCGGGTTCTAGTAGGTCGGGTAAGGGTAGATTTTCCTGATCCTCTACGGAGGAGGCACATATTGCCGTCACATCCTCTATCCTCTCATGGTAGGGCTTGAGCATGTTCACGTGGAGCATGCGTCTCTTCCCTACCCCTGAGCAGGGGCCGATCACATAGGTAGTGTCGCATCGCTGCTCCACTACCTGGTATGGGCCTTGCCAGATGGCCTGCAGCTTATCTGTGCGGACGGGCTTTAAGATCAAAACCTTCTGTCCCACCTGAAAGCTGCGGTCCCTGGCTCCTCTATCGTACCAGCGGCGCTGGCGTTGCTGGGCCGCCTGGAGGTTGGTGTGTACAGCTTGAGTCAGCGCCTCCAGACGGTCCCTGAACTCCAGGACGTATGACACGATAGGGGTCTCGTTAGTGGTACTCTCTCCCTCCCAGTGTTCCCTAATCAAGTTCAAGGGTCCTCGCACCCTCCTCCCAAACAGTAGCTCAAACGGGGAGAATCCTGTCGACTCCTGGGGGACCTCTCTATAGGCAAAGAGTAGGTGAGGTAGAAACCTCTCCCAGTCTTTGTGGGTCTCCCCGAACGTCCGAAGCATCTGCTTCAGCGTCCCGTTGAACCTCTCACATAGCCCGTTGGACTGGGGGTGGTAGGCGGAATTAACTATTGGCTTAATGCCACACACCTTCCACATATGTTGGGTAACTTCGGCCGTAAATTGGGTACCTCGATCCGAGATTATCTCTTGGGGAAAACCTACTCGGGAAAATACCTTCATTAATGCTTCTGCTACGGTCTCAGCGTGGATATTAGAGAGGGCCACGGCTTCGGGGTATCGGGTGGCGTAGTCCACTATAGTTAGGATATACCTTTTGCCAGAGGGACTGGGTTTTGGCAGGGGACCTACGATATCCACTGCTACTCGGCTGAAGGGTTCTGCTATGATGGGCAGGGGGCATAGCCTGGCTTTGTGGCGATCCCCTCGTTTACCTACACGCTGGCAGACGTCGCAGGAGGTGCAATATTGGCGCACATCCTGAGAGATCCCAGGCCAGAAGAAGGCATGGGTCAAACGGTATCGGGTACGGGTCATCCCTAGGTGTCCTGACAAGGGGATGTCATGAGAAATTCGCAGCAGCTCCTGTCTATACTTCTGGGGTACCACTAGCTGTTTATTAGTTAAGGTGACAGACCCCCCCACATCTTTTGCCGTGACACGGTATAGCAACTCTCTTTCCCAGATGAACCGCTCCCCCTCTAACCCTGCTTGGTCGGTTTGTGCCCGGTCCCTATATACTTGGAGAGTGGGATCGGTCTGGACTTCGGTCGCAAAGGTAGTCGGGGTATCCCAGGACATGGGGGTCAGTTGGGGAACATGGTCTCTTACCTGAGCCTCAGAGTGCATCGGTGTAGCCGTGGTGCGAGCCTGTTGCCGGGTGGTTACGGGAAGGGCTTCCTGGTACGGAGCCTGGGGAATAAAAGCGGAAGTCATTTGGCCCAAGTCATTCCCCAGTACAACATCGGCAGGTAAATTCTGCATCAGCCCCACTTCTACGGTCCCCTCTCCCACACCCCAATCCAAATGAACTTTGGCAGTAGGTAGCCGGTATACTGCTCCCCCGGCCACCCGTACTGCCACGGAGCCGCCAGTGTGGGTTGCGCCTGGTACCAAATGGGGGGCAACCAAAGTTAAAGTGGCTCCCGAATCCCGGAGCCCTTGCACCTCCTTCCCCTCCAGGGTCACTAGCTGCCGATGATGTTGTCGGTTGTCGGTGGCTCGGACTGACATTACTTCGTGCAGCACCCCAAGAGGCTCCTCAATTTGAGCGCTCAGCAATTCTTGGGTGGCGGGTGCTACCTGGTAATGGTGCGCAGCAGCCCTGGGTGCCAAATTTTGTCGCACCTGGTTCCAAGCTTGTCGGCTCCGGTTTTGGGTGCACTCTCGAGAAATGTGCCCCCACTGCTTGCAGGTGTGACACTGAATGTTAGCCCGGCCGTTGTATCGGGAGGGGGTTGGTGGAGTATTCAGTGCCGGCCTGTGCAGGGGTGCGGTGGGGCCGGTAGGGATAAAATTATTGGGTGGCCCGGTAATCCGAGGGAGAGTCTTATTTTGGGCACCGTGATGCCTCCTGGCATCAAAATGCTGATCCGCCAATTTAGCGGCTTCGGTTAGGGTGAGTGGTTTCCGGTCTCTCACCCATTCTTGTGCTTCTGGGGACAAACCATTAAAAAACTGTTCCAGCAGCATTAACTGCCTCAACTCCTCCATGTTACTAGCGTTGCTGGCCTGTATCCAGCCTAGTGATGCTTGGTCCAGCTTGTGCGCCCATTCTGCATGAGAATCTTTCTCAGGCTTGCGCAGGCCCCGGAATTTCCGCCGGTATGCCTCTGGGGTAATAGCATACCTCTCTAAGATCGCCCTCTTTACTTTAGGGTAATCCTTACTGTCCTCTCGGGGTACGGCACGGTAGGCTTCAGCCGCCCTACCCGATAATTTGCCTGCCAGCAGCGGCACCCATGTTGCGGGTTCTAAATCGTGCAAATCGCACAGCCGCTCAAAGTCCTGCAAATACCCATCAATTTCGTCCTTTTCTTCACAAAACGCTTTAAATGCGTGATGTGGGACTTTGGGCTTTACCTGTCCGTAGGTGGAGGCAGTAACAGACTCTGCCCTAGGCGGGGTCGCTGGTGTGCTGGTCGCCATCAGATAATCCTGTACATCCGATACCATCACGGTCAGTATTTCCAGCGGTACTGGTTGCGGTAAGAACTCCAACCTGGTTCGTAGCTCTTTTTGGAATGGGGTCTCTTCCTTGGCTGGTGGGGGTGTAGCGCTGCGGGCTCTGTCTCCCTCCATCAGTTCAGCGATCAGCACAGCCTTAGATTTGTTGCTGGCTATCTTACCCCTGGCTTCCAGTAGCTCTTTTAAAGTCTGTCGTTTTAGTATGGTATAATCAATCTCCATACGAATTGCCCTTGCTTTCCTTGTTCGGTAGTTCCAGTTTACACGAACGCTGCTTTTTCGGCTGTAAGGTTCGGATCCCGTCGCTTGCCACCAATTGTAACGGAATGCAGTGTAACAGCCTACGATATCCGTTGGTCCATCTAGGAAATCCACAGTCAGAGTAGAAAGCAAGGCAATATTCCCAATCCTCCCAATAACTGGACGAAACACAGTTTGGGAGTCAACTAACTCGGTTTATTCACAGGCAGCATATTTATACAGTTCCCCATGCAAGGGGTTTCCAGACAGTAATTCCAGGGGATTTCTCCCAACATGCACTGTGACTTTCCCAACAGGCCTTGCTGCACGAGAAAGATACTCCCACTAAAATGGACGCTTAAGTGGATTATCTCCTCGTGCAGCAAAACCGACAATTGACATTAAAATACACAATTCACACAATATTCGGTACTTTATAATAATTGAACGTTCGGTAGATAGCTGGGGTCGGAGCGCACACTTTGGGAGAATACCGCTCTGATCCCAGCTGAATTGACCGAACGCCGCACATAATACAGTAAAACATTAAAGAGGGTTTAAAAGTACCGAATAAGCACGGGACATATAATGTACCGAACGCGGGACTCCCGAACGCTCTGGAAGTCCAGCGGTGTTCAAATCATTGAGTAGCCGTTTTCCATTCCAGGCTCTCGACGACCGAACACCGCTGCAGAGACAAGGGATCCAAGATGGCCGACCGCCGCATGGTCGGTAGTCGAACGACGGCCACCTAGGAGAGCCCTTAATTACCGATTGCAACAATGTTGCAATCGGTTAATTGGTGCCACACGACCTGTGAATGTGTGGTCTACCTGGGGAGTCCACATTCGTACGGCGAACGGCCAGGATAGCCGTGTTTCGTCGTATGAATGCTTTGTATGCTGGCAGCATACGGCTGCCAGCATGTGAACGGCCATAGAGCAATACACATACATTTAACGTTATACATTATATTTTCAGCCTACGGACAACCGGTACTGTATGTAATTCAGAAGTGGCTAGTTTTGCCACAATTTCGTCTAGTTCGGCTTTCATATGGGTACGGACAGATTCCGGAACCCTATATGGAGCCTGGCGCATAGGTAGCTGTCCCGGGGTCTCCACTCGGTGGGTGGCTAGCGGAGTGTACCCAGGTAAATTGGAGAAGGTAGTCCCCTTTGCTACAATCAGCGCCTGTACCTGGGCACGCTCCTGGGGGCTTAGCCGCTCCCCCAGCTGAACTCCCCGGGAGGGCTCTATCTGTTCCTCGGGTTCTAGTAGGTCGGGTAAGGGTAGATTTTCCTGATCCTCTACGGAGGAGGCACATATTGCCGTCACATCCTCTATCCTCTCATGGTAGGGCTTGAGCATGTTCACGTGGAGCATGCGTCTCTTCCCTACCCCTGAGCAGGGGCCGATCACATAGGTAGTGTCGCATCGTTGCTCCACTACCTGGTATGGGCCTTGCCAGATGGCCTGCAGCTTATCTGTGCGGACGGGCTTTAAGATCAAAACCTTCTGTCCCACCTGAAAGCTGCGGTCCCTGGCTCCTCTATCGTACCAGCGGCGTTGGCGCTGCTGGGCCGCCTGGAGGTTGGTGTGTACAGCTTGAGTCAGCGCCTCCAGACGGTCCCTGAACTCCAGGACGTATGACACGATAGGGGTTTCGTTAGGGGTACTCTCTCCCTCCCAGTGTTCCCTAATCAAGTTTAAGGGTCCTCGCACCCTCCTCCCAAACAGTAGCTCAAACGGGGAGAATCCTGTCGACTCCTGGGGGACCTCTCTATAGGCAAAGAGTAGGTGAGGTAGAAACCTCTCCCAGTCTTTGTGGGTCTCCCCGAACGTCCGAAGCATCTGCTTCAGCGTCCCGTTGAACCTCTCACATAGCCCGTTGGACTGGGGGTGGTAGGCGGAATTAACTATTGGCTTAATGCCACACACCTTCCACATATGTTGGGTAACTTCGGCCGTAAACTGGGTACCTCGATCCGAGATTATCTCTTGGGGAAACCCTACTCGGGAAAATACCTTCATTAATGCTTCTGCTACGGTCTCCGCGTGGATATTAGAGAGGGCCACGGCTTCGGGGTATCGGGTGGCGTAGTCCACTATAGTTAGGATATATCTTTTGCCAGAGGGACTGGGTTTTGGCAGGGGACCTACGATATCCACTGCTACTCGGCTGAAGGGTTCTGCTATGATGGGCAGGGGGCATAACCTGGCTTTGTGGCGATCCCCTCGTTTACCTACACGTTGGCAGACGTCGCAGGAGGTGCAATATTGGCGCACATCCTGAGAGATCCCGGGCCAGAAGAAGGCATGGGTCAAACGGTATCGGGTACGGGTCATCCCTAGGTGTCCTGACAAGGGGATGTCATGAGAAATTCGCAGCAGCTCCTGTCTATACTTCTGGGGTACCACTAGCTGTTTATTAGTTAAGGTGACAGACCCCCCCACATCTTTTGCCGTGACACGGTATAGCAACTCTCTTTCCCAGATGAACCGCTCCCCCTCTAACCCTGCTTGGTCGGTTTGTGCCCGGTCCCTATATACTTGGAGAGTGGGATCGGTCTGGACTTCGGTCGCAAAGGTAGTCGGGGTATCCCAGGACATGGGGGTCAGTTGGGGAACCTGGTCTCTTACCTGAGCCTCAGAGTGCATCGGTGTAGCCGTGGTGCGAGCCTGTTGCCGGGTGGTTACGGGAAGGGCTTCCTGGTACGGAGCCTGGGGAATAAAAGCGGAAGTCATTTGGCCCAAGTCATTCCCCAGTACAACATCGGCAGGTAAATTCTGCATCAGCCCCACTTCTACGGTCCCCTCTCCCACACCCCAATCCAAATGAACTTTGGCAGTAGGTAACCGGTATACTGCTCCCCCGGCCACCTGTACTGCCACGGAGCCGCCAGTGTGGGTTGCGCATGTTACCAAATGGGGTGCAACCAAAGTTAAAGTGGCTCCCGAATCCCGGAGCCCTTGCACCTCCTTCCCCTCCAGGGTCACTAGCTGCCGATGATGTTGTCGGTTGTCGGTGGCTCGGACTGACATTACCTCGTGCAGCACCCCAAGAGGCTCCTCAATTTGAGCGCTCAGCAATTCTTGGGTGGCGGGTGCTACCTGGTAATGGTGCGCAGCAGCCCTGGGTGCCAAATTTTGTCGCACCTGGTTCCAAGCTTGTCGGCTCCGGTTTTGGGTGCACTCACGAGAAATGTGCCCCCACTGCTTGCAGGTGTGACACTGAATGTTAGCCCGGCCGTTGTATCGGGAGGGGGTTGGTGGAGTATTCAGTGCCGGCCTGTGCAGGGGTGCGGTGGGGCCGGTAGGGATAAAATTATTGGGTGGCCCGGTAATCCGAGGGAGAGTCTTATTTTGGGCACCGTGATGCCTCCTGGCATCAAAATGCTGATCCGCCAATTTAGCGGCTTCGGGTAGGGTGAGTGGTTTTCGGTCTCTCACCCATTCTTGTGCTTCTGGGGACAAACCATTAAAAAACTGTTCCAGCAGCATTAACTGCCTCAACTCCTCCATGTTAGTAGCGTTGCTGGCCTGTATCCAGCCTAGTGATGCTTGGTCCAGCTTGTGCGCCCATTCTGCATGAGAATCTTTCTCAGGCTTGCGCAGGCCCCGGAATTTCCGCCGGTATGCCTCTGGGGTAATAGCATACCTCTCTAAGATCGCCCTCTTTACTTTAGGGTAATCCTTACTGTCCTCTCGGGGTACAGCACGGTAGGCTTCAGCCGCCCTACCCGATAATTTGCCTGCCAGCAGCGGCACCCATGTTGCGGGTTCCAAATCGTGCAAATCGCACAGCCGCTCAAAGTCCTGCAAATACCCATCGATTTCGTCCTTTTCTTCACAAAACGCTTTAAATGCGTGATGTGGGACTTTGGGTTTTACCTGTCCGTATGTGGAGGCCGTAACAGACTCTGCCCTAGGCGGGGTCGCTGGTGTGCTGGTCGCCATCAGATAATCCTGTACATCCGATACCATCACGGTCAGTATTTCCAGCGGTACTGGTTGCGGTAAGAACTCCAACCTGGTTCGTAGCTCTTTTTGGAATGGGGTCTCTTCCTTGGCTGGTGGGGGTGTAGCGCTGCGGGCTCTGTCTTCCTCCATCAGTTCAGCGATCAGCACAGCCTTAGATTTGTTGCTGGCTATCTTACCCCTGGCTTCCAGTAGCTCTTTTAGAGTTTGTCGTTTTAGTATGGTATAATCAATCTCCATACGAATTGCCCTTGCTTTCCTTGTTCGGTAGTTCCAGTTTACACGAACGCTGCTTTTTCGGCTGTAAGGTTCGGATCCCGTCGCTTGCCACCAATTGTAACGGAATGCAGTGTAACAGCATACGATATCCGTTGGTACATCTAGGAAATCCACAGTCAGAGTAGAAAGCAAGGCAATGTTCCCAATCCTCCCAATAACCGGACGAAACACAGTTTGGGAGTCAACTAACTCGGTTTATTCACAGGCAGCATATTTATACAGTTCCCCATGCAAGGGGTTTCCAGACAGTAATTCCAGGGGATTTCTCCCAACATGCACTGTGACTTTCCCAACAGGCCTTGCTGCACGAGAAAGATACTCCCACTAAAATGGACGCTTAAGTGGATTATCCCCTCGTGCAGCAAAACCGACAATTGACATTAAAATACACAATTCACACAATATTCGGTACTTTATAATAATTGAACGTTCGGTAGATAGCTGGGGTCGGAGCGCACACTTTGGGAGAATACCGCTCTGATCCCAGCTGAATTGACCGAACGCCGCACATAATACAGTAAAACATTAAAGAGGGTTTAAAAGTACCGAATAAGTACGGGACATATAATGTACCGAACGCGGGACTCCCGAACGCCCTGGAAGTCCAGCGGTGTTCAAATCATTGAGTAGCCGTTTTCCATTCCAGGCTCTCGACGACCGAACACCGCTGCAGAGACAAGGGATCCAAGATGGCCGACCGCCGCATGGTCGGTAGTCGAACGACGGCCACCTAGGAGAGCCCTTAATTACCGATTGCAACAATGTTGCAATCGGTTAATTGGTGCCACACGACCTGTGAATGTGTGGTCTACCTGGGGAGTCCACATTCGTACGGCGAACGGCCAGGATAGCCGTGTTTCGTCGTATGAATGCTTTGTATGCTGGCAGCATACGGCTGCCAGCATGCGAACGGCCATAGAGCAATACACATACATTTAACGTTATACATTATAGTTTCAGCCTACGGACAACCGGTACTGTATGTAGTTCAGAAGTGGCTAGTTTTGCCACAAGTTCTATCCAGACGGAGATCTGTCCTATAGTTCTATCCAGACGGAGATCTGTCCTATAGTTCTATCCAGATTGAGATCTGTCCTGTAGTTCTATCCAGACCGAGGTCTGTCCTGTAGTTCTATCCAGACCGAGGTCTGTCCTGTAGTTCTATCCAGATGCAGATCTGTCCTATAGTTCTATCCAGACTGAGATCTGTACTACGGTTCTATCCAGATTGAGATCTGTCCTATAGTTCTATCCAGATTGAGATCTGTCCTATAGTTCTATCCAGACGGAGATCTGTCCTATAGTTCTATCAAGACGGAGATCTGTCCTATAGTTCTATCCAGATTGAGATCTGTCCTGTAGTTCTATCCAGACCGAGATCTGTCCTATAGTTCTATCCAGATTGAGATCTGTCCTATAGTTCTATCCAGATTGAGATCTGTCCTATAGTTCTATCCAGGCGGTGATATTTCCTATAGTTCTATCCAGACAGAGATCTGTCCTATAGTTCTATCCAGACCGAGATCTGTCCTATTGTTCTATCCTGACTGAGATCTGTCCTATGATTCTATCCAGACCGAGATCTGTCCTATTGTTCTATCCAGACGGTGATATTTCCTATATTTCTATCCAGACGGAGATCTGTCCTATAGTTCTGTCCAGACGGACTTGTTTCTCACTGAAGGTATTTACTTATCTGAAATTGTGTTAAAATCAGGTTGTTTCTTAACTATTTTTAAACTACAACTCCCATAATTCTCTGCACATGTAAATAATTTTGGGTATCTATAATCATAAGAGTATTTTAATCAAAGTATGCTCCCTGTATATTCTTTTTTTTTATTTTTTTCTCTTTAAGTCAAAAAAATATTGAATACTCAGTCATAAAGGATATTTATCTTTTCATCAAGTAAAACCAGATAGCTCTATTAGTGTGTCTTCATTTTGGCTTTGAATTTATGGTTGAGATCTGTAATGAGATATATTTTACTAACAGGAGCTTATAGAGTTAATCCATGTACCATAGCCACAACAGCCCAACATAGTGATTATGATGACAGAACTCTTGTTCCAGGCTGGCTAATGACCACACAAGGACATGGCTGGAGGTGGGGGTTATACGCCGTATGTGCAGCGTTTCAAAGCAAAACGCTATCTATTTCGGGCCTGTTGAAACAACTCTCCTTGGTGATCACCAGAATTCCCTACCATGGCCTATAGTTCTATCCAGACGGAGATCTGTCCTATAGTTCTATCCAGACGGAGATCTGTCCTATAGTTCTATCCAGACGGAGATCTGTCCTATAGTTCTATCCAGACGGAGATCTGTCCTATAGTTCTAACCAGACGGAGATCTGTCCTATAGTTCTATCCAGACGGAGATCTGTCCTATAGTTCTAACCAGACGGAGATCTGTCCTATAGTTCTATCCAGACGGAGATCTGTCCTATAGTTCTATCCAGACGGAGATCTGTCCTATAGTTCTATCCAGACGGAGATCTGTCCTATAGTTCTATCTAGACGGAGATCTGTCCTATAGTTCTATCCAGACGGAGATCTGTCCTATACAGGGAGTGCAGAATTATTAGGCAAGTTGTATTTTTGAGGATTAATTTTATTATTGAACAACAACCATGTTCTCAATGAACCCAAACAACTCATTAATATCAAAGCTGAATATTTTTGGAAGTAGTTTTTAGTTTGTTTTTAGTTATAGCTATTTTAGGGGGATATCTGTGTGTGCAGGTGACTATTACTGTGCATAATTATTAGGCAACTTAACAAAAAACAAATATATACCCATTTCAATTATTTATTTTTACCAGTGAAACCAATATAACATCTCAACATTCACAAATATACATTTCTGACATTCAAAAACATAACAAAAACAAATCAGTGACCAATATAGCCACCTTTCTTTGCAAGGACACTCAAAAGCTTGCCATCCATGGATTCTGTCAGTGTTTTGATCTGTTCACCATCAACATTGCGTGCAGCAGCAACCACAGCCTCCCAGACACTGTTCAGAGAGGTGTACTGTTTTCCCTCCTTGTAAATCTCACATTTGATGATGGACCACAGGTTCTCAATGGGGTTCAGATCAGGTGAACAAGGAGGCCATGTCATTAGATTTTCTTCTTTTATACCCTTTCTTGCCAGCCACGCTGTGGAGTACTTGGACGCGTGTGATGGAGCATTGTCCTGCATGAAAATCATGTTTTTCTTGAAGGATGCAGACTTCTTCCTGTACCACTGCTTGAAGAAGGTGTCTTCCAGAAACTGGCAGTAGGACTGGGAGTTGAGCTTGACTCCATCCTCAACCCGAAAAGGCCCCACAAGCTCATCTTTGATGATACCAGCCCAAACCAGTACTCCACCTCCACCTTGCTGGAGTCTGAGTCGGACTGGAGCTCTCTGCCCTTTACCAATCCATCCATCTGGCCCATCAATACTCACTCTCATTTCATCAGTCCATAAAACCTTAGAAAAATCAGTCTTGAGATATTTCTTGGCCCAGTCTTGACGTTTCAGCTTGTGTGTCTTGTTCAGTGGTGGTCGTCTTTCAGCCTTTCTTACCTTGGCCATGTCTCTGAGTATTGCACACCTTGTGCTTTTGGGCACTCCAGTGATGTTGCAGCTCTGAAATATGGCCAAACTGGTGGCAAGTGGCATCTTGGCAGCTGCACGCTTGACTTTTCTCAGTTCATGGGCAGTTATTTTGCGCCTTGGTTTCACCACACGCTTCTTGCGACCCTGTTGACTATTTTTAATGAAACGCTTGATTGTTCGATGATCACGCTTCAGAAGCTTTGCAATTTTAAGAGTGCTGCATCCCTCTGCAAGATATCTCACTATTTTTGACTTTTCTGAGCCTGTCAAGTCCTTCTTTTGACCCATTTTGCCAAAGGAAAGGAAGTTGCCTAATAATTATGCACACCTGATATAGGGTGTTGATGTCATTAGACCACACCCCTTCTCATTACAGAGATGCACATCACCTAATATGCTTAATTGGTAGTAGGCTTTCGAGCCTATACAGCTTGGAGTAAGACAACATGCATAAAGAGGATGATGTGGTCAAAATACTAATTTGCCTAATAATTCTGCACTCCCTGTAGTTCTATCCAGACAGAGATCTGTCCTATTGTTCTATCTTGACTGAGATCTGTCCTATAGTTCTATCCAGACGGAGATCTGTCCTATAGTTCTATCCAGACAGAGATCTGTCCTATAGTTCTATCCAGACGGAGATCTGTCCTATAGTTCTATCCAGACGGTGATATTTCCTATAGTTCTATCCAGACGGAGATCTGTCCTATAGTTCTATCCAGACAGAGATCTGTCCTATAGTTCTATCCAGATTGAGATCTGTCCTGTAGTTCTATCCAGACCGAGGTCTGTCCTGTAGTTCTATCCAGACCGAGGTCTGTCCTGTAGTTCTATCCAGATGCAGATCTGTCCTATAGTTCTATCCAGATTGAGATCTGTCCTATAGTTCTATCCAGACGGCGATCTGTCCTATAGTTCTATCAAGACGGAGATCTGTCCTATAGTTCTATCCAGATTGAGATCTGTCCTGTAGTTCTATCCAGACCGAGATCTGTCCTATAGTTCTATCCAGACTGAGATCTGTACTATGGTTCTATCCAGATTGAGATCTGTCCTATAGTTCTATCCAGATTGAGATCTGTCCTATAGTTCTATCCAGGCGGTGATATTTCCTATAGTTCTATCCAGACAGAGATCTGTCCTATAGTTCTATCCAGACCGAGATCTGTCCTATTGTTCTATCCTGACTGAGATCTGTCCTATGGTTCTATCCAGACGGAGATCTGTCCTATTGTTCTATCAAGACAGAGATCTGTCCTATAGTTCTATCCAGATTGAGATCTGTCCTGTAGTTCTATCCAGACCGAGATCTGTCCTATAGTTCTATCCAGACTGAGATCTGTACTATGGTTCTATCCAGATTGAGATCTGTCCTATAGTTCTATCCAGATTGAGATCTGTCCTATAGTTCTATCCAGGCGGTGATATTTCCTATAGTTCTATCCAGACAGAGATCTGTCCTATAGTTCTATCCAGACCGAGATCTGTCCTATTGTTCTATCCTGACTGAGATCTGTCCTATGGTTCTATCCAGACGGAGATCTGTCCTATTGTTCTATCCAGACGGTGATATTTCCTATATTTTTATCCAGGCCGAGATCTGTCCTATGGTTCTATCCAGACGGAGATCTGTCCTATAGTTCTGTCCAGACGGAGATCTGTCCTATGGTTCTGTCCAGACGGAGATCTGTCCTATAGTTCTATCCAGATGGAGATCTGTCCTATAGTTCTATCCAGATGGAGATCTGTAATATAGTTCTATCCAGATGGAGATCTGTCCTATAGTTCTATCCAGATGGAGATCTGTCTTATAGTTCTGTCCAGACGGAGATCTGTCCTATAGTTCTGTCCAGACGGAGATCTGTCCTATAGTTCTATCCAGACGGACAAAATTCCTATGGTTCTATCCAGACGGTGATATTTCCTATAGTTCTATCGAGACAGATATCTGTCCTATAGTTCTATCCAGACAGAGATCTGTCCTATAGTTCTATCCAGACAGAGATCTGTCCTATAGTTCTATCCAGACAGAGATATTTCCTATAGTTCTATCCAGAATGAAATCTGTCATATAGTTCTATCCAGACCGAGATCTGTGCTATTGTTCTATACATACTGAGATCCTATTGTTCTATCCAGAATGAGATCTGTCCTATAGTTCTATCCAGACGGAGATCTGTCCTATAGTTCTATCCAGACGGAGATCTGTCCTATAGTTCTATCCAGACGGTGATCTGTCCTATAGTTCTATCCAGATGGAGATCTGTCCCGTAGTTCTAGCCAGACAGAGATCTGTCACGTAGTTCTATCCAGACGGAGATCTGTCCCGTAGTTTTATCCAAACAGAGATCTGTCCTATAGTTCTATCCAGACTTAGATCTGTCCTGTAGTTCTATCCAGTCTAGGGGGAGTATAATTAATTGGCAATCAAACATCAACAACTATTAACTAATAGCAAACTCGTGTAAACAGCATAAAATGGCATATAACCATTAATTGATCTAAAACTTATCTAGAGGGTGTGACAAACGCTCCTTGCCCTGGACGTTTGCCACAAATTCATGGAGGAGTGTAGAAGCTGGCCTCTTGCCCACCGACTATGGGCCATATACAAAGACCCTGTTTGGAAGTTAAATCTCCCCAATTGCCTTTATTAGCTTGCCTTGGGTGCCCCTGGTTCGGCACTTTTCCTTCATGCGAGTGGAACCAAAAGCTGGCTCTCTGGCGGCCGTTCACATAAACCAAACCCACAAATAGTCTTAGCGGGGGTTCCCGCTTAGTTCTAACCAGACGGAGATCTGTCCTATAGTTCTATCCAGATATCAGCGGGACTTAGCCGTGAACGTTATGGAACTGTGTTTCATCATGAGGTGACCGTGCGAATGAGGGGGGAAGTGATCTGCGAATGCTCCCCCTGGATGCCGTTCGTCTAATGAACATGCCGCCACCCAGGGTCGGCACACGCCGAGGCTTCCCTTGCGGATTGTGGTTTCGACATCCTTGTGGTGTAAACATTCTAAAGCAACATTATAAATGGGGTATTGGGGTACCAGGCTATTACTATAGGTCAGTTGGAGATTTTTCCCAAATCAGCAATTTTTACCTACATTTTGCAATTTGATTATCACTTGAATACAGTTTGGCATTTAGCAAATAATCCCCATTACATTTGTTTGCATTTTGTGTCTTGGTTGTTATTTCATAGCTGACAAATTGCTGTTTATGTTTTGTAGGTTACAAGTGATATTGAAGCTGTCCCCAGAAATTGAAGCAGATTGAATACATTTAGTTAATCACACTTGCGTAGGTGTGGTAGAGTCACACAATCCATTCTATCCAACTGAGAAACTCTTAATGTATTATTTTATTCTCATGGTATTTACAGAGCCACAACAGGATACAATAATCAATTCAAGTTAATGCAATAAACAGTTTAAATGCATCATTCACTTTATGAATATTAATCATTTGCGCAAAGGGGAGAGAACTTACCAATATCTTCGCAAATCCCCAAGGGCCTATTGTTATGCCTACAAAGTGATATCACTGACAGAGTTATTCACTACAAACAGGGCTGTCTGAGTAAAAGTGCTGAATTAACCTTTTTGGACTGAAACCCAAATTAAGTATAACTTTAGTTTTAGGTATTTATCTACAGAGGTTCTTGTCTAATCTTGATTGAGAAGGAGACCTGCTAGGAAAACATTGGATAACACTAGACGTGGGCCAGATGGTATCCTGGTGGAAGTGTTTGTTACATAGAAGGACAGGATAGAAGGAAGATCCAGAGAAGCCAAAGGTACATTTCCCATTTAGCATATTGGAACATGGTTGAAGGTCACGTTGCCTGGCCCAAAAATGGATCACTGGATCGGAAGAAATGGGCCATAGGCATGTACAGCACATTACAGTAACACACATTACAGTGGATGGATGAGTGTATGGACGATGGATGGGTAGCTGGTGAATAGATTGATTGATTAATAGATAGGTGGGCGGTGGGTGACTGAATTGGTGGGTGGTTGGGTGGATGGATTGATGAATAGGTTGAAGGATCGATGAATTGGTGTTTGGTGAATGGATGGATTAATAGATATGTGGGTGGTGGGTGAATGGATTGTTGGGTGAGTGGATGGATTGGTGAATGGATAGATTAATAAATAGGTGGGTGGTGGGTGAATGAAATGGTGGGTGGGTGAATGGATAGATGAATAGATAGGTGGGTCATGGGTGAATAAAATAGTGGGTGGGTGAATGGATGGTTGGGTGAGTGAATGGATGAATAGATAGGTGATGGGTGAATGAATTGGTGGGTGGGTGAATAGATAGGTGCGTGGGTGTATGGGTGAATTGATGGATGTGTGAGTAGATTGATTGGATGGATGGATGGATGTGCAGAAGACAGTTTTGAATCTCCCATTTCCTGAGTGAAATCAACACTGGAAAACTTGAGTAATTAGTGATCCAAGCAGGCTAATTTCCCCTCACTGGAAACATTTTGCATTATAAGCCCTACCTGTTTCAGCAGGCAGAGTGACGACCGCGTATGGCTTTATTAAGCAAAATAGTTCAAAGACACCAATATATAAAACTTAATTATGAATAATGCTGGTAATTAGTGGGATTATTTGCTAGATGGATTAAAAATAATTAACTCATGTTGGAGTCCCCATAGGCTCTGTCCTTGGTCCCCTTCTATTTTCTCTTTATACTGCATCTCTTGGAAAACGTATTGCCTCATTTGGATTCCACTACCACCTGTACGTTGATGACACCCAGATATACCTCTCCTCCCCGAACCTCTCCCCTGCCGTCCTACAACGTGTCACTGCTTGCCTTTCTTCAATATCTGACTGGATATCCTCCTGCTTTCTGAAACTCAATCTCTCTAAAACTGAGCTCCTTGTCTTTCCTCCTCCTAATACTGATCCTCTTCTTTCGCTCTCCATTCAAGTTAGCAGTACCCACATCAGTCCATCCTTACAAGATTGCTGTCTTGGTGTCATACTTGATTCTGGCCTCACATTTGAGCCTCACATCCAGCATGTTACCAAGTCCTGTAGATTCCATCTTAAAAACATCTCCTGCATCCGCCCCTTTCTTACGCAAGATGCTACCCAGGAGCTTGTCCATGCTCTAGTAATTTCCTGCGTGGATTATTGTAAAACTCTCCTAATTGGTCTTCCCAAAAGCCATATTGCCCCGCTACAGTCTGTAATGAATGCCGCCACCAGACTGGTTTTCCTCTCTAGTCGGTCCTCTCACAGTCGGTCCTCTCTCTGTCAGTCCTTACATTGGCGTCCTGTATCCTATATGAGTCAATTCAAAGTGCTAACCCATACCTATAAAGCAATGAACAATTCTAGCCCCTCTTATGTCTCTTCACAGATCCATAGGTATGGCCCTTCTCGGTCTTGCAGGACTTCTCGCTGGCAGCTCCCTTCCTATAGAATAGCCTGCCTACCGCCATCAGACTCTCCCCTAATCTTAAATTGTTTAAGAAGTGCCTTAAAACCCATCTCTTTAGGAAAGCTTATGGCCTCCCAGAGTAACCTCTACCTCACATACCTGTCTCTTGCTCTCTCCTAAAGGGCAGTACTACTCTCTCCTCCAACTCTGCTTCACTCCCACCTTATTTGATTGATATTTCCTGTCCTAATGTGTTTTACACCCCACCTCCTATAGTCTGTAAGCTCGTTTGAGCATGGTCCTCTTCCACCTATTGTTCCTGTTAGTTTTTGTAATTGTCTCATTTATTGTTAAATCTCTCCTTTTGATAATATTGTAAAGCGCTACGGACTATGCTGGTGCTATATAAATACCAGTAATAATAATAATAATAATATTAATGCTGGTAATTAGTGGGATTATTTGTTAGATGGATTAAAAATGAATCTACTCATAAACCTGACACAGCCTATTTAAATAAAAAAACAAGTCTGTACCTGCGTAGATCTGTGAATGTCTGTTTTTGTGTATTTCTGTGTGTGTGTCTGTGCTTATGTAAATATACACACATATATCTGTGTGCATTTGCGTGTTTTAATGTTGTGTGTATTTCTGTCTGTCTGTCTGTGTGTTTGTCTGTGTGTGTATTTGTGTCTGTCTGTCTGTGTGTTTGTATGTGTGTGTATATGTGTATGTTTCTATATATTATTTGTGTGCATCTCTTTCTCTCGCTCTCTCTCTCTATATATATACATACAAGCTAAGACGTTTCCTTTGTGTGAATTTTTCTATTGCCTCTCAGTATATTTTGGGCCTCTTGTCCTTTAATTATCCTTCAGTGTTTAGATAATCTTTCTAATTATTGCTGGAATTATAAAAGAAAGCAATTATTGGTCTTATCACCCCAGCAAGGCTTAGCGTCAATGTAAATAGATTAATTTTTTTGACCCATGGAGCCATGTTTACAATGTAAATGCAAGAAAAGCAATAGGAGACACTCCTGAAACGTGCAATCAGCTGTCAACGTGCCAAGCCTGTCTTGTGTGAGCTTGGCATCCTGCGCGGTGTATATTTATGTTCATGAGGCCGGCAGCTGAAGTAGAATAGCAAAAAGACCGGAGGGAGCTGGAAAATGGCAGCAGAGGGGGAGGGTTGGAATGATGGATAGGTAAGGGCATCCGGTGCAGCGAGGCCCAAAGCCACTTAAAATCATTAAACATCATTCCGATCTGCTTTCTAAGGACTCCGAACTCATGCTGTCTGCTGGGAAAATGAGTGGCGTATCTCTCTGATTATAGCGACACCTGGGTAATGACATAAATGGAAAATGGTGGGGTATAGAGGACAAAATGGGTGATCACATCACGCAGGAAGTCACAGAGGGTGTCACGCAGCAGTCATTGCCTAGTCTAGTGTTTATATATGATTTGCATTTAGTCTGTCTGAGAGCGCGGTACTGGGGTCTCATTCTCAGGGCCTTCATCAGGGTCAGACTAACAGGAGGAAAACATAATATAATATTATAATACTCAAATGCCAGAAATAAAGTGGGAATTGTTGGAAATTTTAAGTGAATTTCAAAATGTGAAAATTATGTTAAAATGTATTTAGTCAATGCAGAGTTGGTCGGCTAGACAGACACCTCATCACCTTACTATTTTCTGAATTATTACCTCGGACATGTAAATTGCTCCAAATGCTTTATTTTTTAATATGAATTTTGGAGGAAACACAATGCAGCAAGAACACTGCTTTCACTATCAAAATGGGTTCTGTAGGTACACGTCAATGTGCTGCCATTTTCCTTAGCATTAACACACAAAAAAGTAGCTGTCTCGGGGCAAGTTCAAAATTGATACATTTGTTTAAGTGAATAAAGGCTTAATTTCAGTCTGTTTAAAGGGCCAGCCAGCACCCATCTGTACATATACACCTAAGGGTTAAACTCCCCTACCCTCTCACCCTCTTGGGCACCATCTATACGACTTTTTACCGTTCCCTTAAATAATTCAGACAGACACAAGGTTTGGAATGGTAAATTATATTCTCCAATTATATTCTCCCCACTTGTTGACTTCACAAGAGGTTGGTTTTTTTTTTTAACTTTATTTAGAATATTAAACCACAATAGCAACTATTATGGTCGGCAAGAATCCGACTCCAAAAACCCCCCAAAAAGGCCTGGCAGCTTATCTGTTTTCCTTCGAGGCGGGTGCCATCCCCCGCCATGCCTTGCCAGCGAGTCCATTCAGCCAGGAGTTCCTCCAGTGCCCCAGCCTCAACACCGACCCACCGTGGCCGGCAGCTCACTGCCCCGCTGTCCGTCCTCTCCCTTATCCGCTCACGGCTACCTCAGCTGCCAGGCCAAACCTCCCACCCCCTTTTCTGCTCCAAATTTCTTTGGAATCTTTTTAGCTGTTACAGCCTCCATCCCCTCAGCCGATAGACTGCTGGGCATAGAATGAAAAGCTTCCACTGTAACTTATCTTTACTAACACCAGGACTTACTTGAGGTCCGACTGAATAATCAGCCCTCTGCCTGTGTTTAACTATTCCTTTTTGTATCGTTTGTTCCGTTTCTGCTCCTGTTACTTTGTCCTGTACTTCCGCAACCTGCTTCAGGGAGGGCTGGGAGGGGAAAAACACAAGGTTAATGATACAAAACATCCTACACCTTTCCTTCTTTTACCTTTGCACCTCCTACTTGCTTTCTGCTTTTAGCTAACCCGGTCCTTGCATCTATCACAGCAGGAGGACAAACTGCTCCAAGCCTGCTGAGATAAGGAAGGGAGGGGAGTTAACCCTTAATGTGTTCCGTCCCTATTGGTCCTACACCTTTCCAAAGCATCACTGGAGTTAAATTTCTACCTGCTGACGGCCCATTCCCTATAGTGTAACTATGTTACGTAACGGGATTTATCTCACTTAATAGTACATTTCAGTGAACTGAAAACCCGGCCTAAAACTGCTACGTTGGGAATATAGCTGGGGACTTTATTTCAATTCATTTATTTTAGTTTAAAATTTGCAATTCAGATTTTAATTTGCTACAATGTGGAGAATAGGGAATAAACCTGACTGTTTAATAAATAGCCAATAGGGGGTTGTGGTATTGTCACTTCGACTATCATAAAACAAAGAAATAAGAGATTCATCAAGTCAATTACATTGTATTCTGCAAAACTTGTGCAGCAGTTGGATGAGTGACATCTCTGCGATAAACCAATTGGGGGGGGGAAATGGAAATGTAAAAAGATCTAACAAAGAAAAAAAGCAAATAGCACAGCTTGAGAGATGGCCTGGGGATTCAACGAAATGAGCTTATTTGTTGCTTGAAAAGTGCGAATTTCATGAGGGCACGGTGGTTCCTTTTCGCCCCTCAGGTCCAGCACTATTAGAATATTTCATTATTAGGGACCATGTCGCTGATTCCCCTCACATCCTGACCACTGCAGAGAAGTAATTGTTCCAGCTTTGTACAGTAGAGAGGTGAAGCAGTGTGGAATTAATGCAGAGAGAACATTTATTTGTAGAAATCACATCTTTTGAGCAGTGTATAAATAAATCACGGCTTCGAATGGCCTGTATGGATTCACTGTGGCTTGACAGGAAAATTGGTGCTTTTGATGTAGGGTTCTAGGCTTCTTCCTTTAGTCTTATTCTATAATCCTGTTTCACACATACTACAAAAAATATATACATCTGATGGGGCTTTGGAAAAGACATTGATGCTGCACAATGCGGGTGTCCAATCACAGCCCCCCATATATTGGCACACTATGTTTTTACTAAATCTTCTTCCAGATGATGGACATTCGACCACCTTGCATAGAGCCATCACAGGGCTAAAAGTAGTTTTAATTCTTACGTTTGTTTTAAACCTAACGAGCCGTGGTGCTGGCCTTGTGTCTCCCGAATGGCCTTGTACGAATGTGTGTTTACAGATATCTTTTCTACCTTCATTATTATAACAAGCGGAGAAGGATTTTTTTTTTCCTCTGTCATTTTGCATTAAGACCGGTCTTTTGCCGGAGGGAGATTGAAATGCTGTAATAACAAGACTGGTTGTAATGTAGAGTAAAAAGACGTAGAACTGAGGGACCTTAGGCAAGGAAACGTCACAGGAGACCAGTATCAATGTCCAAATAAATGATGATGTTATCATAAAGTGCAGTGACATTATCCCAAAAATTGGGCCCTGTGTACAGCAAACAATGTAGACTAGTTAAACTCAACATAATAACTAGAGGAAGACGAATGAGGTAGGGGAGAGAAGGCAGATAAACTGAATGACAAGAGGCAGCAGAAAGACAAGACGGAACAAGAATGGCAAGATGTGTAGACCTCTGTCTCTCTCTGGTCGCAGAACGGCTGTGTCTATTCTGAGTTGCACAGAGTCCTCTTCTGTCAGAGACGTAATACAAAGAGACAAGCTCGATGCTAGCAAGGTTTCCAGGGAGAGAGACATTCTGCAATTCAATGTATTATTTTCATTGACTTATGTCCTTTCACAAATCCAATGAACCATTTACCGAAAGTGCTTTCCGTTTAATCACCAACACAATCAGAGATATGTAACTCACACACATACACACTTATACACAAACATACATATATACACACACACAAAGAAATATATACTGTATGTATACATGCATGCACACCAAACACATATTTATACAATTGTATACATGCACACAAAAACAAATATGCATAAACATACTTGTAATCTGTCAAACATACAGGAAAACCTCAGCATGCAGTACCCAGGCCTATAACGTATAAAGGGTTATTTTAATCATTATAATCACTGCAGCCCGTTGTAGTGGCTTTAATGCCAGTTTACCAGTGCTTTGCAAGGTTTGACCCCTTACCTGAGTTCCTATCAGGCTCCGATGCACCTTGGTGGTCCAGCATTGCGGAATCGGCATCTGCATAACCGAAGAAGCTGTGGCCATCACTGTTTGTCAGAGTGCACTATAAGAGACCTCTCCCAACCCAAGGGGAAAATCTGAAATATTGTACGCACATATACACACTCCATCAGCACAATGCAATAGAATAAACAAACAACGTACAGGTCAATTTAAGTTTATTTATGTGTAAATCTTTTAATCATGTTGTCTGTGTTACTTTTTAGTTGAGAAACCTTGTTGACTCCTTTTAATTTATTTTATTTTGTATTTTGTATTATGCTTGCTTAAAGGATTTGAGCAGCATTAAAAAAAGAAATTGTATTAAATTTTACTGGTAAAACAGACATTAGAACAGAATCGGAACAAGAAGCTGTCAAAACTAGTTAACCAAAAGGAAACATGTAAAAAGTGACAAACTGTATTTTATTCTGTAACAATATAGACTTGCTACAGCTCCACATACAGTCCAGTCTGATAAACACACTCATAATACATGACGAATGATATTATTACTCTAATATTATAATTGTAGGTTATTGCATGGATACCATGATGATCTAAGTTGTTTTTAAAGGACCACTATAGTGCCAGAAAAACAAACTCGTTTTCCTGGCACTATATAGTCCTTAGGTCACCCCCACCCTCATGGCCCCCCTCCCGCTGGTTAAAACCCCTTCAGCCACTTACCTTTCTCCAGTGCCCTCGGCGCTGGGGAACTCTCCTTCTCCTGCCGACAGCGCCTTAGGCACATTCAAACAGCCCATAGGAAAGCATTACTCAATTATACATACACTCATTATACAAATATATTCGGGGCCAATACAAACCATTGTGTGGAAATCTATTCACAAACCGGACTTTACATAGGACACGAGGCCATGCGTTTAGACTGGAAGAAAGAAGATTTTGTCTAAGGCAAAGGAAAGGTTTTTTTACTGTAAGAACAATCAGGATGTGGAATTCTCTGCCTGAAGAAGTGGTTTTATCAGAGTCCATACAGATGTTCAAACAGCTACTAGATGCATACTTGCAAAGACAGAATATTCAAGGATATAATCTTTCAATGTAGGGTAATAACTGCTTGATTCAAGGATAAATCTGACTGCCATTCTGGGGTCAAGAAGGATTTTTTTGTCCTAGCTTGTTGCAAAATTGTGCTTCAAACTGGGGTTTTTTTTGTTTGTTTGTTTTTGGTTTTTTTTGCCTTTTGGATCAACAGCAAAAAACAGGTGTGAGGAAGGCTGAACTTGATGGACGCAAGTCTCTTTTCAGCTATCTAACTATGTAACTATGTAACTATGGACGTCAGCGTCTTTTCACTTTGATTTTCACAGTGAGAATCGCGGAAGCGGCCTCTAGAAGCTGTCAGTGAGACAGCCTCTAGAGGCTGGATTAACCCTCAGTAAAACATAGCAGTTTCTCTGAATCTGCTATGTTTACAGCTGCAGGATTAAAACTAGACGGACCTGGCACCCAGACCACTTCATTGATCTGCCTACAGTGGTCCTAACCATTTAATCTATTAAAGCAAAGTGCAATCATTGTGTGATTTGAAGAGGAACAGAGATGTCTAACCTTGGCAATTCAAATGCTTGTGCATTATATTTCCCCAAATTCTCAGTTAGCCTAATGACTTGTGATTTTATAGAAATTTCAGGAAAAAAATTAACAAACGAAGGTATGCAACAATGAGCATCTGGAATTATTTAATATATAAGCTTTCTGGGTAACCACATCACATAGAAAAAACTAATCAAGTCAGGATTCTAATCCCTAACTTCATGGACACAACAAGCAGGTGCCAAGTCTTTGGTGAGGAAACAGTAAGCGAGAGACAGCCCGACCTCACCAGCAATGTCTCTAATATAAGTGTTGCTCCTGTATATAGGCCAACAGAAATAGTGACACACATCGGTGTGTTTGGTTTTTTTTCTTTCAAGCCGGAGTGTTCAATTTTTGTCTTTTCTGTTGGCCTGAATAAGGAAGCACACGTCAACTAAAATGGTCCTGTATATTTTATTTATTTTCCATTGTGCACTAATGTAGCAAAGCTGATTTATTTAACCTTTAAGTGGCTGCCACAGTAACTCCTGCAATCCAAATTTACAGAACCTAAGAATCATTTACCGTAAATCGTCTCTTTATTGTCGTGGAGAAAAAAATGTTCTCAACGTGTGATGAGTTGTGGACTTTACCAGCACTTAGTCATAGGTTAGTCCTTGTTCCCTTGGATCATGTCTCGGGAGAGCCATGTGGAATAATAAACCCTTAGTATATTGCACTCTGTTATATATTAAAAATAAGGAAATGTTTTCCCTAAATCTGGAATTGCCGAAGGCTACAAGGGAACTGCAATTTAATTTTTATTTTAAACTGTTAAATAAGAAAAATTCTCAAGTGCAGCTATTCATTCCAGACTGAGAATTTTAGCCTACGTTTTTTTTTTAATTCCTACGTTATTTCTCCACATTCCCCAATATTAAAGGAATTTGAAGTGTTGATGTAGTAATTACTAATTATGTCAAAATAAGAAGCCATACCCTGAACCTAAGGAAACATAGTATCATAGAAATGCCAAACACTGACTCCAATTTAATATTTATGGATGAACTTTTCAAATTATTTATCTACAATAATTCACAAAGAATTTAATGATGACTGTAGATAAATCGTTTGAAAAAATATTCAATTCAGGCAATTGTTACCTAACAGAAAAAGATGAGAATTTCGCAACAAACAAATACATTCTACAGTCAGATACAGTACATATTCTGAAATCCTAGAGAGACTGGGGAGGAGGCGATATATCTAGGACAACGATTTGTTTAAAGCTACTGGAAGGAGCTAACAGCTTCATATCTGCTGCCAACGTTTATATCTTCCCCTTAAAAGTATATGAAACGGGAGGAATGGAAACTCTAGCAAAGTTATTCATTAAAGGGACACTGTAGCATTAGGATTACGCATCTGTATTCCTAATGCTACAGCCCTGACGCCCCTTATCAACAAGTTCCCCCCCTCCGCCCACGGTGTAAAATAAAAAAATAATTGAAACAAGTTACTCACTTTTTCTCTAGTGCCGAGTCTCCCTCTTCATGATGGGCCAGCCCAATGCTCCTCATGGCTCACAGAGACGCCATACAATGATTCTCTATGGCACTGCGCATGCACAGTCAGGAAGTAAGCCGTGCTTTCAAGCCCTCTAAATAGTGAACTAAATGGTTTGGGGGGTTAGGTGAGGGGGAGCAGAACTTTAGGCACTATAACAACTTCAGTAAAATGAAGTTTGTCCGTTTAATGTAAGAGCTGTCAGGAATTTCAAATTAATTGAAAGAGACTTTCAAATTTAGGCCAAAAAGCTGAATTGAATAAATTCTCCAAGTCGGCTATGTTGTTAGTTCAGCTGTTTTGGTTTAAAATTTGAAATTCATTTTGAATTGGTGGCAGTTTTTAGTAAATGAGCTCGGTGTTAGGAAGACACTTTTTCTCCAGCTCCCCAATTTCCTGGTACAAGCACTCGATCAGCAGAGTGTGCTGAAAGGTTGGTTGGTAGTAGATGGTTGGCCTCGTCCTGGCTTGCATGATGAGAACATTTTCACATACATGAACGAATACATGTCGAACGCAGCATGAGAACACATTCCAAACATTATTTCATTAAATAACCATGTGTTAAAAATCCATTTCTGAGCTGAACAATTATCCCTGCTGTTGGCATTTACTCTGTGGACAATTCACGGCGTCTCCATAGAAATGAGATGTTCGAGGTGTCAGGGGGTAGCTTGAAAGCTTGCTAACGAAAACAGTCAAATGGGCGAATGCCCTCTCATTACAATGCACAGTCCTAGAGGTTCTAAATATATGCACATATAAACATTTACATAGAAACAGAATTTGATCTGTACGTTTGCTACAAACCTGAACTGTATTGTTCATTTAAATCT
This sequence comes from Pelobates fuscus, assembly GCF_036172605.1. Classification (NCBI taxonomy): domain Eukaryota; kingdom Metazoa; phylum Chordata; class Amphibia; order Anura; family Pelobatidae; genus Pelobates; species Pelobates fuscus. The sequence goes on from NC_086327.1 coordinate 139,628,527, forward strand.
TAATAGTGTTTACCTTATTATATACTCAGATTACTATGTGTTTACTTTATTATATACTCAGATTATTCCCTGTTTACCTTATTATATACTCAGATTACTCTCTGCTTACCTTATTATATACTCAGATTACTACACGTTTACCTTATTATATACTCGGATTACTGCGTGTTTATCTTATTATATACTCAGATTACTGCGTGTTTACCTTATTATATACTCAGATTACTGCGTGTTTACCTTATTATATACTCAGATTACTGCGTGTTTACCTTATTATATACTCAGATTACTGCGTGTTTACCTTATTATATACTCAGATTACTATGTGTTTACTTTATTATATACTCAGATTACTGCGTGTTTATCTTATTATATACTCAGATTACTGCGTGTTTACCTTATTATATACTCAGATTACTGTGTGTTTACCTTATTATACACTCAGATTACTCTCTGTTTATCTTATTATATACTCAGATTACTGCGTGTTTACCTTATTATATACTCAGATTACTATGTGTTTACCTTATTATATACTCAGATTACTGCGTGTTTACCTTATTATATACTCAGATTACTGCGTGTTTACCTTATTATATACTCAGATTACTCTCTGCTTACCTTATTATATACTCAGATTACTGCGTGTTTACCTTATTATATACTCAGATTACTATGTGTTTACCTTATTATATACTCAGATTACTGCGTGTTTACCTTATTATATACTCAGATTACTCTCTGCTTACCTTATTATATACTCAGATTACTGCGTGTTTACCTTATTATATACTCAGATTACTATGTGTTTACCTTATTATATACTCAGATTACTCTCTGTTTATCTTATTATATACTCAGATTACTGCATGTTTACCTTATTATATACTCAGATTACTATGTGTTTACCTTATTATATACTCAGATTACTGCGTGTTTACCTTATTATATACTCAGATTACTGCGTGTTTACCTTATTATATACTCAGATTACTGCGTGTTTACCTTATTATATACTCAGATTACTCTGCTTACCTTATTATATACTCAGATTACTGCACGTTTACCTTATTATATACTCAGATTACTGCGTGTTTACCTTATTATATACTCAGATGACTGTGTGTTTACCTTACTATATACTCAGATTACTCTGCTTACCTTATTATATACTCAGATTACTGCGTGTTTACCTTATTATATACTCAGATTACTGCGTGTTTACCTTATTATATACTCAGATTACTGCGTGTTTACCTTATTATATACTCAGATTACTGCGTGTTTACCTTATTATATACTCAGATTACTGCGTGTTTACCTTATTATATACTCAGATTACTGCGTGTTTATCTTATTATATACTCAGATTACAGCCTGTTTACCTTATTATATACTCAGATTACTGCGTGTTTACTTTATTATATACTCAGATTACTGCGTGTTTACCTTATTATATACTCAGATTACTGCGTATTTACCTGCTTACCTTATTATATACTCAGATTACTGCATGTTTACCTTATTATATACTCAGATTACTGCGTGTTTACCTGCTTACCTTATTATATACTGAGATTACTGCGTATTTACTTTATTATATACTCAGATTACTGCGTGTTTACCTTATTATATACTCAGATTACTGCGTGTTTACCTTATTATATACTCAGATTACTGCGTGTTTACCTTATTATATACTCAGATTACTGCAAATTTACCTGCTTACTTTATTATATACTCAGATTACTGCGTGTTTACCTTATTATATACTCAGATTACTGCAAATTTACCTGCTTACTTTATTATATACTCAGATTACTGTGTGTTTACATTATTATATACTCAGATAACTGCATGCTTACTTTATTATATACTCAGATTACTGCGTGTTTACCTTATTATATACTCAGATTACAGCCTGTTTACCTTATTATATACTCAGATTACTGCACGTTTACCTTATTATATACTCAGATTACTCTCTGCTTACCTTATTATATACTCAGATTACTGCGTGTTTACCTTATTATATACTCAGATTACAGCCTGTTTACCTTATTATATACTCAGATTACTGCACGTTTACCTTATTATATACTCAGATTACTCTCTGCTTACCTTATTATATACTCAGATTACTGCGTGTTTACCTTATTATATACTCAGATTACTGCACGTTTACCTTATTATATACTCAGATTACTGCGTGTTTACTTTATTATATACTCAGATTACTGCGTGTTTACCTTATTATATACTCAGATTACTGCGTATTTACCTGCTTACCTTATTATATACTCAGATTACTGCATGTTTACCTTATTATATACTCAGATTACTGCGTGTTTACCTGCTTACCTTATTATATACTGAGATTACTGCGTATTTACTTTATTATATACTCAGATTACTGCGTGTTTACCTTATTATATACTCAGATTACTGCGTTTTTACCTTATTATATACTCAGATTACTGCATGTTTACCTTATTATATACTCAGATTACTGCGTGTTTACCTTATTATATACTCAGATTACTGCAAATTTACCTGCTTACTTTATTATATACTCAGATTACTGCGTGTTTACCTTATTATATACTCAGATTACTGCAAATTTACCTGCTTACTTTATTATATACTCAGATTACTGTGTGTTTACATTATTATATACTCAGATAACTGCATGCTTACTTTATTATATACTCAGATTACTGCGTGTTTACCTTATTATATACTCAGATTACTGCGTATTTACCTGCTTACCTTATTATATACTCAGATTACTGCATGTTTAATTATTATATACTCAGATTACTGCGTGTTTACCTGCTTACCTTATTATATACTGAGATTACTGCGTATTTACTTTATTATATACTCAGATTACTGCGTGTTTACCTTATTATATACTCAGATTACTGCGTGTTTACCTTATTATATACTCAGATTACTGCAAATTTACCTGCTTACTTTATTATATACTCAGATCACTGCGTACTTACCTGCTTACCTTATTATAGACTCAGATTACTGCACATTTACCTTATTATATACTCAGGTCACTGCACACTTACCTTGTTACATACAGTGGTACCTCGGTTTACAAACGCCTCAGTTAACGTAATTTTTGGTTTACAAATGAAAATCCATGGAAAATAATGCCTCGGTTTACAATTTTTTTTCGCAATACAAAGCAAGTTTCCCCAGGATGCATTGAACCTGGGAGGTTTATAGCGCCGCCCCCGTACATGCTGGAGTCTGTGGGTAGCACGTGGCGTCGAGTGTCGAGGTGTTTGTATACTCCAAATACAAACATATGTCAAAATCATCCAAATTGGTCCATTGGTTCAAAAGATAGATCGAAGTCCTTTGTGACCAAATGAAGCATGGCTTTTCTGCCCAAAACCAGTTCCACAGAGTCTTCTATCCTGGAGATAATTGAGAAGTAATCCAATTATCTCCAAGGACAGAGGCAAAACTCCATTAGCCACATGGCAGACAAAAGACAATAAAAGACATAAAAATACAATAAAATACACAAGGTTACATTTATTACATAAAATACAGACATTCTACCTATCCCCAGATAGGTTAGATCTGAGCGCACGTTATTACCGGATGGCGCTCAGATCACATACATACAGTTAAATCGCCATGGAGCCAAAGTCTTTCATACAGTCTTTCAGTATACGGCTGGGCTCCATGGCATAGCTATCTGGGGTAGCATGGCTTTAACAGTCCGCAGAAAGGTACAAACCAGCCTTTCTGCAGGGAAAAAGAACAGGGGCCATAGTCTAAAGGCAAGCAGCCCCCTCCAAGGACACGTGGCGAGGTCGGTTTCGCCACAATGGTTACCTTATTATAATGCTTAGCGTATTACATGGTTACCTTATTACATGGTTACCTTATTATAATGCTTAGCGTATTACATGGTTACCTTATTACATGGTTACTGTAACGGACCGTTTCAGCAGACAAGGGGTTAAAATCCGTTTAGGCGATATGCCCCTTTCTGAGAGACAGGCACAGCTATTGCAGAACACCAAACTCCCGAACTGGATACAAAATAGCACTCCAAACTGGAACCTCACGAATAGCTGCTAGCAGACGAACAGGAAAAGCATACATCAGCTTACACTCCTGGCAATCAGTCTCCAACAGCATACAGTGAATCCCCCCCAAGAACGAGACAAGGCTCCATGTTGAGGGTCAAGCAGTGGTCTGAGGTGCTGGCACACCCAGCCTGGTTTTTATTAAAGTTGTTGCAAATACAGGTCCGCCCACAGGGAGGTATAAAACAACCAATCACATCACAGTTACATCCCACATATTCCCTCCCCTTATCCTGAGAGGAAACTCGATTACACATACAGTTAAAACATACTTTTTACCCAACTTTCATAACTCTAAAACCATACATCACATTCACATCCATTCAGGGGAACAACATATTAAAAATTGGCATGAATCGGACCAGGGGTTCAAAAGTTAGTAAAGTATCTTTTGGGCCCTGGCTGGCACATGGCTATCTGACTCAAACTGGTTCCACAGAGCCCTCTGTCCAGGAGACAATGGGAAAATAATCCAATTATATCCAGGGATAGAGGCAGACTCCATTGAGCACATGGTTGCAAAAATACATAAAACTACACAATGCCACAATTACTACATAAAACATATACATGCAACATATCCCCAGATAGCTTAGGCCTGAGCGCACATTATCGAATGGTGCTCAGACCACACACATACAGTTCAATTGCCATGGAGCTAAAGTCTTTCCCATAGTCTTTTATTATATGAATGGGCTCCATGGCATTGCTATCTGGGGTATCACCGCTCACACAGGGCAAGTACCGAATGACCCCACTGTATTTAAAGGGCCAGAATGAGTGACATGCACTCTGGTATGGCCGAATACTGTTTTTAAAGGGCCCAATCTCCCAGGGTCATAGTCCAAAGGCAGCAGGCGGGTAACCAGGCTTCTCCAATGCAATGTGGCGAGATTGCTCTCGTCACAGTTACCTTATTATAATGCTTAGCGTATTACATGGTTACCTTATTATATGCTCAGCTTATTTCATGGTTACCTTATTATAATGCTCAGCTTATTACATGGTTACCTTATTATAATGCTTAGCGTATTACATGGTTACCTTATTATATGCTCAGCTTATTACCTGGTTACCTTATTATATGCTCAGCTTATTTCATGGTTACCTTATTATAATGCTTGGCTTATTCCATAGTTACCTTATTATATGCTCAGCTTATTACCTGGTTACCTTATTATATGCTTAGCTTATTACATGGTTACCTTATTATTTGCTCAGTTTATTACCTGGTTACCTTATTATATGCTTAGCTTATTACCTGGTTACCTTATTATATGCTCAGCTTATTACATGGTTACCTTATTATATGCTTAGCGTATCACATGGTTACCTTATTATATGCTCAGCTTATTTCATGGTTACCTTATTATAATGCTTAGCTTATTACATGGTTACCTTATTATTTGCTCAGTTTATTACCTGGTTACCTTATTATATGCTTAGCTTATTACCTGGTTACCTTATTATATGCTCAGCTTATTACCTGGTTACCTTATTATATGCTTAGCTTATTACCTGGTTACCTTATTATATGCTCAGCTTATTTCATGGTTACCTTATTATAATGCTTAGCGTATTACATGGTTACCTTATTATATGCTCAGCGTATTACCTGGTTACCTTATTACATGCTTAGCTTATTACCTGGTTACCTTATTATTTGCTTAGCTTATTACCTGCTTACCTTATTATATGCTTAGCTTATTACCTGGTTACCTTATTATATGCTCAGCTTATTACCTGCTTACCTTATTATATGCTTAGCTTATTACATGGTTACCTTATTATATGCTCAGCTTATTCCATGGTTACCTTATTATATGCTCAGCTTATTACCTGGTTACCTTATTATATGCTCAGCTTATTACATGGTTACCTTATTATATGTTCAGCTTATTACCTGGTTACCTTATTATATGCTCAGCTTATTTCATGGTTACCTTATTATAATGCTTAGCGTATTACATGGTTACCTTATTATATGCTTAGCGTATCACATGGTTACCTTATTATATGCTCAGCTTATTACATGGTTACCTTATTATTTGCTCAGTTTATTACCTGGTTACCTTATTATATGCTTAGCTTATTACCTGGTTACCTTATTATATGCTCAGCTTATTACCTGCTTACCTTATTATATGCTTAGCTTATTACCTGGTTACCTTATTATATGCTCAGCTTATTTCATGGTTACCTTATTATAATGCTTAGCGTATTACATGGTTACCTTATTATATGCTCAGCGTATTACCTGGTTACCTTATTACATGCTTAGCTTATTACCTGGTTACCTTATTATTTGCTTAGCTTATTACCTGCTTACCTTATTATATGCTTAGCTTATTACCTGGTTACCTTATTATATGCTCAGCTTATTACCTGCTTACCTTATTATATGCTTAGCTTATTACATGGTTACCTTATTATATGCTCAGCTTATTCCATGGTTACCTTATTATATGCTCAGCTTATTACCTGGTTACCTTATTATATGCTCAGCTTATTACATGGTTACCTTATTATATGTTCAGCTTATTACCTGGTTACCTTATTATATGCTCAGCTTATTTCATGGTTACCTTATTATAATGCTTAGCGTATTACATGGTTACCTTATTATATGCTTAGCGTATCACATGGTTACCTTATTATATGCTCAGCTTATTACATGGTTACCTTATTATTTGCTCAGTTTATTACCTGGTTACCTTATTATATGCTTAGCTTATTACCTGGTTACCTTATTATATGCTCAGCTTATTACCTGCTTACCTTATTATATGCTTAGCTTATTACATGGTTACCTTATTATATGCTCAGCTTATTCCATGGTTACCTTATTATATGCTCAGCTTATTACATGGTTACCTTATTATATGCTTAGCTTATTACATGGTTACCTTATTATATGCTCAGCTTATTACATGGTTACCTTATTATATGCTCAGCTTATTACATGGTTACCTTATTATATGCTTAGCTTATTACCTGGTTACCTTATTATATGCTCAGCTTATTACATGGTTACCTTATTATATGCTCAGCTTATTACATGGTTACCTTATTATATGCTCAGCTTATTACATGGTTACCTTATTATATGCTTAGCTTATTACATGGTTACCTTATTATATGCTCAGCTTATTACATGGTTACCTTATTATATGCTTAGCTTATTACATGGTTACCTTATTATATACTCAGCTTATTACATGGTTACCTTATTATATGCTCAGCTTATTACATGGTTACCTTATTATATGCTCAGCTTATTACATGGTTACCTTATTATATGCTTAGCTTATTACATGGTTACCTTATTATATGCTCAGCTTATTACATGGTTACCTTATTATATGCTTAGCTTATTACATGGTTACCTTATTATATGCTTAGCTTATTACCTGGTTACCTTATTATATGCTCAGCTTATTACCTGGTTACCTTATTATATGCTCAGCTTATTACCTGGTTACCTTATTATATGCTCAGCTTATTACCTGGTTACCTTATTATATGCTTAGCTTATTACCTGGTTACCTTATTATAATGCTTAGCGTATTACATGGTTACCTTATTATATGCTCAGCGTATTACCTGGTTACCTTATTACATGCTTAGCTTATTACATGGTTACCTTATTATATGCTTAGCTTATTACATGGTTACCTTATTATATGCTCAGCTTATTACATGGTTACCTTATTATATGCTCAGCTTATTACCTGGTTACCTTATTATATGCTCAGCTTATTACCTGGTTACCATATTATATGCTTAGCTTATTACATGGTTACCTTATTATATGCTTAGCTTATTACATGGTTACCTTATTATATGCTCAGCTTATTACATGGTTACCTTATTATATGCTCAGCTTATTACATGGTTACCTTATTATATGCTCAGCTTATTACCTGGTTACCTTATTATATGCTTAGCTTATTACATGGTTACCTTATTATATGCTTAGCTTATTACATGGTTACCTTATTATAATGCTCAGCTTATTACATGGTTACCTTATTATATGCTTAGCTTATTACATGGTTACCTTATTATATGCTCAGTTTATTACATGGTTACCTTATTATATGCTTAGCTTATTCCATGGTTACCTTATTATATGCTCAGCTTATTACCTGGTTACCTTATAATATGCTCAGCTTATTACATGGTTACCTTATTATATGCTCAGCTTATTACATGGTTACCTTATTATATGCTTAGCTTATTACATGGTTACCTTATTATATGCTCAGCTTATTACATGGTTACCTTATTATATGCTCAGCTTATTACATGGTTACCTTATTATATGCTCAGCTTATTACATGGTTACCTTATTATATGCTCAGCTTATTACATGGTTACCTTATTATATGCTCAGCTTATTACCTGGTTACCTTATTATATGCTTAGCTTATTACATGGTTACCTTATTATATGCTTAGCTTATTACATGGTTACCTTATTATAATGCTCAGCTTATTACATGGTTACCTTATTATATGCTTAGCTTATTACATGGTTACCTTATTATATGCTCAGCTTATTACATGGTTACCTTATTATATGCTTAGCTTATTCCATGGTTACCTTATTATATGCTCAGCTTATTACCTGGTTACCTTATAATATGCTCAGCTTATTACATGGTTACCTTATTATATGCTCAGCTTATTACATGGTTACCTTATTATATGCTTAGCTTATTACATGGTTACCTTATTATATGCTCAGCTTATTACATGGTTACCTTATTATATGCTCAGCTTATTACATGGTTACCTTATTATATGCTCAGCTTATTACATGGTTACCTTATTATATGCTCAGCTTATTACATGGTTACCTTATTATATGCTTAGCTTATTACATGGTTACCTTATTATATGCTCAGCTTATTACATGGTTACCTTATTATATGCTTAGCTTATTTCATGGTTACCTTATTATATGCTCAGCGTATTACCTGGTTACCTTATTATATGCTCAGCTTATTACCTGGTTACCTTATTATATGCTCAGCTTATTACATGGTTACCTTATTATATACTCAGCTTATTACCTGGTTACCTTATTATATGCTCAGCTTATTACATGGTTACCTTATTATAATGCTCAGCTTATTACATGGTTACCTTATTATAATGCTCAGCTTATTACATGGTTACCTTATTATAATGCTTAGCGTATTACATGGTTACCTTATTATATGCTCAGCTTATTCCATGGTTACCTTATTATATACTCAGCTTATTACCTGGTTACCTTATTATATGCTCAGCTTATTACCTGGTTACCTTATTATATACTTAGCTTATTACATGGTTACCTTATTATATGCTTAGCGTATTACCTGGTTACCTTATTATATACTCAGCTTATTATCTGGTTACCTTATTATATGCTCAGCTTATTACATGGTTACCTTATTATAATGCTCAGCTTATTACATGGTTACCTTATTATATGTTCAGCTTATTACCTGGTTACCTTATTATATGCTCAGCTTATTACATGGTTACCTTATTATATGCTCAGCGTATTACATGGTTACCTTATTATATGCTCAGCGTATTACCTGGTTACCTTATTATATGCTCAGTTTATTACATGGTTACCTTATTATAATGCTCAGCTTATTACATGGTTACCTTATTATATGTTCAGCTTATTACCTGGTTACCTTATTATATGCTCAGCTTATTACATGGTTACCTTATTATATGCTCAGCGTATTACATGGTTACCTTATTATATGCTCAGCGTATTACCTGGTTACCTTATTATATGCTTAGCTTATTACATGTATAAATTATTAAATGCTTATCATACTACATGCTTAAATACGTCACTAAATATTCTCATTGAAAAGATGGCATTTAGTATGTTTTGGCAGTATGTACACATTTGCAGACTATGCATGGTGCTGCTGATACCTTAGTGGTCGAGTTAAAATATTTATTTTCAATAAATGTGAATCTTGTGCATTTTTGAAGTGTTGGCACCCTTTATCGTGTGTTGCTAAATGTTCCCAATATTAAATGATCATTCCATTACTTAATTCTCATTTTACTAAATACTCACCTTCAAAACACGCACTGAGGGTCAGAATTTAGAGTTTATTATTGGGAGCAATGAAAGGATTGATACAAGTTACACACAGGATACACATGGGGGGGGGGGGGGGGGTTCATGTTCATTGTTTGTAACCCATAGATTGTTTTGTTTGTATTTTTTACGATTTTATTACAAATAAAGAATTTCATTATATTTCTATTTTTCACATAACATCAGCTGCTGCTGCCCAAAGGCTGGAGATAAAGCAACGAGTTGTCGTTGAATCATTTCCAATCACTTTGTCTTTCTGTAATTATCATTCTGCCCATTTTTACCGTCTCATTACCTTTCAGTGTAATTCTAGGTGTAAGTAGGAAAGACGGAGTCCATTTTTAGATTGCAAGCTCTTTAGGAATATGTCGTTGTGGATGGCGTTGTGAAGACCAGTTTTTATCTACCACGAAATTCTGATCCCATTAATACCAGTCATGTACCACTTAAATCCATCGTTTATACAAATATCCCCAATCCTAACTACCATAATTAATTTAAACAGGTTTATCAACAGTACCCCCAGGGGCACATATCGCAGTCTGAGAAACCCCAGACATTAGGGTTATTCACCAAAGTGAGAATTCAAAGTGAATTTCAAATTTAAGGTAAAATAGCCGAACTGGACACATTTTCTAAATCAGTAAGATTCCAGTTAGTATGTCCTTTCATTTAACATTTACTTTGAATTCTCACTATATTGAATAACCCCCACCCCACCATTAATAGGCAGCGGTATTCAGTAGCAGCTGTGGATTACAACTCCCATACTCCCAAGGCAGCCACCACCTGGAAATCCAGCAAGTGTGGACTCCATAATAATGGGGGGAGGAGGAAGGGGGGGCATTGTGAGCACAGCTGGTGTTACAGGGTTACATTGTTTCTGGTCAATGTTTCATTTCCATTTCCCAAGACTCAGAACCAGCAATTTAGAAATAAAATATTCTAATAAGCATGATGCTGTTAATGGAGGATCCCTGGGAATGGCTCTCCAGCTGGGAGAGTGCTTTTCCTTCTCCATGTAAAGGGCTTGATATTGACCTTCTGTTAGAAGTACCAGAGCTCTCATACCATACTGTGCTCCAGGAAAGCCTTTCACAGCCTCCCACTGGCTGACATGGAGGTCCAGATGTGGTCATTCCAGCCAGGAGTCCCATTGAGTCCTTTGAGAGCTGCTGGATCCATACTGTACCTCCACCTCTCATAGTCTGCTGGAATTGCAGAGAGCTGGGAGGAGCAGGGCTGGGGAGCTTGCCATGTGCTGAATGCTGTACACTGGATTTTTTTCCTCTTTCTTAGCACACAGGGATTGGTGGCTGCTATAACAGAGTCAAGGCAAGACCATCCACTTTTGGACTTTTTCCTTCTCCCTGCCCTTCTACAAAGAACCAGAGCAGGACTCTGCAGGTCTGTGGAGAGGGACCTGGGAAGTGACACTTAATGACCCAGGGATAGGATGCACTTGGTTTGAGGCTTGCCACATGGAGGCAATTATATTCCTTGCATTCCAGCTCTGTGATTCTTCCCCCATACAAGGCTGACTGCAATCCCTGCAAGAACTCCTCAATGCACTGGGAGGCACTTAAACTGAGTCCCAACTCCAAAGCTCAGGACCTGTCTTGGACTAATGAATAAAAATGCCAAGTTTCCTCATTTCCTTCCTGGGTGAGTGCATTTTTTTGTTGCTATTAAGTTTCAGTGTATTTTTAAGAAGTAACAGAATTCCATAAATAAATATATATTTTTGTGTGATTGTAATTAAAGCCCCAGGTACTCGGGTATTTAAAGAGAAAGCCCCCAAACCTTGAGATCAGCCCCTTAGTAACTGGAATGGGATGTTTAGAGAACAATAGATTGATGCAGTTTGTTAAGGACACCAGAATTGTATGATGTCCTCATTGCAATTTGTTGGGTTAAAGTTAAAATCTAATTTAGGGAGCTCTTCCCTCTTGACAAACTAGGGGCAATGATTGAGGGTAAAAAGGTGGCTCTGGGGGAAAGGAATTCATTTCTGAACAGTCATTCTTCAGCTTAATAATAATAAAAAAAAATCCATTGTTTGCCTAGAACAGGCGCCTTGAGAAGCACATATTAGAAACAGATGTTGAGGAGGGAGGGATGGAGAGAACTGCATGATTTAGGAGAGAATGGCAAAAGTGACTTAACCAGAGGGTCTGGAGAATGAAAGCGGTGAATAGGGAGAAAGCCTTAATGCGAGGGGTTACATTTCTTACAATCCATAGGCAATGCTGTCTTCTTTGTGTTTGGCACTATAAGCCCCCCATGGTGTGACATTGGATATTCACCGTTTAACCTTTTGAGTGCTAGACAGGTTCACAAGTGATTACATCATAGTACCGTAATATCATTTTACATTTTTTTTTGCTATTATTTTATATTTTAGAAAAAAATGCACAATGGAACGCCAGTTAGAATGTACATTTTTATATCCTAAAGAAAACAGAAAATCCAGTCAGTTGCCCCTCAGGGCAATGTCATGGAGATCTGATTTTAGGGTAGCCCAGTAAAGGATGATTTTAGTGAATTGAGGAAGTGTCGCCCATCGAGTAAAGTACTGTCACTCTGAAATATCAAGTTGATCTCGTATTACCTGTGAAAGTACAGTAAAGTGTCGATAACAGTAAAAAATCAATCGCTTTTGTATTTCTGGGGTCTCACCCTCAAGCACGATTTGCAAATATTCAGTAAATGATAGAAAATAATGACATTTTTAAGGCGTTTGTTGAGGTTCGCTGGAAGGGCGTAAATCCCCCTGTGATGTGAGTGTATTTGCATTTGAAATAAATTCAGAGCAGATCTCATTTAGATGTGTATCGGCGAGGGACGTGGTTGTAGCCCGGTGTGTGTATGTGTAAGCCATTCTTTGTGTGTTCTTGCCTTGCCTGTCTCCATCAGATGAGTGGAGGGGGATGGTGATACCAGCGTTCACAATATTTATGAGATGAGTTCACTAAAAACCCCACGCTCAATGTAATGGGCTGGTTTCTAATAAAAATTTAAAAATTTGAAAGGATGAGGTTTTCTTCTCTCTTTTTTTAGAACAGTAATTAACTTTGCTGTCATTGAAATGGTATGAAGGAGGCTGCAAATCCAGATGTGGAGGAGAAACAAAAATATAGCAAACCCAAAACTTCTTACCCACCAGCCACTTGGATGGGACCGGATTTACAGCTCGGTGCCCATGGTTGTGGCATAGGCTATTTTTTTTTTTTTTTTAAATAGGGGTTATTCACGAAACTCTGAATTGCTTTAAGTTGTGGACTGATTCGCAAGAATTTGGACAATTATCTCAATTGGAAGAGTTTATTTTTTTTCTGAACTGATATTTTTGGCCTGAAATTTGCGTCAGTTCTGAAATAAACACAACTTACTGCTTCGCGAATAAATCCCCATGTTACTGCTAAACTGCGTTTATGCAACCGAATCATTGTTTGTTTTTTGTTTTGACCACAAAAGATACAAGATATAAAATATCGAATCTCATGCAGTGGTAGGTAACCCATGGCACTCCAGCTGTGGAGGAATGGACGTTTGGTTCGCTACAGCTGGCGTGTCAAAGGTTAGCCGTATTGGTTTACACATTGAATGTTACATCCTATTACTTTCACTAAGAGTGTCATTTACTTGTAATTGCTGCTACCAAGGGACATCTGTGCTCATCACATGATCTTCCTGACAGAGCCATCATCATGTTAACTAGATATTTGTTTATTTTTTGTGTAAGCACGATGTGAGCATATTTATATAATGCGTACATCCTGCATGGCGGGCGATTAAACTTCCAACAGATCTGTTACAAATAAATTCTCGCTGGTCGATAGCAAATCTGTTTTCCACTGGATGAACTAATCTCTCGCCTTCCCGTTTAGTTACTTTTTCACCTGACTAATTAAGCTCCTCTGCATTCTTTCCATCCAGAGTCTGATCAGAGAGACAGAGTTACTTTGAGAAATCAGTTTGCATTAACAGATGTTTAGCAAAATGGACCAACCTAACGCAGGATCGCAAGTTTCCGTACTAAGTTGTGTCGCACTAACAGGTCTGCAGTTCTCTGGTTCGGACTTGGAAATATGTTAGCTAAGTTGGGAATTGTGGAGAATTGATAAAACAATTGCAAATGAATATTAGTATTGTTTGAAAATCTGTCAACGTGTTGTTATCAGTGAGATGGTGCAGAGGATAATGCTCCAGCTGCAGTGTCACAGAGTTACTTGCTGGTTTGATTCCAATGTCCATAATATGAGTACTATTAAGTTTGCTAATAACATCTGGAGAATAATAATGATTTCCCTCCATGTGATCAACCTCTGTGACCCTCCCACCGCGCTGCCATTATGCACTTTTACTCCAATAATGCAGCTGTACATGATGTCACGACTCACTGGGAGTTGTTTTTCAGCTATTATTTCAGTTATTTTATAATGTATGTATTTATAAAACAATGATTGCACCATACCTTCAGCAGCACTATATTAAATTAAAGGGACATTATAGGCACGGAAACAACTTTATCGTAATTAAGTAGTTTTGGTGTATAGATCATGCCAAAGAAGTTTCACTGCTCAATTCTTTGCAATTTAGGAGTTAAATCACTTTGTTTATGCAGCCCCAGTCACACCTCCCTGCATGTGACTTACACAGCCTCCTAAACACTTCCTGCAAAGTGAGATCTAATGTTCGAACTTCCATTATTGCACATTCTGTTTAATTTAGAATGTCTTATCTTCTGCTCTGCTAATAGCTTGCTAGACCCTGCAGGAGCCTCCTGTAAGTAATTCAAGTTTAATTTACAGAGCAGGAGATTAAAACTTTTAAAGTAAGTAACATCTAATTGAAAATGGAACCATTTATTTTTTGCAGACTGTGTCTGTCACAGCCAGAGGAGGTGTGACTAGGGCTACATAAACAGAAACAAAAGTAAATAACTCCTAAATGGCAGAGAATTGATAAGTGAAAGTTCAGAGACACGATCTATGCACCAACACCGCTTCATTAAGCTAACATTGTTTTTGTGAGAGTTTTTCTCTGCCATGTAGGAGTTAAATCACTTGTTTCTGTTTATGCAGCCCTAGCCAAACCTCCCCTGGCTCTGACTGACACAGCCTGCATGAAAAAAAAACTGGTTTCAATTTCAATCAAATGTTAACATGCAGAGCAGGAGAAAGAAATTCTATATTTAACAGAATGTGCAATAAAGGAAGTATAAACATTAGATGACTCTCTACAGGAAGTGTTTAGGAAGGCTGTGCAAGTCGCATGCAGGGAGGTGTGCCTAGGGCTGCATAAACAAAGTGATTTAACCCCTAGATGGCAGAGAATTGAGCAGTGAGACTCCAGGGGCATGTTCTATACACCAAAACGGCTGCATTATGCTAAAGGTGTTTTGGTCACTTTAGTGTCCCTTTAAGTCAGTTTTAGTTTTGGGGAGAGCACATCTTTATAATGCATTAAAAACAATTCAGCCCGCAAAATGCCTTTAAGCTTCATTTAAATATAAATAATAAAAATGCTCTTACCACAAGAGAGCTTCCAGAAACTGTACAGTGTGATGTATTCTCCCAGAATTCCATGTGTGCTCCTGCACAGTCTGATGTATTCTCCCAGAATTCCATGTGTACTCCTGCACAGTCTGGCATATTCTCCCAGAATTCCATGTGTACTCCTGCACAGTCTGGCAAATTCTCCCAGAATTCCATGACAACTCTTCTTTTCCAATACGTCACAGAGGTTCGTAATTTATAAAAACACAAAAAGAATATTTGCGACATGCAGTAAAACACATTCCCTACTAATGGCTATTTCTACCGAATCTAAAGTTGTTTGTGGGAACGTGAATTCCCATAAGGTCTAGGTAGGGGAATTATTGTGTCTGTCTGAGGACTTTATGCCTCCTTAGAGGAAATACTGTTGCTTTGCTAAAACCATGAATATAGTACATTTATGACCTTTTTACAATCTCTATTTAATTCTGGTGCGCGTAGTGTTCCTTTAACTACTCCTTTGAGGTGCTGTACAGAAACTCTGCTCACTTTGACCCATGTAGACATTTATACTGCGTGGAAGGATTCTGTGTATTTACAATCCCACTGCATAAGGCAGAGGGCTTAACTGGAGTGTTGGCAGAAATGTCGTTTTTCAGGAAGGCGAGGAACAGCACAGGAGCAGACATTTAGGGGAATGTGTCCTGCAGTGTTTAATACAGTCAGAATGCTGCATGAAAGGACACACACAGTTTTTTTTTTTTTGTCAAATTGCAACATTGCAGTTATGGTGCCCAGAGTGTTCCCATAATTACTCATTTTTCTTACTTTTTTTTTCTGAATACTTTTTTTTAAACTTGTCCCCAGTTTCTTTTATGTTTGATTTGCTGCAAGGGTTAAGGTTGGATGTTACGTTTTATTAAAGGAACGCAGTTAATCTTCGAGATGCTTTTAGTTTGGTCTGGTTTGATTCAGGGGTGAGGCCTGTCTTCTAAGAGTTTGCACAACGTTTTGTATTCCTTTTATCCTCATTGAAACAATATTGAGCTCAGCTGTGCCTCTGGACTGAGGATTGGCCCAGACACATTCTTGTTTCATTACATTTCCTCCCCCCACTCAAAAGATCAACAGCCGATCTGGTCAGCCAACGAAAACTCCAATGGGAAGAAAAACACCTGTGTAAGCAACCTACCCTGTCCATGTGGAGCGCTCAGAACGGGGAAGAATTTTACTAATAAATAAAAAGTCAAAGTGAATTTCAAATTCAAGGTAAAACTGCTCAAACTGGAAAAATTCTCTAAATGAGCTATATCTCCAGTTTGACTATTTTGGCCTTAAATGTTAAATTCACTTAAAATTGTCACTTTTTCTGCTAGCAAATACATGCTCTTGCAGGGTCGTGTGGTCTAATTAAGGGAACACTATAGTGCCAGGAAAACAAACATGTATTCCTGGCACTATAGTGGTAAAATGACTGAGGGTCCCACTCCCTCTTTACTTTAAAAAAGGTGATTTTAATTACCCTTATTCCTATACCGCACCGGTCTCGTTGCGGCTGGCCCCGCCTCTGTGGCTGAGATCATCAGATTTGACGATCTCAGCAATCCAATGCATTTGGAGGCTTTTGCGCATTGATGCATCCAATCAGCATCTCCTCATAGAGATGCATTGCATCGATGTAGAACGTTCAGCTGACCATCAGTGCTGCACACTGTGCAGACCTGACCCAGGAAGCGCCTCTAGTAGACATCTACTGCCTTTTCTCTGAAAAGGTTGTGTTTACATTAAAAAGCCTACACGGACATGCTAAAGGCAGCAGAACTTCATTAAGCTGTATACTATACATTAGGCTGCAGTTGTTCTGGTGATTATAGGGTCCTTTTATTAACTGCATTGTGTGGCTTGCAGTGATTTAAACATGCTTCTTACCCCGGCAAAACACTGCTGCCTGAATTGCTTCTTCTAAACGCGCACATGACGGCAATTATTTTCCTGTGTCCTCTGCCTGGCCTTGATCTTCATCATGATGGACATTATGGTGCAAACTGAGGAATTTTGTGTTGATTAATAGTTTTTTTTAGCCATCACCCAATAGTGACCTTTTGTCTTCATTTTTATCAGGCTTATCGGAACTTTCGCCAAGATGGTAGTAGCTGGTGTGTCTATCTAATAAAGTGTTACATCCCAATATACTCACCGAAACTGGTGTTTATTTAAAGCAGGGTTTGGTAAAGTCGTGACCTAGGAGGAAATTATTCTAAAACCATTACTGCTTAATCTTCCAAGACAGGTTGGCTTCTGTACGGCTCCTTCTGCGATTTAAAGGGGAACTATTAATTTGGGAACTGTATATTTCTTATTATGTTACTTATCTCATATATCTAGTTAATACGCGCTTGTGATGTGTAAAGAGTAGACTTAATGTAAAAACCTGCGCTGCTACATTCACCTGTATGCTGGCGCTGAGTGCCTCCATCTTGTCTCCCTGTCAATCTCTATTTGAAATTCTGCCCTTTCTGTCATTAAACATATTTTATGGGGGAAAAACACAAACAATGAGGGAGATTTATCAAAACGTTATAGAAATGGTTTAAATGTAGTATCTTTATTTCTCTTTAATTCCACCCCCTATTTTGTGTCATTATTTCGCCAATTGTGATTTTCCTGCGTCTATTCCATGTTGAGTCTGCATTTACTCTCTATGTCGTGTAGGGAACCTTCTCCGGTGACGTTGTCTTGTCTGTATTTGCTGTGAGTTATCTGTAAATTCTGTGCTATGTGGCACCTTCCCATGAATCCATCCACAGTGACAATTAAGAGAGATCAGGAGCTAACAAGCGCAGAACGAATCCAGTGAATTTTCCATTATTATTCACCCGTGAAAACAGACGTGTAAGCAAGCGCCAAAAGTAAAGTAGCGTAGAAAAAAATAAACTAAAACAGACCACTTTTATGACAGCAAAAGTGACAGAAAAAAATTATGCATTTCTATGCCCTGATAAAAACTGAGCAAAAATAAGACACTTGAGGCACAAAAAATAAAAATAAATAGAATGCTTGCTAAATCTTTAAAGGGTTTTTCCAATCACTACAACCACTTCAGTGATTAGTGTTTTGTAAGTGGTCATGGTGCTTGAATCCTGTATATGCAATGTTTCACTAAGAGCATACTGAGTGTATCCCCTCTGCTGCCGTAGGTGTAACTCCACTTCCGGAAGCTTAAACGAACACTACAGTCACCAAAACAACTTTATCTTAATGAAGCAGTTTTGGTGTATAGATCATGCCATTGCAATCTCACTGCTCAATTCTCTGCCATTTAGGATTTAAATAACTTTGTTTATGCAGCCCTAGTCACACCTCCCTGCATGTCACTATATAGCCTTCCTAAATTCTTCCTGTAAAGAGTTATCTAATGTTTATACTTCCTTTATTGCAGATTCTGTTTAATTTAGAATTTCTTATCTCCTGCTCTGTAAACAGCTTTCTACGCCTTGCAGAAGCCTCTGGTATGTAATTTACAGTTCAATTTACAAAGCAGGAGATAAAAACGTCTAAAGCGGGTTAACATGTGATTTAAATTTATTTCATTTTTAACATGGAGGTGTGTTAGTCACAGCCAGCGGAGGGATGGCTCGGACTGCATAAACAGGAACAAAAGTTATCTAACTCCTAACTGACAGTGAATTAAGCAGTGAAACTTCAGGGACATGATCTGTACACCAAAATAGCTTCATTGAGCTAACGTTGTTTTGGTGACTAAAGTGTCCCTTTAAAGTAGATGTCAATAGCCAACTTGGAACATGAGTTCCAGGCTGGCTAATGTCCATTCTGTGCATATATTCCTATTAATGTACAGAATGTAATTAATAGTGTTCAGTTTCTGCAGCGCTGCTTAAGATAGATGTCATTCACCCAGGACCAAAGGAGTCTGGGTAGACGCCGGGGACACGGGTAAGGGGGCAAACTGTTACAGCGGTCTGTAGTGGTTATGGTGGTTAAATATAGATTATAACAAAAACCGAAGTAAAAGAGACGTGTGCTGAAGTAAAGGAGAAGTCCTATTTTCATTACTTGTCTGTGAGCCACTTTATAAATATATAATATTCAACTGCACAAAACTGGCAACGAGGATGGGATTAGCCAGATCAAATTCCTCCATGTGTCCCAGAGAAGCCATGCTGGATATATTTGTAGTTAGTAGATTTCACTATAGAGAGAAAGCTTTAGACAGATGTTTGGTGGCCTAAAATAGATGACGTTATTGAGAAGTGGGTAAAGAATTGTGTACCATGTCAATCCACTTGTCATGCTCCACCTAAAGCGTCAGTACATCCTTGGGAAGTGACTAGGTCACCTTGGTCCCGTTTACACATAGATTTTGCTGGCCCTTTACACGGACAGATGTTTTTTTTAGTTGTTAATTCGTTTTCAAAATGGTTAGAAGTTGTTCCAGTTACATCTGTTACCTCAGCCACAGTCATAAAGATTCTAAGGAGGCTGTTTGCTACTCATGGGTTGCCGGATACAATTGTGACTGATAATGGAACACAATTTACCTCATCAGAATTCAAAACTTTCTTATTTGACATGTTACGATTGCACCAGTTCACCCATCATCAAATGGTCAAGCTGAGCATATGGTTCAGACCATCAAAGACTCATTAAAGAGAATTATTGAACTAGATTGGAATTGTAGACTTGCAAATTTCCTTCTGCAACAACATGTGACACCTTGCTCAAGTACTGGTAGTATTCCAGAGCTCCATATGAACCGGTGTCTTAAAACTTGTCTGGATCGTTTACATCCTGATTTGACATCTGAGTTACAAGAGAAGCGAGAATTGCAATTCAATAAGAACTATAATGCTTCTACTGTGTGAGTATTTGCACCTGATAATGCTGTCTATGTCAGGAACTATGTTTCTGGGCCTAAATGGATACCTGCAAAAGTACTTGTGGCCACAGGACCTTTGTCATACAAAGTACAAATTCCTGATGGTAGAATATTACGAAGGCATGTTGATCAGATCCAGGAACGGAGTGATGAGATTGTGTCTGTTGTCGGTCCCAGTCATACCGGGTTTTCTGTGATGCCGGGTGATGGTGAACCACTGGATGATACAGGTATCAGTTCTCCAGCAGTTGATGTTGCAGAACCAGTTCCTCGCGGTTGATCTGACAGAGCACAGGAAGAAGGGATGGGCACAACTGAATATTTTGTTCTTGGGCGCCCAAGAAGAAATATCCCCCTCTCAGTTATCTCAAATACTTTGAGGTCTAGGGGGGAGGAGTGTTATGCAGTCCATGCTCCAGGAGCTGCCTGCATTGTGAATTTATACACTTGTTTTACTGTTTGCGCTAGTGTCTCGTGTGTTATACTCTTACTGGTGTGTGTTGAACTAAAGAAGTCCTATTTCCACTACTTGTCTGCAAGCCACTTTATAAATATATAACATTCAAATACACAAAACAGAGCTTTTTTTCATTGTTTTATTAATTTGCGTAATTTACAGCGAAATGACCATTCCCTTTTAAGTCCTACACAATGCCTCACAGGATCCATATAGATCTTCACGCACAGGAAGGTGCAGAGTACAATTTGTGGGATTTCAAATCAGCAATTGTTTAGATCAATTTCTCTTTATTTGCTAAAGTAAGAATTCAAAGTGAATTTCATATTCACGGCCAAAATAGCCGACTGAAAATATTCTCCACGCCAGCTTTGTCTCTGGGTAGGCTACTTTGCTCTTACATTTGAAAGTTGCTTTGAAATCCCGATGATACTCACCGTAGTGAATAACCCGGATTGTGATTTTTGAACAGCGTTTTTCATGTTCCTGTGTGTGATGTTGCTGCTACTAGCCAACATAAGACAACATTCAATCTGCTTGAACATAACAAATATGTACAGTCAATGAGTGTGAACACTCCGCCTCGGTTACATTGTATCTGATTATTGATAGACAGAGCAGAACGTCACAAAACATCAATGGCAGCAAACCGAGCAAAACCAAGTTCAGGTTCCAACAGGATTACAGAGAGTTAGTCTACGGTGTTTGTTTGTGCCCTATTATTTACTTACAGGGACCATGCTGTCACACGTCTGGTTTTAATCTCCGATCCAAGCATACAACACAACTTTACTTCCTCTTCAAACCACTCCTGGCACTGTGTGCGGGGAGACAGGGGACCTCCTTACTCCATAAGCTTATAGCTGCAGTTATAATACACTGTGTGCGGGGAGACAGGGGACCTCCTTACACCATAACCTTATAGCTGCAGTTATAATACACTGTGTGTGGGAGACAGGGGACCTCCTTACACCATAACCTTATAGCTGCAGTTATAATACACTGTGTGCTGGGGGACAGGGGGCCTCCTTACACCATAACCTTATAGCTGCAGTTATAATGCACTGTGTGCGGGGAGACAAGGACAGGGGACCTCCTTACACCATAACCTTATATCTGCAGTTATAATACACTGTGTGCGGGGAGACGGGGGAGCTCCTTACACCATAACCTTATAGCTGCAGTTATAATACACTGTGTGCGGGGAGACAGGGGACCTCCTTACACCATAACCTTATAGCTGCAGTTATAATACACTGTGTGCGGGGAGACAGGGGACCTCCTTACACCATAACCTTATAGCTGCAGTTATAATACACTGTGTGCGGGGAGACAGGGGACCTCCTTACATCATAACCTTGTAGCTGCAGTTATAATACACTGTGTGCAGGGAGACAGGGAACCTCCTTACACCATAACCTTATAGCTGCAGTTATAATACACTGTGTGCAGGAAGACAGGGGACCTTGTTACACCATAACCTTATAGCTGCAGTTATAATACACTGTGTGCGGGGAGACAGGGGGCCTCCTTACACCATAACCTTATAGCTGCAGTTATAATACACTGTGTGCAGGGAGACAGGGAACCTCCTTACACCATAACCTTATAGCTGCAGTTATAATACACTGTGTGCGGGGAGACAAGGACAGGGGACCTCCTTACACAATAACCTTATAGCTGCAGTTATAATACACTGTGTGCTGGGGGACAGGGGACCCCCTTACACCATAACCTTATAGCTGCAGTTATAATACACTGTGTGCAGGGAGACAGGGGACCTCCTTACACCATAACCTTATAGCTGCAGTTATAATACACTGTGTGCGGGGAGACAGGGGGCCTCCTTACACCATAACCTTATAGCTGCAGTTATAATACACTGTGTGCGGGGAGACAGGGGGCCTCCTTACTCCATAACCTTATAGTTGCAGTTATAATACACTGTGTGCGGGGAGACAGGGGACCTCCTTACTCCATAACCTTATAGCTGCAATTATAATACACTGTGTGCAGGGAGACAGAGGATCTCCTTACACCATAACCTTATAGCTGCAGTTATAATACACTGTGTGCGGGGAGACAGGGGATCTCCTTACACCATAACCTTATAGCTGCAGTTATAATACACTGTGTGCGGGGAGACAGGGGACCTCCTTACACCATAACCTTATAGCTGCAGTTATAATACACTGTGTGCGGGGAGACAGGGGACCTCCTTACACCATAACCTTATAGCTGCAGTTATAATACACTGTGTGCGGGGAGACAGGGACCTCTTTACACCATAACCTTATCGCTGCAATTATAATACACTGTGTGCAGGGAGACAGAGGATCTCCTTACACCATAACCTTATAGCTGCAGTTATAATACACTGTGTGCGGGGAGACAGGGGATCTCCTTACACCATAACCTTATAGCTGCAGTTATAATACACTGTGTGCGGGGAGACAGGGGACCTCCTTACACCATAACCTTATAGCTGCAGTTATAATACACTGTGTGCAGGGGAGACAGGGGATCTCTTTACACCATAACCTTATAGCTGCAGTTATAATACCCTGTGTGCAGGGGAGACAGGGGATCTCTTTACACCATAACCTTATAGCTGCAGTTATAATACACTGTGTGCGGGGAGACAGGGGACCTCCTTACACCATAACCTTATAGCTGCAGTTATAATACACTGTGTGCGGGGAGGCAGGGAACCTCCTTACACCATAACCTCATAGCTGCAGTTATAATACACTGTGTGCGGGGAGACAGGGAACCTCCTTACGCCATAACCTTATAGCTGCAGTTATAATACACTGTGTGCGGTGAGACAGGGGTCCTCCTCCTTACACCATAACCTTATAGCTGCAGTTATAATACACTGTGTGCGGGGAGACAGGGGACCTCCTTACGCCATAACCTTATAGCTGCAGTTATAATGCACTGTGTGCGGGGAGACAGGGAACCTCCTTACGCCATAACCTTATAGCTGCAGTTATAATGCACTGTGTGCGGGGAGACAGGGGACTTCCTTACACCATAACCTTATAGCTGCAGTTATAATACACTGTGTGCGGGGAGACATGGGGACTTCCTTATAGTTGCTGTTCTATTGTTTTACAGTAACGTCACACATCCATTGTGTAGATGAAGAACACAATAAACGTTTCATGGATTTTCCATTAACAAGGCAACTGAATCTGACCACATGAGTTCCATAAATTAATTTTATTGATTTTTTTTTTCTCATACAAACGCTTATCCATTGGGATATTGTGTTATAAATTGTTCATCGGTGACTCAATCTCATCTTTCATTCACCTTGATTTCTGTAACTGGTGCCGTTACTTGGCCGGGAATGTGCCAACACCAGTTGCTATAAAGACGGATTGGTCTTTAAAACGGTGCAGCCAGCCGGGCGGGTGCTATGTTCCTAGGATGTCACGTCATTATTTACAGAATACGCAGGACTCTTTGTTTATATCACTCTTAATTGCCATTTATAGGAACTATTCTCCATGCTGCTTAGTAAAACACGGACGGAAAAAAGCCAGGGGTTGTCCTGCCTTTGGAATTTAGCAAGACATGCGTTTAAATAATCAGATACTTGCACTGAATAATTCATTTAAAACTGGCTGCTGTACAATGACTGTATAATAATATCTGTATCGTATATGCATATACATTATTGTCAGTGATTGCACACCACTGTGTATGTTAAAGTCAATTAACTGCGCGGCTTTGTCCCTAAGGCAATGTTTAGAAGTGAGCAGAGTAGATTGCGTTTTGCATGTTTTTTTTGTGCTTGGAGTTAGTTTGTTAAATCAGGCCCATTATTTATCTTTTTATTTTAACATTCTGTTTATTACATTTTTCTGTCATTACACTAATTGTACCCACAAAAAGACAAACAAAAACAGGTTTAACAAAAAGAAAAAACTACAACCAACCAATAGTTTAGTAAGATTAGTGATCAAATCAAAAAAGAAATACTAAGACATACAAATAGCGTTATTTAGTGAGAATTCAATGTAAATTTTAAATTTAAGTGAGGGAGCTCTTAAAGTGATCTGCACCCAGTGTTGTCCCTACCGGGCAGATTCCCTGAGAGCCAAAGCTCCGGGCCCCGGTCTGAATTCAGGTCCTAGGCAGCTGCCTTATGGGTAATCCAACTGTGGTAGCCTACCAGCCTTCCTCAGTCAGTACACCTGACTCTAGTGTAGGAATTTTGAGAATGTAGCTACCGTATATATTATAGTATTATAAGAACAGGTTAACGGGCTACATTTGATATTGAGAAATGAGTCACCAAGATGACGTCATGTACGTTATTGGGAGCCTAGTCCAAAAAGATTAAGGACAAAAACATATAATTCCTGCATTTAGAAGTTCATGTTCCTTATTTAATGTGTGTTTAATGTGGCTAAATTGGCTAGGGACTTATGGACTACCGGATGTTTGGCAGTGACTGAGCACCTAAAGGCTACCTGTGAGAATTCAAATTAAATTCAAAGAGAATATTTAAGGTCAAAATACTTGAAAAATTCAGTAAGTCAGCTGTGCTCCCAGTTCGGCTACTTTGCCTTTGAATTTGAAATTCACTGTGAATTCTTTGTTAAATAACCTTGTTAACGATCACCTGGAATTTGGCTAGGGGCTGGGAACGTAAAGCACACGTGGGGTCAGATTGGGACTTCAGACTGAGAATTAAAACCTAATCAAAAAATGATAGCACTGCTCAGATGGAAAGTAAGAATACTCAGAACCATTTTCCACGGTTCTTTTATGATTCTGTCATTCTGCTGCTCCCTTGTCAGAGTTTATACATCTTTCTTGACACAGCAAGTAGATTGTCACTGGAACACGATAAATGAAATATGAACAGCCTTGTGCTGGCGGATCTTTGGAACCCAAGATTTTTGTCCCCAAGGAATCTCTCCTATTGTAGAGCGAAATCTCATACATCTTCCTCCAGATCTCTTTCTAAAA
Source organism: Pelobates fuscus (assembly GCF_036172605.1). Lineage (NCBI taxonomy): Eukaryota > Metazoa > Chordata > Amphibia > Anura > Pelobatidae > Pelobates > Pelobates fuscus. The sequence goes on from NC_086327.1 coordinate 139,654,609, forward strand.
TCCCTAAAATGTCCTTTGGGAGAGGAACGTGGAGAATCTGTGCACTAAAAGTGAATCAGAGGCACTGACATTAGCGCAGCGATGACATTAAAATGTTGTGACATTAAAATGACTTTGTGTATGATGGATTATTCAGTTAGCAACCAGAAGGGCTACTCCGGGCTGAAAATCTCAGCCAACCTCAACATTTATTCCTGCTAGCTTTCATTCTTACATAACATTTTAGTTTCACAGCGGCAAGAAAATAGACAGAAAGTGAAGAGGTGAAGCTAAAGCACAGATGAGAGGAGCCACAAAACCAAAAAAAATGTAACAAAATGACAGGTTGGGCAACATTCTGGAGACTAATCTTAAAAGACCGATGTAGCTGAAGTCGTAATAGATAACTTCACATGACGGGTGGCCTTGTTAGGGGGTCTCTGGGGGCTGCAGCTGCAAATCACTGATCTGGAAAATGCTGGAGTAATGGCAAGAAATTGGATAGATTAGACAAGTAACTAGAAGGAGATAAGAGTATTGTTTATATTGTGAACTAACAAACACAAGTCTCAGGGCAAAACCCGTCACGTTTCCAGTACAAGTTTATTAATTAGAGTTAAACCAAAGGAACATCTTATTAAATCCGGTGTGGATGGGTAGGTACGCCTGTCTGTTAATTAGAATATCTTATCAGACCAATAACTCAGAGCATATAAAGCATGTGGACATGGGGAAGTGGTCACTTATGGGGGTATTTGCATACTTTTACAAAGACCCTCAACGGTGAATTGTTTGCTAGCAGGTCAGCTCCTGTTTGAGAAGAGGAGGAAAGTAGACATGCTTACGTGAACCTCTTTCCTCATCGCTTCGTTTCAAGGTCCCAAACATTAGCTTCTGGACTACTCTGTATATAGAAGCCGGGGGACTATGTAAGATCTTGACCATGACGAAGCTTGGACCCACACGTGGCGGCTGATGGTAAGTGGAAAGATGTGGTCCAGAGGCACAGCTCCTCTTCCTGAAAGGGGCTGAAATAAAGGTCTAACCTTCTAGCCGGCGTTCGATTTTAACGGTTGGAGTGTTCCTTTAACCATGTCAGTGCCCAATGCCCGCCTCCCAATGATAAAAAGAATAGTTTACCAAGCTTTCTCGCCAGTGGCAAGTCTCATCTCACCACTGCTTCACTCTGGCACACAAAGACGGTCAGGGGTGACATTCCTGCCCACTGAAAACTGGCACATGTGCCGCGATTTAAGGAATGCGCTAATAAAATGCAACAATTGTCCGATACAATGCTTCTCAGAGGGAAGCAATGCTTTATGCTTCTCACAGGGAGCTCTGCCCTTGAATCATGTCATGAACCAAATGATATTCCAAGATTATTCCAAATCAATTCCTAAAAGATTTCACGTACAATTGGCACGTTTGTGAATTGGGACGAGGGAGGGCCGGATTAAATCTGAGTTTAGAGTGTCCCTTTAAGTACAGCTGCCACAAATAATATCTGCTGCGGGGAGTGTAAGATTCAACTAATCTTAGTAAGAGATGCAGTTCCAAGTGCTGCTGTAACATTAAAGGAACCCTAGCCCTAATTTAAAATGTTGTGTAATATATAGAAATACATTAATCTAATGTGTATACAGTATTAGGGCAAACTAGTGCCCCCTCTGAATTCTAGAGGCAATTATAAAACATCTTTTGGTTTGTTATAAAATCTCAAGAACCCCCTTATATATTAATATCCATTTTACAGGCCTTAAACACTCAATGTTTTGAATATACAAACTTCCACCTATTCACCCGTGGAAATAACAAAATAAACATAACTTTTGGATACTCGGCTTCCCTTCAGTTACCTCCCAATATGGTAACCACATACAAGATAATACAAAATACGAACAAAATCGGGATCCAGCTGGTGTCACTGAAACTAAAATAAATGAAAACATGATAACAAATCTGTCAAAAAGAATACACGGAAGGACAAGCTCGACAGTGTACCGAGTATCCAATCGTAGGACAGCATGGAAGATCACCCACCACACCACCAATGGACTTCCAGGACTGACCATATTTAAAGGGATTCCTGGGAGAGAGGTATTAGGCTTGATTGTGCAAATTTGATCCTTTTGTATTTATTTTAATACTGGTCCCTGAGGAAGTTTTCCACAGAGAACAAAACGCGTAGGACTGATTTATTATCTTTTCATTTATTTTATGCCAATAAATATTTTATACTTCAATAACATTTGGAGTTTGCGATTTTTTTGGCATCCTGATTGGAAGTACTGTTGGCAGTGGGACATACCCACTGTGAGTGAGTGAAACTAATAAGTGTCTTGCGTTTAAGAGGCTATAACAGTATTGTGACGATAGTAGAAAATATCCCCGTCAAGCATTCCCTTCTTCCCATAAAAGAAAATCACCCAATATTCCACGAGTAGAAATATCCATGGAATCGCCGAATAATCCACACATGAGCCAAAGCTTAATGCTGGAACAAGACTGATTTACTGGCACACAGAACTCACAATTTATGCAACACAAAACTCCTCCTCTGGGCCAGGCTAGATAATTGAGTTTCTACAATACACAAAGCTCAATTATCTGCTGGCCAGAAACATTACAATTTATAACAATTTCAGAAACATACTTTCTATAAGACATACAATTATACTTTTAACATCCCTGGATAGCTGAGGATACTGGTAGTCACATATCCAAATCTCACGAATTTCCGTTCGGTAGTTTCCGTGTCGCATCGTGTGGAAGTTTGACCGGCTTGCCATGTGGAGGTATCCGGGTTACAGTTCCATAGAATCAGTAGCAAGAGCCGGTCTCCGTTCGCATCTAACTACACGAAAACTACCGTTCGTATGGTTCAGCTGGTTACCTGTGAATGTTCCCCTCATCCGGCAGATACCATCTACCGAACGCCAGTTTGATTCGTGGAGGGGAACGTATTCATCCAGGACTTCCATGGGGGACTGGGCGTTCGCATGTTTCCCGTACCGAAAACCGTTCCATGCAATTCATGCGTGAGCCCCGCTGACCGCACTCAATGGCTACTTGCTACCCAGGGTGTGTGGTCCCCGTTCGGTACACGAATACATTCATTCTTGACATTTGGAACCGAACAATATAGACCTTAAAATAGCAGGGAGAGAATTAAACTGAAGCATATAGGCAATTGCATAAAAGTCCTTCACAAGTATCACACTATGTTTTATTTATTTGTTTCAGTGATACCAGCTGGATCCCTATTTTGTTTGTAACTCGATGTTTAGCGACATTCTAATGGTTTCCATGGTGATTGTTTTTATCTATCCTTTTGCCCCACAATAGCACCAGTTTGTTTTATTTTAGTCCAGCGCTTTGTCCCCAGATACATTAATAAAACATTAAGCCCTCGATATCCCAAGGTGGATCATTTGAGTAATGAGGGTCTAGGGGGCTGGAATGAGTCTAGATGAGTTGAACATCCAAGGTCATCCGCGAATCTTTAATGTAACAAGAAGAGAATACCGTAATCTGTACCATTCCAGATTTCATTTTGCCGTAATAAAAACCTTTACGCAACTGAATGAGATTACAAAAAACTGGACATCAATATATGAAAAATGTACATGCAGAATTATTAACTAAACTGATCATTTAAGGCAAAATTAGCTGAAGTGGAAGATGTCTACAAGCCAATTATGCCGACAGTTCAACTACTTTGATATAAAATTTGTAATTCAATTTAAATTCCTAACAATTCTCACTCTATAATGCAAAACGTTTTAATTAATATATAAATATTGGAGGGATTTGCACTGCCTGTGTCTACAGAGAGAATGATTTAATGATCCCGCCTCTTGTGACCAAAAACATATAAATTCAGCCTTTCTGGTAATGTATCGCCTCTCTGTTTTTACTTTTGTGGTTTCTGTGTTGTCCGGTGTTTTGTTCCTATCTGGTGTTTTGCTAATTTCTCATCTTGCTGGCGTATGCCAATAACACTGTCTGTAACCATCGTTGTCACGTGGTTCTGAGTAAATGACTGAGAACTAATGATAACGTAAGAATGGTTTCAATTCTAAGACAAACATATTTCTAGCCCAGTGGCTATTACAGAGCATAGAGCGGATACACTGGATGTGGCTGGCATGGTATGAATGAAGTTCCTTCGATTGGCAGCCTGCCAGCCTTAGCATCTTTTTTTTTTGTAATTCTTTATTTTATCTAAAATTTTATTGTGCAATTGGTGAACAAAGTAAGTTTGCCACGCCACGACAGCGGGACAAAGCAAATGATAACATACATATTGTGACAATGACATGGCATTCAGATTTCTTGCACATTTTTTGTTATTTACTCAATGGAACAGCATCAATCACTAAACATTTAGAGGTATAACTCTGCTTCATTTCGATTAAACAGCACGATTGTTGGAGTGTGAGGATTATAGTAGCTGAAGGTTAATATGCCCATATAACTAATATGTGTTTTCAGGAGTAATACGGCATGCAAGCATGAATACCTGCTAAACATATTAGTGGTGGAAATATTAAGTTATAGACCACAAGCTGGATACATGTGTTCAAGTGGTAGCACAGTTGTAGCTCGCTTCCAAAGTAATAATAACATAGATATCAACCTGCACCATACATGCTGCTTTTCAAGTGTCACCAATAGCTTGTTAGAGGCGTCACACATTGTACTCAGGACGGATCAATTAACAGTAAGAGTATACTTATGAATATGCCCTATTTCATGATCTAGGCCTGTAGGATGTATGGTTAAAGTTAGGCTCATGTTTATAGGCAGAGCCTGCATGCCGTGCGTGAGGGCTACGCGTTGATAGCAAGATGCCAGTTATGTATAATAAATGCTTATATAGCTAGTGCATAAATGCTCGATGGAACCGACTGGCTGGTGTCATCAAACATAGCTAGCTGTCTAGATGTGTGAGCATAAGCCCACGAGGGTCACAAAACTATAAATAAGAAGCATAAAATATAAAATATATATATATATAAAGAAAGGAAAAGAAAAAAAAAATTGAAAAGTTCACAAAAAATACACAAGTTCCGTATTCTGCATAAGTTACAGGCATGCCTGGGTTCTCGGGTCGTCGGGAGGTATGCACGGTGTTGTGCAGTACGTTACGCAAGACCTACAGGATGTGTCCAGCTTCAAGTGGTGACCTTGGCATAGGGGTCTGTGGGTGTTCTCCGGGGTACAAACTCCGGGGCATCAGCTGAGTATCCTCCTGGTGGGTGCATTTGGCCTGCTGGTCGCGTCGGCTGAGCCAGTGAGTTCAAGGGGAGGCCAAGTAAACCCAACTTCTCAGTGGCCTCTTGTTTGTCGTGGATTATATGCCTGTTACCCCCCGCTTCTATAGTAAGGGTGCGCCCTGGTCCCCATCGGTACCAGATTTGATGGAGGCGCAGGAGAGCTGTGAATGAGCTCATGTGTCTCCTCCACGCCAGCGTCCCGCCCGACAAGTCCGCGTAGAATGAGATGGTCATTCCCTCAAAGGGGTATGTCGGCTGACCTTTAACAATATCCAGGACCGCTTTTTTGTCCCTGAGCGACTGAAATTGGAGAATCAGGTCCCCTGATGCAGTTGGTGGGGCCTTTGCTGGTCGCGGTATGCGGAATATTCCTTCCAGGATGGTTGCTTTCGCTGCCTTTGGGGTTAATAACGCTGTGAGTAATCTCCTGACAAAATGTGGAAGCTCAGCCTCTGGGACGGTGTCTGCAACCCCTCGTAGCTTTATATTGTTTCGTCTGTTCTTATCTTCGTGGGCGGCAAGTTGTTGCTCGTGTTGCCGGGTTTTTTGTTGCAGGTCTCGGATCGCTGCCTGGAGGTCTGCAATCTGATTCATGTGGCTGGTGGAGGTGGCTTCCACTGCATCCAGCGTGTTGGTAATGCCCTTTATGTCCCCTCTGAGCAGGGCCACATCATCCTCAATTTTTTTGATGATGGTCAGCCATGAGGTCCCCAATTGCCTCCTTGGTCACTGGGGTATTGGGCTTTGTGAGTAGCTGTGTCCGTGTTGGTGACGGGGTCGGCATGGACAGCATGGGGTCTCCCCCGTCTTCGTCCGACGACCCGTCTGTGAAATCCGAGCAGCCGCCGTGCAGAGACGCCATCTTGGCTCCTGCAGCATCGTGTGCCTGCCGCCATAATTCCCAGATATCCATGCCCTGGCGGGGCTTGTCGGGTTTCGCCTTTTTAGTTTTCCTGCCCATTGTGCCTGTGGGGTCTCGAGGTCGCCCCGTGCGAAGTTTGGCGTGAGTTTAAATGCGGGTATTGAAGTTTGTTTCGCTTGTTGGTCCGGAGCTCCACGGCCATGCGACCGTCCGCTTCAGACGCTAGGCTCCGCCTCCAGCCTTTGCATCTTTTAAGTCGTTTTCTGCTTCTTTCTTATTTTACTCCTTTGTTCTTTTTTTTTTTTTTTAATTTTGGTTTGAAAGAGAGAAACAGAGAAGAATGGAACACGGCTAAATAAATGGTTAATCGAGGCCTTTTACGTATACATGTTAGTTATGCTGGATGGATTTTTTTATAAATAGTTTTCTTTATTAAAAAAATAATATTTCAGTTGTCTAAACCCACCTGTTCTTCCTCTCCGCGCAATCTGCAATATTTCTCTATTTTGCTCTAAATATACCGCAGCATGTCATGTCATGTAGAACGCTGATAATTGAACTACAGTTGGGACAAATAAGCTCAGCTGTGCCATAGAAACGGAAGTGAGCATCGTGATTGGCTTGGTTTGGTGAGAGCCCATTGCAGAAGCTGCAAAGCCTTGGGTTTTGCAGCAAACATAAAGCAAGTGTCTTTTTTATTTTCTGTTTTTTATTGTTGTTTATATTATTAATTCATTAAGTAACAATGTGTCAGCCTTCTAAGTCTGCCAGAACCTACTGCTTGCATGTGAGGGGAGGAAGTAACATGGCCTTGCGTGGGCTCCCGGAGTGTCTCGTTAAAGAGCTGCTGTCATTACTAAGATAGAAAGAAAACCGTGTGATACATTATTTCAATATTACACCATTCTCAGACACAGAAATGGTATTTCAATATTACACCATTCTCAGACACAGAAATGGTATTTCAATATTACACCATTCTCAGACACAGAAATGGTATTTCAATATTACACCATTCTCAGACACAGAAATGGTATTTCAATATTACACCATTCTCAGACACAGAAATGGGGGAAGTTTTGATGGGAAAAGCTTACTCATAACTCAAGCACAATGTTACCTTCTACTTTCACTTACCGTGTAAGTCCTCTTAATTTCTTGATTAATAGAGTGAGGTGTGTAGCAGAGTATTACATGTATGACTTTATTATTGATCTGGAGCTCTGTGATACATTAATGTGTATTGCACGTTACTGTGAGTTTTATAGCTGTGGAGCTCTGTGATACTTTCATTCACCCGGTAAATTACTTTATTGGTGTGGAGCTCTGTGATACTCTCATTCACTACGTGCATTACTTTATTGGTGTGGAGCTCTGTGATACTCTCATTCACCTGACGCATTGCTTTATTGGTGTGGAGCTCTGTGATACTCTCATTCAGTGCGTGCGTTACTTTATTCGTGTGGAGCTCTGTGATACTCTCATTCACCCGGCGCATTACTCTTTTGTTGTGGAGCTCTGTGATACTCTCATAACCATCACGTTTTCTGAGCCCCTACAGAGGTGGGACACTAGGATAGAAAAGGGGGAATAGTTAGCCAAAGGGACTCCCTATTGCACATTACTGTGAGTTTTATAGCTGTGGAGCTCTGTGATACTTTCATTCACTATGTGCGTTATTTTATTGGTGTGGAGCTCTGTGATACTCTCATTCACTACGTTGATTACTTTTTGGTGTGGAGCTCTGTGATACTCTCATTCACCCAACGCATTACTTTATTGGTGTGGAGCTCTGTGATACTCTCATTCACCTGATGCATTACTTTATTGGTGTGGAGCTCTGTGATACTCTCATTCACCCGGCGCATTACTCTAATGGTGTGGAGCTCTGTGATACTCTCATTCACCCAACGCATTACTTTATTGGTGTGGAGCTCTGTGATACTCTCATTCACTACGTTCATTACTTTATTGGTGTGGAGCTCTGTGATACTCTCATTCACTACGTTCATTACTTTATTGGTGTGGAGCTCTGTGATACTCTCATTCACTACGTTCATTACTTTATTGGTGTGGAGCTCTGTGATACTCTCATTCACCCGACGCATTACTTTATTGGTGTGGAGCTCTGTGATACTCTCATTCACCTGATGCACTTTATTGGTGTGGAGCTCTGTGATACTCTCATTCACCCAATGCATTACTTTATTGGTGTGGAGCTCTGTGATACTCTCATTCACCCGACTAATTACTTTATTGGTGTGGAGCTCTGTGATACTCTCATTCACCCGGCACATTACTTTATTGGTGTGGAGCTCTGTGATACTCTCATTCACCCGGCACATTACTCTATTGGTGTGGAGCTCTGTGATACTCTCATTCACCCGGCACATTACTTTATTGGTGTGGAGCTCTGTGATACTCTCATTCACCCGGCACATTACTTTATTGGTGTGGAGCTCTGTGATACTCTCATTCACCCGGCACATTACTCTATTGGTGTGGAGCTCTGTGATACTCTCATAACCACCACGTTTTCTGAGCCACTACAGAGGTGGGACACTAGGATAGAAAAGGGGGAATAGTTAGCTGAAATGGACTCTCCTTTGTTGGGTGGAGTTATTAGAATTTGTATTATAATTATTATTATAGTTATTATTATTATAATTATTATTATTATTATAGTTATTATTATTATTATAGTTATTATTATAGTTATTATTGCTTCACATTCCCCGAATCCTATTTACGAGTATTCGCAGACAGGACATGGCTCGTTCTCTCACCCAGTAACATAACTAATCATATCACTGCGCGAGCTATTTTAAGGCCCATGCTAATTTTGCTAACTTAATCTCCTTCTGTTAGCAGGAGATTATTTTAAGCAGCAGGAATTGGGGCATTTAATTCATGTAGTATATGCATTATTCCCTCAGTGTACCAATCCCGTATATGTGAGACTTATCTCGGGTCAGCTGAGTAACAAGACTGTCTCCAAAACTCATTAATTGCACCAACGGCAGGAGTTTGATGTGACACACGGAATGTACAATGTGTGTGTATTAAAGGGATTAATGCTGTTTTGCAACGTTGCTTCACTGGATTGCGCAAGCTTAGTCGGCATTTATTTGTTAGTCAATGGCGTTTCATCACAGCTGGGATTTTGCCAATCAAAATTCAATTTCATGGAAAGCAGCTGTTTTGTTGCTGAATTTGGGAGTTATGGATGAATGTTTTAAGGTCCTTGTTGAGCAAGAAGTAAATAACAGGATTTTGTTATTTTAACATCAGAGTTGTCAAGAGTTTAAGGATTCCGGTGATACAAAGTGCATCTTCTACTCCCAGATTTTTATCTTCTTTTCTTTTTTCTTGATTATTTTATTAACATTTCTTTGAAACCGCTAATAATATTTGATACCAAAGACAGATTGTTGTGTTTTGGCCAATTGTAGCAAAAGGATTTCACAACGTGTGTAATATCGACTTTGGTGGATGGGGAGCATTCTACGTGGGGTATGAGGAAGCAGATCTTGGGGAGTCATATCTGGACACATTTTAAATGTGTAACATATTCAGGGCTATCCAAGAATTGGGAACTATGGGGAAATTGGACCAAGAATTTGTCTATTATAACCCAAAAAGCCGAATCTGTAGAAATCTTTAACTCAAGAATTCTGGCCTAAACATTGGCATTCCATCTATTGTTCTGTACAATATCTGGTTTGGTGAATAGACTGCAGGAAGGCCGCACAAAATGATAAAATGAATTGATGTTAAAGGGACACTCCACTGCCCAAATATAAAATAAATAAAAATCGCTATTTAGTAGATATAACCACAATGAAAACATGCATGCATATAATCATCCATTTTTTCATTGAAGTTGTATCTAAAACAAACTTGCAAAAGCTGCAGTTCTCGACTGCCTTTGCAAGCCCTCCCCATCTAATCCCACCCAGACTTTCTGTGACTGTCCAATCACAGACTCCCAATGCAGCTCAAAGAGAAGTCTTTGCGAGGCAGGTCCTCTGGGCAATTACTGCCTCTTGAGTTCAGTGCAAATAAGCCAACTTAACCAGGAAGTAACAGGACCTGCTGTCTGACTGAAAAGCCGGGTGGGGGGGGATTTGTGTAACCAGTTTAATTTATAAAAGTGTAGATTTCTATTCAAATCTAGACTGTTTCCAAAATGAACAGGACACACTTTTCACAAATAAAGCTTTTTAGTAAGTTAAAGTGCGTTAGGGGTCTGGAGTGCCCCTTTAATTCACTATTTGTAGACTAGGAATTGTGGAGAATAGATGAGGTGGATTGGAAATTGGAAACTAAAATAGCAAATTGGAATTTGGTTCTTTTGGTCTAAAAATGGAGATCCATCGCAGTTCTCCACAATTCTTGGTCTGATGTGTAAAGCCAATAGCAGATACATTCTAACAGAGATACTAAGTGGTGACATTAATCTGACAGAGCTCCATCCTTTTACTTTTCCTGATAATTAAATCATTAGAGAATCGGCCATTAATGATCAATCATGGATAATCAATCTCATGGCAGGTCTGCCATTTCCTTCCAAAAAAACAGATGCTACAGGTTTGGTAACTGGGAGATATTGGTGGAAATGGGAATTGCAGATGGTTGAATAATAAATTGTTTGCTAATCCATTTCCATTTCACTAGAAGTTGGTGTTTAGTCAATAAAGTCCATAATGTTTAAGGTGCGTTCCAGTATTATGAATTAATAGATCTGTTTGTAATGATGTCGTGCTGGAGAGTCTCCTCCCCCACCCAAAAAAGGTGATAAATATGGAATAACTTACCTGCAACCCACCAGTGAGTTGGTCCTGCAGCTTTTACTCCGCACTGTCCATGAGAAGTCATCACTGTTGATGGTGTCCTGGCCAATAGGCTGCACTGGGAGGCGGGAGGCACATTAGATACAAGATTAGGACACTCTCGGCTGTCTGATGGTCGGCGAGGAGGGTGAAACGTAGTATCTTTTATAAAGTGACAATTTCTCTTTATATTGGATTTTCTGTGTAAAAAAAGGGGCCCCTAAAGCACGTGCGGGGTTTGACGTTTCCCTTTTATATTTCAAACTTTCAGCCAAATGTAAGTAAAAAAAAAAAAATTGTAACTGAAAGATTATACACAAAACTGCTCGGAATTCAAATTTTTAAAAAAAACTCACCATCTGAACACACGGCTGACTTTTTTCCACTTGTGTTATTTTGTCCTAAAACTTGAAATTTACTTGGAATTCACTTTGTCTTCCTGACAATTCACAGTTTAGTGAAAACCCCCCAAAAAAGGTTTAGAAACACGGTGGTATGTTTGTGTTATCGTACAGTATCTTTGTATGTATATTATGTATTTATTTATAAATTATTGTACCGGGATGGATACATTGAGATTTCTCTCGTTTTATAGATATATATTATGTATTTATTTATAAATTATTGTACCGGGATGGATACATTGAGATTTCTCTCGTTTTATAGATATATATTATGTATTTATTGAGATTTCTCTCGTTTTATAGATATATATCATGTATTTATTTATAAATTATTGTACCGGGATGGATACATTGAGATTTCTCTCGTTTTATAGATATATATTATGTATTTATTTATAAATTATTGTACCGGGATGGATACATTGAGATTTCTCTCGTTTTATAGATATATATTATGTATTTATTTATAAATTATTGTACCGGGATGGATACATTGAGATTTCTCTCGTTTTATAGATACCGTATTTATCGGCGTATAACACGCACCGGCGTATAACACGCACCTCATTTTTAGAAAGAAATTCCAGGAAATTTCCCCCCCTCCCATAGTATTCCCCCCCCTCATCCCATAGTATTCCCCCCTCGTCCCATAGTGTTCCCCCCTCGTCCCATAGTGTTCCCCCCTCGTCCCATAGTGTCCCCCCCTTCCATAGTATTCTCCCCCCCTTTCCATAGTATTCCCCCCTCCCATAGTATTCTCCCCCCCTCCCCTCCCATAGTATTCCCCCCCCTCCCATAGTATTCTCCCCCCTCGCCTCCCCTAGTATTCTCCCCCCTCCCCTCCCCTAGTATTCTCCCCCCTCCCCTCCCCTAGTATTCTCCCCCCTCCCCTCCCCTAGTATTCTCCCCCCTCCCCTCCCATAGTATTCTCCCCTCCTCCCCTCCCATAGTATTCTCCCCTCCTCCCCTCCCATAGTATTCTCCCCTCCTCCCCTCCCATAGTATTCTCTCCCCTCCCATAGTATTCTCCCCCCTCCCCTCCCCTAGTATTCTCCCCCCTCCCCTCCCATAGTATTCTCCCCTCCTCCCCTCCCTTAGTATTCTCCCCTCCTCCCCTCCCATAGTATTCTCCCCTCCTCCCCTCCCATAGTATTCTCCCCCCCTCCCCTCCCATAGTATTCTCCCCCCTCCCCTCCCATAGTATTCTCCCCTCCTCCCCTCCCATAGTGTATTTCCCCCCCTCCCCTCCCATAGTGTATTTCCCCCCCTCCCCTCCCATAGTGTACTTTCCTCCCCCTCCCCTCCCATAGTGTACTTTCCCCCCTCCCCTCCCATAGTGTACTTCCCCCCCCTCCCCTCCCATAGTGTACTTCCCCCCTCCCCTCCCATAGTGTACTTCCCCCCCTCCCCTCCCATAGTGTACTTCCCCCCTCCCCTCCCATAGTGTACTTCCCCCCCTCCCCTCCCCTCCCATAGTGTACTTCCCCCCCCCCTCCCCTCCCCTCCCATAGTGTACTTCCCCCCCCCCCCCTCCCATAGTGTACTTCCCCTCCCATAATTACTTACCTGTCCTGAAGCGTGGGCCGGCTTCACAGCGCGCACCGCGGTACAGGAACTTTAATTTCAGGTTCCGGTTTCCGGTGGGACTGAAAGGAAGTGTGCACACTATTGTGCACACTTCCTTTCAGTCCCGACGGAAACCGGAACCTGAAATTAAAGTTCCTGTACCGCGGTGCGCGCTGTGAAGCCGGCCCACGCTTCAGGACAGGTAAGTAATTATGGGATATCGGCGTATAACACGCACCCACGATTTTCCCCCTATTTTCAGGGGGAAAAAGTGCGTGTTATACGCCGATAAATACGGTATATATTATGTATTTATTTATAAATTATTGTACCGGGATGGATACATTGAGATTTCTCTCGTTTTATAGATATATATTATGTATTTATTTATAAATTATTGTACCGGGATGGATACATTGAGATTTCTCTCGTTTTATAGATATAATTTTACTTTTTTGGTGAGCGGCGTTTTCTCTGATTGTCCATGTTGGCGTGCGCAGCCTACGAGTGTGGAATACAGACATTCCCTGCTAGTTTTGGTTCTGGAAGAGTCACAGTTTGTTTACACTACTCTTGTGAGAGAGGCACAGTAGAGGAGAGCATTGCTGGCCTGTGTGAGTCTGACTGATCACTGTTTTCAGTTCCTTTGGGACACGCGATCACGAGTCTGGCTGCGTGCTGGCTGCGTGCCCCACACATTGGGGACCAGTCAGGCTCCTGGGAGCGGGCGACCTTTCACCTTTCTAACCCTGGGTTTAAAGGAAGACTGATGGGAACCAGATGTCCCCAAGTGCCGTCTTGTTTGCATTGCAGCTCTGGACCCTCCTCAGAGACTCCCAAACTAATTACCCACAAGTCTAGGTTTGCTGTGACTTAGCCTTTTACTTGTGGTTCGAATTAATATTAATTTGCTAAAAGCCGGAATAAATTGCTTGGAATAAAACGAGATGCAACATATTTTCTGGACTAACAGAGTGCGTCTTGCATTATAGTTTCATGGGCTTTGATGCTAAATCTTGTGGCTCGTAAATACCGGAGTTTGTCCCTTTGATGTTTTATTTGGGGGAGGGGGGTGTACTAATTTTTCAGTTTGTCAGACAGGGTGTCACAGTGCTGCCTGATAACATGTGCACTTCATCTGCTCCCAAAGTGAAATGTATCAATCCCAAAGGTGTTACAGTGATTACTAAAATTATTGCAAACCAGGAGATAAGGAATTCTCTATATTATTGGGCAGCGCCTACAAGTCATGCATGATGTAATGAGAATTTCATAAGTGTCCCAAAGGCAGCCGTAGATACCTAGCGACCTTTTCAGTATACCTCCCAAGTGTCCCTATTTAGGAGGGACAGTCCCTATTTTCTGTCCCTATTTTCTGGAGCTCCCTATTTTTGGTCTGTCTGAGTGTATAACAGAGCTCCACAGTAATAATACTCCCAGTGATGTGTCTGAATGTATAACAGAGCTCCACAGCATTAATACTCCCAGTAATGTGTCTGAGTGTATAACAGAGCTCCACAGCAATAATACTCCCAGTCATGTGTCTGACTGTATAACAAAGCTCCACAGCAATAATACTCCCAGTAATGTGTCTGAGTGTGTAACCGAGCTCCACAGTAATAATACTCCCAGTAATGTGTCTGAATGTATAACAGAGCTCCACAGTAATACTACTCCCAGTAATGTCTGAGTGTATAACAGAGCCCCACAGCAATAACACTCCCAGTAATGTGTCTGTGTATAACAGAACTCCACAGCAATAACACTCCCAGTAATGTGTCTGACTGTATAACAGAACTCCACAGCAATAATATTCCCAGTAATGTGTCTGTGTATAACAGAACTCCACAGCAATAATACTCCCAGTAATGTGTCTGTGTATGACAGAGCTCCACAGCAATAATACTCCCAGTAATGTGTCTGAGTGTATAACAGAGCTCCACAGCAATAATACTCCCAGTAATGTGTCCGAGTGTATAACAGAGCCCCACAGCAATAATACTCCCAGTAATGTGTCCGAGTGTATAACAGAGCTCCACAGTAATATTACTCCCAGTAATGTGTCTGGATGTATAACAGAGCTCCACAGCAATAATACTCCCAGTAATGTGTCTGAGTGTATAACAGAGCTCCACAGTAATAATACTCCCAGTAATGTATATTTAAACTACAATAAATGTGTTTAGAAATCAGTCCCTGTAAATAAGACACATTGTTCTTGTTATAAATTACATTTTAGTTAATTAAATTGTTAGTAAGTCATGTAAAATTTCTCAGAACAGCCCCACCCCCACTCCTGCCACAAAAATTAACATTTTCCTGAGAAATTGGGGGCGGTAAGAAATTGGGGGGCGGGGAGAAATCGGGGGCAGTGAGAAATCGAGGGGCGGTGAGAAATCGAGGGGCGGTGGAAATCGGGGGCTGTGAGAAAACTGGGCGGGTGGGTATACTTTCACGGGAATATTTTGGCTGCAGTATGGTCCTGTCAGCACACCTACAGGCCTGGAGAACCGACTCAGACACAATATCACTGTAAGGTCCAAATTAATTCTAAGTTTATAGGCATAACACATCAGATTAAAGAGGTATCTTATCATGTCACATTATATCACATTATAGAGGTATCTTATCATATCACATTATATCACATTATAGAGGTATCTTATCATATCACATTATAGAGGTATCTTATCCTGTCACATTATAGAGGTATCTTATCACATCACATTATAGAGGTATCTTATCATGTCACATTATATCACATTATAGAGGTATCTTATCATATCACATTACGTCACATTATAGAGGTATCTTATCACATCACATTATATCACATTATAGAGGTATCTTATCATATCACATTATAGAGGTATCTTATCATATCACATTATAGAGGTATCTTATCACATCACATTATAGAGGTATCTTATCATATCACATTATATCACATTATAGAGGTATCTTATCATATCACATTATAGAGGTATCTTATCATATCACATTATAGAGGTATCTTATCATATCACATTATAGAGGTATCTTATCATATCACATTATAGAGGTATCTTATCATATCACATTATAGAGGTATCTTATCACATCACATTATAGAGGTATCTTATCACATCACATTATATCACATTATAGAGGTATCTTATCATATCACATTACGTCACATTATAGAGGTATCTTATCACATCACATTATATCACATTATAGAGGTATCTTATCATATCACATTATAGAGGTATCTTATCATATCACATTATAGAGGTATCTTATCACATCACATTATAGAGGTATCTTATCATATCACATTATATCACATTATAGAGGTATCTTATCATATCACATTATAGAGGTATCTTATCACATCACATTATAGAGGTATCTTATCATATCACATTATATCACATTATAGAGGTATCTTATCATATCACATTATAGAGGTATCTTATCACATCACATTATAGAGGTATCTTATCATAGCACATTATATCACATTATAGAGGTATCTTATCATATCACATTATATCACATTATAGAGGTATCTTATCATATCACATTATAGAGGTATCTTATCACATCACATTATAGAGGTGTCTTATCCTGTCACATTATAGAGGTATCTTATCACATCACATTATAGAGGTGTCTTATCATATCACATTATATCACATTATAGAGGTGTCTTATCACATCACATTATAGAGGTATCTTATCATATCACATTATAGAGGTATCTTATCACATCACATTATAGAGGTATCTTATCACATCACATTATAGAGGTATCTTATCACATCACATTATATCACATTATAGAGGTATCTTATCATATCACATTACGTCACATTATAGAGGTATCTTATCACATCACATTATAGAGGTATCTTATCATATCACATTATAGAGGTATCTTATCACATCACATTATAGAGGTATCTTATCATATCACATTATATCACATTATAGAGGTATCTTATCATATCACATTATATCACATTATAGAGGTATCTTATCATATCACATTATAGAGGTATCTTATCACATCACATTATATCACATTATAGAGGTATCTTATCATATCACATTATATCACATTATAGAGGTATCTTATCATATCACATTATAGAGGTATCTTATCACATCACATTATAGAGGTATCTTATTATATCACATTATAGAGGTATTTTATCATATCACATTATATCACATTATAGAGGTATCTTATCATATCACATTATAGAGGTATCTTATCATATCACATTATATCACATTATAGAGGTATCTTATCATATCACATTATATCACATTATAGAGGTATCTTATCACATCACATTATAGAGGTATCTTATCACATCACATTATAGAGGTATCTTATCATATCACATTATAGAGGTATCTTATCATGTCACATTATATCACATTATAGAGGTATCTTATCATGTCACATTATATCACATTATAGAGGTATCTTATCACATCACATTATAGAGGTATCTTATCACATCACATTATATCACATTATAGAGGTATCTTATCATATCACATTATATCACATTATAGAGGTATCTTATCACATCACATTATAGAGGTATCTTATCACATCACATTATAGAGGTATCTTATCACATCACATTATAGAGGTGTCTTATCATATCACATTATATCACATTATAGAGGTATCTTATCATATCACATTATAGAGGTATCTTATCACATCACATTATAGAGGTATCTTATCATATCACTGTCAGGGTACCTGTTGTCTCTACCTCTGAGGAGGTGAGGCACTTGGACGTTCTTCCTCCCAAAAGAGTTGAATCACTCATTCCTCGCGGTTCTCCCGGTCGTTTACACGCCGGCCGCGAGGTACCCACTTCCTTTTATGACGCGGCGCTCAGTAGCCGACGTCATGACGACAACCCGTCCCAACCTGTCAATCAAGTCCTGAGCACGAATGAGGACTCGTCGGGGGCGTGATTACCTATCTGGAACCAGGGTATAAAGTAGGGCTTTCTACATTTGTTCATTGCCCTGTCGTGGTTCTAGCTTGTCTAGTCACTCAGTGCTCTTGTTATATATTCTGTCTCTTTGGTTTTGACCCGGCTTGTTTGTTATACCTCGCTTACCTCTATTACCCTTGACTCGGCTTGTCTCTCGCTTACCTGCTCTCTCGTTCCATCGACCTCGGCTTGTCTCTAGACCATTCTTTACTTTCTTCTACGTTAGTCCGGCCATTCTAAGGTCCGGTATACGTACCTATTACCTGTTTGTACTCTGCGTGTTGGATCCCTGTCCCGATCCTGACAATCACATTATAGAGGTATCTTATCCTGTCACATTATAGAGGTATCTTATCCTGTCACATTATAGAGGTATCTTATCACATCACATTATAGAGGTATCTTATCACATCACATTATAGAGGTATCTTATCATATCACATTATAGAGGTATCTTATCCTGTCACATTATAGAGGTATCTTATCATGTCACATTATAGAGGTATCTTATCCTGTCACATTATAGAGGTATCTTATCCTGTCACATTATAGAGGTATCTTATCATATCACATTATAGAGGTATCTTATCCTGTCACATTATAGAGGTATCTTATCCAGTCACATTATAGAGGTATCTTATCATGTCACATTATAGAGGTATCTTATCCTGTCACATTATAGAGGTATCTTATCCAGTCACATTATAGAGGTATCTTATCATATCACATTATAGAGGTATCTTATCCTGTCACATTATAGAGGTATCTTATCCAGTCACATTATAGAGGTATCTTATCATATCACATTATAGAGGTATCTTATCACATCACATTATAGAGGTATCTTATCATGTCACATTATAGAGGTATCTTATCATGTCACATTATAGAGGTATCTTATCATATCACATTATAGAGGTATCTTATCATGTCACATTATAGAGGTATCTTATCATATCACATTATAGAGGTATCTTATCATATCACATTATAGAGGTATCTTATCATGTCACATTATAGAGGTATCTTATCATGTCACATTATAGAGGTATCTTATCATATCACATTATAGAGGTATCTTATCATGTCACATTATAGAGGTATCTTATCATGTCACATTATAGAGGTATCTTATCATATCACATTATAGAGGTATCTTATCATGTCACATTATAGAGGTATCTTATCATGTCACATTATAGAGGTATCTTATCATATCACATTATAGAGGTATCTTATCATATCACATTATAGAGGTATCTTATCATGTCACATTATAGAGGTATCTTATCCTGTCACATTATAGAGGTATCTTATCCAGTCACATTATAGAGGTATCTTATCCTGTCACATTATAGAGGTATCTTATCCAGTCACATTATAGAGGTATCTTATCCTGTCACATTATAGAGGTATCTTATCCTGTCACATTATAGAGGTATCTTATCCAGTCACATTATAGAGGTATCTTATCCTGTCACATTATAGAGGTATCTTATCATATCACATTATAGAGGTATCTTATCCAGTCACATTATAGAGGTATCTTATCCAGTCACATTATAGAGGTATCTTATCACATCACATTATAGAGGTATCTTATCACATCACATTATAGAGGTATCTTATCATATCACATTATAGAGGTATCTTATCACATCACATTATAGAGGTATCTTATCCAGTCACATTATAGAGGTATCTTATCACGTCACATTATAGAGGTATCTTATCACGTCACATTATAGAGGTATCTTATCATGTCACATTATAGAGGTATCTTATCATATCACATTATAGAGGTATCTTATCATATCACATTATAGAGGTATCTTATCCTGTCACATTATAGAGGTATCTTATCACATCACATTATAGAGGTATCTTATCATGTCACATTACGTCACATTTGTCAAAGATTACTCATAGTCTCAGACGTGCATAATTACAACCTTAGTAAAATCAGCAAAAAGGTCAGGAAGAGGAAGGATAATATTCAATGTGTGATGTGATGAGAGCGTAAAGCTCACTCGGAGAGTGTATATTTTTCTATTATTCATTTATTTTTCATATAAATAAGATAAGACTTAAAAACATCAGCAATACTTCCTTATCTATCTAATAATTATCAATTTTACCCATTTTTGCAGCTCGGCTATGTTGTGAAATGGTTTGCAAGTTGTCTGCGTTCGCCAGTTTAGTGAATTAGCCCCAATGTATTTGTGATAATAATGTAGTCGGGCAGTGGATTCTGTGTTTTTAGAGCAGCAATAATGGCTGCAGCCACGAGGGACCAGAAGCTTTAAGGGAAGAGATTTTAAAATGTTATAGCCGAGATTTATTGAGGTCTGCTGGACATGAACCTGAAAAAAAACCCTCTAGTAATTTTATTTACATCTAATTCTGATATTTCTTCTCTCATTCTCCGCTGACCATTATGTTAAACCTCTCATCCTATACCATGGCTATATTTATTATTTATACAGTGCCCACTTATGAAGAAGGACGTTTATTCACTATGAGCTGTTGAGAGTTAATATGGTAACTGTAAATATGTTGGCTTTAATAGCCAAATTAGACAAAATTGAAAAATGTTGCTTTTTTATCAAGCTTGGCTGTTTTGGGATAAAATGTACAGTTTCCATGTCAGTTCTGCTCAGCTCCCAGTTTAGCGGTAAGCCTAAAAAGGGTTACTCCGAGCATCATGACCACGTCGGTGATTTGAAGTGGTGATGGTGGCTTGACTATGTATAGGCAGTGCTTTGCTCTGAAACGCTGCACATTCTGAGTTTAACCCCTTTGCTGCAGGAGGTGTAACTCCACCTCCGGTGGTGTCATCATTTCGTCATTAGCCGTCCCGGAACAAGAATCAAGTCTGTGCACATTCATCTAGTGTCAGCTGACTGCTCTCAGCCAATGAATGGCCAGCAGGGTCGGCGTCCAGATTAGCAGAAGCCGCATGTCATAAGCTGGCAGAAGAGGTGACCCGGCGCCTGGCGGGGACCCAGGTAAGGGGTCAATCCATTGTACCAGGGAACGGCACCAGGGTACTCCTGTACAGCAGGCTACACTGGTTATAATAAAGATTGGACTAGCCCTTTAAGTGTTCTGCTGTTCTGGTATCTCCGTGTCCCCAAACTATTTCTTCCTTTAATAACTGATGGGTTTGGTGAGTCTCTGTATATTTTACAGTCATATGAGGTCACTTACCAACCAGTTTTTTTAACATTCTTTCTATCTTTTCCCATACAGTCTCCCCCCAAACCACCTTTTTTCTATACTACAAGTCCCTCTCTGCTATTCTCTATGAGAGTTTATAAACATGGTCTAATTTGTTGACTAAACTATAAATTGTAGTAAATTGAAACCTATCTATTTTAAAATATAGGCAAAATATGCAGATTCATTTCCCAACTCAGTATAGTCACTGCTTAGCTGTTTTCCTTAGATTTTTGCTTCTATCCAGTAAACACTCAGATACCTATAAAATGCTTCAAGGAACACTCCAGGCACCAAAACAACTTCATCTAAATTATGTTGTTAGAGTTGCCAGAAGACCCCTGTCAGTTGCTCGAAGCTGCCTTCATTGTCTGTCTCTTCTCCGCCCCAGGCGACATCCGGCTTCTGAAATTTCACTTACAGGAAGCGCGGAGTGCCGTGAGGCAGCAATGGCGCTGAGCGCAGTCAGCTGACTCTCTCAGCCAATCAGCGACTCACTATTCACAAAACTGTCTGGAAGAGTGGCGTTTCTTTCCAAGCCAATTTTGTGAATAGTGAATCAGTGATAGGCTGAAAGCGTCAGTTGACAACTTTCAGCCAATCAGTCATGCCCCTGCCGCCCAATGGCACCCCGCACTTCCTGTAGCAAAATCTCAAAAGCCGAATGCCGCCAGTGGGGTAGCTGAGACCGGCGATGTAGGCAACTTTGGGGTTAAACCGTTCAAAACGTTTTAACCCTAAAGGTAAGAATGTACTGGTACCTACTTGCACCCTTATGTTACATTAATCTCACCATTGGCATCCTGTAATAATGGTACAGCGCCACGGAATTTGCTGGCGCTATATAAATAATTAAATAATAATAATAACAACGGGTGCTCCTCTGATGTAGGTTACCATGCCACTCTGCAATTTTGAATGACACCATCTTGAATGTATTAACATCAAATGTCTTATCCGTCTTATGGAGATATAGAAGACGTTTTACGCACCTTTTAATTCGGCTCCATATTTTTATGTAATATTCAGTATATAAAACTCGTTTTAACCCTAAAGGTAAGAATGTACTGGTACCTACTTGCACCCTTATGTTACATTAATCTCACCATTGGCATCCTGTAATAATGGTACAGCGCCACGGAATTTGCTGGCGCTATATAAATAATTAAATAATAATAATAACAACGGGTGCTCCTCTGATGTAGGTTACCATGCCACTCTGCAATTTTGAATGACACCATCTTGAATGTATTAACATCAAATGTCTTATCCGTCTTATGGAGATATAGAAGACGTTTTACGCACCTTTTAATTCGGCTCCATATTTTTATGTAATATTCAGTATATAAAACTCACTATGAGCAAATCGGGTCCACAAATTGTGACTGTCACGACATGTCCGGGAGTGTTGGGAGGTATAGTATATTACCCTGGAGAAAACGGGCTATGGTATGTTATTGTCTAACGTATGGTAAGAATTTCATTCGCTATCACTGACTCAGTGAGTTAACACTAAGCACGCACTCAATCAAGCTGTCTTATAAATGAGGTATTTATAGATTATTCGATCTGTATCACTGATTTCCTATTCAAGGTCCCGGGTCCTATTAACCTTTGTACCTCTGAGACGGTGCCACATTATTCTTTCCTTTTTCATATCATTAGGAAGGAATGATCAACTATTATTATAATTACTTTTTATTTATTTTTTTATTAAATGTCTAACTGTTTTGCAGAGCTCCCTGGAGTTCTTAATTAACCTGTTTCTACTTATCCCAAATATTTTGTTTGTAGAAAATGTACGTCAGCCACGGTACGTTGTGGACATTGTTTGTGGTGTCTGCAAGTCTGCTTATCGTGTCCCTTCTTGTAAAAGACCATCTCCCAAGTCTTCATTTCCTTCTTCTGTCGATTTAGTTTTCCTCCTCCTTCCTTCCTCCTCCTTCCTGATTTATTTCCACATCATCTTAATGCGGCTGTGCCACCTTGTGGGGTCTGCGTATTTTGCGGTGCGGTGGCCCAGGGGTGCAGGGAAGGTAAGTTGGACATACCTGAAGCTGTCCCTCTTCATCTCATGGATTCTCTTCAGCTCCTGGAACTTAATCTGCTGGTCAGTGCTGTACTCTCGTGCATGCAAGACCCTGGGATCCTCCATTAACAATGGCTTTTTCCTCACAGCCACCACTAGTGATGTCTGGGGGAAATGACAAAACTTGACAGGGGGGGGGGAAGCTCTGCCTTTTCTCAGGCATAGAGAAAATGCATTAGACAAAAGTAGTCCTAGCGTAGTCTTATGATACTTTTTGCCTGCATTGCAGTTTCAGTGAGATTCCAACACATTTAATGTATTATATAAAGATTTTATTGTTATTAAACACTCATTTTAGGGAGGTGACAGAGCCAATTTAAAGGGATACTATAGTCACCAGAACAGCTACAGCTTATTGAATTTGTTCTGGTGAGTAGAATCATTCCCTGCAGGCTTTTTGCAGTAAACACGGTCTTTTCAGAGAAAATGCTGTGTTTACATTATAGCCTAGGGTTACCTCCACTGGCCACTCCTCAGATGGCTGCTAGAGGTGCTTCCTGGGGCAGTGCTGCACAGTGTGACTGATAATCAGAGTCTCCTCCCTCTGCATGCAGACACTGAACTTTCCTCATAGAGCTGCATTGATTCAGTTCATCTCTATCAGGAGGTGCTGATTGGCCAGGGCTGTGTTTGACTTGTGCTGGCTCTGCTCCTGATCTGCCTCCTTGACAGTCTCAGCCAAGCCTGTTTGAAAGCATTGTGATTGGCTCAGAGAATTACTTCTGATGATGTCAGCCAAGCAGGAAGATCAGGGGCAGAGCCAGCAGCAGCAGCAGACTTAAATACAAGTACGATTGTACTATATTTGAGAGACTACAGGGCCAGGAATATGTTTGTGTTCCTCACCCTAAAGAGTTCTTTTTAGCTCCATTATTGATTTCAGCTCATAACCAACTGGCATAACCAACTGGCATGACCTTTGTGATAATTCAACCCCATTTTCTACAAACTGCCCTCAAAACAACTATGGATTTGTATTTCTACTAATCACCATTTATGGAACAGAACTTGGAATTTAGAACAGTTTCAAAGTATCTAATTTATACAGACTGTTTCTAAATACATGTGTTATAGTTTAAATACATATTTCTAGGGGTTTTATTTCTGTGGAGCGCTTCTATAAACACACCAACAATATGGAGCTCCTAGGAAACAGAGACAGTAGGACAGAATTCTGAACCCAGAATAGGGACTGCCCTTCCTAAATGTGGACACTTGGGAGGTATGCTTATTGTGTTGTAGTTATCTGTGCAGATGTAAAAGTAGATGAATGTTATATCAGCTGGATTTTTATATTAACCAATAAAAAATAAAGAGTACAGGAACACCGATTTCAAGAAACTAATTGTATCAATGAATTCTTCCTGGCCTGGGTTTCGATAGTAAAGTACAAAGCAGTAACCAAGATATGTGCGTGTTCTTTACAAACCAACATTCCTAAGAAGAATTAGCCTTTTATTTCAGTTTTACAGGTTTTTTTACGGTTTACACCATGAGGTTATTTGGAGGCAAACTCAGAATTTAGAGAATAATACCCAGTGTCTGCTATATTGTATAATGTAATCGTTTTTATTAGATGTATAAAAATAACGTATAAAGTGCCATATTCTGCTTTGTACGGCTTTAGCGGCACTCTCACTACCTGATTATCTCCCGAAATACCCCGTACCATTATTAGCACAATGCTATTTATGTATCAAACGCTGAGAGATTAGGAACTTCTCTACCTTGGTCTTTGTCATTGTTGTGACAAATCACAGTGTCACGTCTCGAGCGTTGTCTCGCGTTGGAAAAGCTAAACCCAGCTTCCAGCCACCCACATGCCAGGAAGTGGTCTACCCTTTTAAACTTGGCACGCAGTTCAATGTAAATGATGGCGTTTTTAGAAGTACTATAAACCAATGCTGACGTAATGCGAGAAAGAACAGACTGGAACATTTTAACCCTCTCCCCACAGAAAGCATTCTCATGGACAGAAACAAAATAGAGTGCGTAGCAATCTTTATTGTGTGTTAATTAGCCATACATCATTGTCACGCGTCCTTGAAGCGTTAACATTGAGAGTTTCCCTATTGTTACGTTTTAAAACACGGTAGGGTCTTTGAATTGAATATTTATTGTTAGGATAAAATAGCTTCAGTCAGAACATTCTCTAATTCAACTGTTTTTACAAATTGTCTATTTTCCCCAATTTCTTAATTTATAAATATTTCAATGTATTACAGTTCACTATCCAGCGAAGAGACAATTCCTCTTTACTCTGACACTGTGAGCCGAAATGGACTTGTTAACATTTCAGCATTAATATATTGTGTAGCCAAACGGCAAGCAAATATATCGGGTTTATTAGTTAAATGCAAATTCATAGACAACTGCAAACAGGATTTAACGCCCAAATAGCTGATTTTGAAATATTCTCCACCCGAGCTATAGTTAGACTGGATGTTACCGTCTGCATTTCGCAATCAGCTTTGACTTTTCCACAGTATGGTGTTTATTGAAAACCAGGCCCGTCGCTACCCGACAGGCAAAACAAGCAACTGCTTGGGGCCCCGAGCTGGCCCGGGGCCCCAAGCAGAGCCGGCAGGGGCATGCGGTCCTGGGGGGCCCGGACTGCTCAGGTCGTCCGGGCCCCACATTCAGTGGGTACATACCGGGTCGCAGGGGGCCCTGCGACCCCGGTATGTTCCCACTAGGCCAGCCTCTTCTCCTGGGGGGCCCAGCAGCCGGTCACCTCAGGGCCCCCCAGAGGCTGTCTCTGCTGACACCCGGCGGGCGCGCGAGGGAGCACTCTCCTCTGAGTGCTTCCTCTTCAGCTCCCTCGCGCACCGTACTGATGCCGGAGCCGGAAGATGACGTCATCTTCCGGCTCCGGCATCAGTACGCGGCGCGCGAGGGAGCTGAAGAGGAAGCACTCAGCCAGGGAGAGTGCTCCCTCGCGCGCCCGCCGGGTGTCAGCAGAGCCAGCCGACAGGGAGGACATTTCATTGAGTGGGGGGGAGGGAGGAAATTGGAGGGGGGAGGGAGGAAATTGGAGGGGGGGAGGGAGGAAATTTGAGGGGGGAGGGAGAAAATTTGAGTGGGGGGGGGAGAAAATTTGAGTGGGGGGAGGGAGAAAATTTGAGTGGGGGGAGGGAGAAAATTTGAGTGGGGGGAGGGAGAAAATTTGAGTGGGGTGGGGGGGCGAGGGAGGAAATTTGAGTGGGGTGGGGGGAGAGGGAGGAAATTTGAGTGTGTGGGGGGAGAGGGAGGGAGGAAATTTGAGGGAGTGGGGGGAGAGGGAGGGAGGAAATTTGAGGGAGTGGGGGGGAGAGGGAGGGAGGAAATTTGAGGGAGTGGGGGGGAGAGGGAGGGAGGAAATTTGAGGGAGTGGGGGGGAGAGGGAGGAAATTTTGGGGGGAGAGGAAGGGAGGAAATTTTTTGGGGGGAGAGGAATGAAATTTGAGGGAGGGGAGGGAGAGGTAGGAATTTGAGGGGGGAGAGGAAGGGAGGAAATTTGAGGGAGGGGGAGAGGAAGGGAGGACATTTGAGGGAGGGGGGAGAGGGAGAGGAAGGGAGGAAATTTGAGGGAGGGGGAGAGGAAGGAAATTTGAGGGAGGGGGAGAGGAAGGAAATTTGAGGGAGGAGGGAGGAAATTTGAGGGGGGAGGGAGGGAGGAAATTTGAGGGGGGAGGGAGGAAGGAAATTTGAGGGGGGAGGGAGGAAGGAAATTGGAGGGGGGAGAGGAAGGAAATTCGAGGGGGGAGAGGAAGGAAATTCGAGGGGGAGGAAGGAAATTGGAGGGGGGGAGAAGGAAGGAAATGAGGGGGAGAAGGAAGGAAATTGGAGGGGGGGGAGAAGGAAGGAAATGAGAGGGAGGGGGGGAAGAAGGAAATTGGAGAGGGGGGGAGAAGAAGGAAATTGACGTGGGTAGGGGGAGAGATTGACATCCATCACACACACACAATGCACCCCTTGCACACAGAAAAACACACAATGCATTACACACAGACACACATACACAAGCAATGCATCCCTTACACACGGCAACACACAATGCACCCCTTCCACACACTCAGTGCATCCCTTACAGCAGTGTTTCCCAACC
The DNA here is from genome assembly GCF_036172605.1 of Pelobates fuscus. NCBI lineage: Eukaryota > Metazoa > Chordata > Amphibia > Anura > Pelobatidae > Pelobates > Pelobates fuscus. Next base: position 139,681,935 of record NC_086327.1, read on the forward strand.
CAGTCCTCAAGGCACACCTACCAGTCCAGGATTTAGGGGTGACCCAGTTGTGTCTAAGGTGTTTTTTCTTTTTTTTCTAAAAACACCTTAGACAAAACTGGGTAATCCTTAAATCCTGGACTGGTAGGTGTGCCTTGAGGACTGGGTTGGGAAACACTGCCTTACAGACACACACACTGCATCTCATACATACACAAACTCACCTTGCAGCCCTTACACATACAAACACAGATTCACACAATGCATTCCTTACACACATCAGGACATCCCCCCCCACACCCCCCCCCCACACACACACACACGCCCCCCCCCCCCCACACACACACACACACCCCCCACACACACACACCCCTCCCCCCCCCCCCCCCACACACACACACACCCCTGTGAACAAACTCATTGGTGGAACATGAAGGTGGACCCTGGGACCCAGACCTTGAGCTGTGTAAAGGGCCCTCAAAAAATGGAGCTGCTTCCCGTTCTCCCAGAACATTGATTTTTGTGACCACAGTTACAAACCGCCTCCAGAGAGCCTGTTCTACACCAGACCAGTGGAGCCAGACGGCAGCTGAAGCCCATCATCACCCTCATCTGGTTGTAAGTAGGCAATCTAATATATTATTCGTGGCAGTAATCTCTAATTTACCTCACATTAAAGGGACACTTTAGTCCCCAGAACCACTGCAGCTTAATGTAGTGGTTCTGGTGTCTATAGCCTGTCCCTGCAGGCCTTTTATTGTAAACACGGCGCCACTGCAGCACTGTGTTAGTTAACATGGCAGATCATATGGGTGGGGCACTGTGATGTCACATGGGGGGCGGCAAACTTTACTTTTGCCTAGGGCGGCAAAAATCCTTGCACCGGCCCTGCAGAAGGACCCGGGTGCAGTTAGCACTGCAAAAGGGGTTAAAACCCCCTTCTGTCACTTACCTGATTCCAGTGCAGATGTCCCTCTGAGCTGGTTCAGGCTCTACCCCCGCTCCTCTGACTTCGGTGAGGGAGAACTAATGCGCATCCTCAGTTATGGCCTCTCTTACATTAGGACTTCCCCAATAGGGATGCATTGTATAATTGTATAATGCTTTCTTATGGGGTTTTGGGTGACGCTGGATGTCCTCATGCATAGCGCAAGTCACTCTAGGGCTGCCTGGAAGGCAGCCACTAGAGGTGGAGTTAACTGTAATAATTACCTTTGCATGGTTAAGGAACCTGGGACACTGCACCCAGACCACTTCAATGATGGTTTGGGGGGGCCTCCATGTCCGTTTTGCTTGGGGCCCCCAAATTCCTTCAAACGGCCCTGTTGAAAACATGCCTAGATTAATATTTTATCATTTGCCATAGATATACAATCTTTGCGTTGGACACGCTGGTGCAATTACATTTACCACAAATATTTGATTCCATTATATTCCAATATTTCGTTTGAAATCGCTACTTTTATAATTAATTTCAGAAAGTCCTTCCTGGTTGTTTGATTGACAGCAAGGAGGGGTTTCTGCAATTATTTCTAAAAGTTACCTTCCCGATCCGGTTAGCTCCACAGTGAGACACAGGGCTCATTTTACCTCTGCGTCCGTGGCTGGTGCCCCCACTCTCTCTGGCTTGTGGAGTGTACGTGTTCAAACACAGAGGACTCTTAAAGGGACACAATAGTCACCAAAACAACTTTAGCTTAATGAAGCAGTTTTGGTGTATAGATCAGGCCCCTGCAATCTCACTGCTCAATCCTCTGCCATTTAGGAGTTAAATCACTTTGTTTATGAACCCTAGTCACACCTCCCTGCATGTGACTTGCACAACCTTCCTAAACACTTCCTGTAAAGAGAGCCCTATTTAGGCTTTCTTTAATGCAAGTTCTGTTTAATTTAGATTTTCTTATCCCCTGTCCCATTTCTATCCTAATATCCCTTTATTCTATAAGCTCCATGTTGTTAGTGTGTCTGAGTGTACAACAGAGCTCCACAGTGTAACGGTACCCCCAGGCACACAACGGGTTAAACAGCCGTTTAGAGGATATTCCCTTCCAGATACACATGTTAGTAAAAATACATAAAATTATACAGTGTTACAATTGCTACATAAAATGTATACATTCAACATATCCCCAGATAGCTTAGATCTGAGCGCACATTATTACCGAATGGCGCTCAGATCACATACATACAGTTCAATCACCATGGAGCCGAAGTCTTTCCCATAGTCTTTCGTTACACGAATGGGCTCCATGGCATAGCTATCTGGGGCAACACTGCTGTCATGGGGAAAGTACTGAACGGACGGCGTTCGTATGAATTGCAGGAGAAGGGAGGTCGGCGGCACAGCGGTGTTCGTGCAAATAAGTGTCCGTTTTGAGTTCCATAGATTTGGAGCTGAACACCGCTGGCCGTTCGGGAGTTTAAGATGGCCGCTGCCACTTTTTCGGTTATACAAACAGCGGCCACCCAGTGTTCACCAATTAAGCTGCTTCTGGGATGTAAATCACTGGCACACTCCTTGCCCAGGTGGTCACCCCCATTCGTGCGTTGGTTCGGTAGATTCAATCTACCGAACGCCCAGGCAGAAAGGCACGAACAAGCCTTTCTAAAGGGTAAAAAAAACAGCATTTAACATGGGGCCATAGTCCAGAGGGAACAGGCAAGCAACCAGGCTTCTCCAGTGCCCAGTGGCGAGGTTGGTTCCGCCACACACAGCAATAATACTCCCAGTATTGTGTCTGAGTGTATATCAGAGTTCCACAGCAATAATACTCCCAGTATTGTGTCTGAGTGTATATCAGAGTTCCACAGCAATAATACTCCCAATAATGTGTCAGAGCGTATAACAGAGTTCCACAGCAATAATTCTCCCAGTAATGTGTCTGAGTGTATAACAGAGCTCCACAGCAATAATACTCCCAGTAATGTGTCTGAGTGTATAACAGAGCTCCACAGCAATAATACTCCCAGTAATGTGTCTGAGTGTATAACAGAGCTCCACAGCAATAATACTCCCAGTAATGTGTCTGAGTGTATAACAGAGCTCCACGGCAATAATACTCCCTGTAATATTCCTTCAAACTGCAATAAATAAGTTTAGAAATCTATGTAAATAAGATACATTGTTCTTGTTATAAAATTATATTTTACTTGTATAAATTGTTATTAGTAATTTACATACAATTTCACAGGACAGCCACACCCCCACTCACACCCCTAAAATGAAAGTGTCCCTCGTTACCAATTTTAAATATATTGGTTGGTATGAACTGGTCATGTTGATTCTTTATTCAGAAAACAATTAATTCTTGGAAAAACAACACATTTTTTGCTTCACTACAATTCACTGTTTAGTGAATAAACCCCCACAGCTGACAGAGAAATCTTCCAATGTGGCCTCGATGGCCTCAGGTTTGCAAATCAGATTTCAATAAACCACAATTTACTGTTTAGACAATAAAAATAGAATCAAATACCTATTTAGATCATTACTTTTTTCCAGCTCAACTCTTTTGTCCTGCTTTCGAAATTAATTTTACAATTCCTCCACAACTCACAGCTTAGTAAATAAACACGGAAATTGTACGTAATGTGTTCGGTTTCCGGATCACCTAAAAATAACACTTTTGTGAATAAGCCCCTTGATTGTCCGTGGTATAAAATAATCAGCATCGTAAATCACTGTTTAGTGATCAGCCCTTCGGTGTTCTGGAGGGAGTCCTATCCATCATACGCCCCGAATTGGCTTCATATTGATTAACGTCCTATATTTCCTGTTAGATCAATAAACGCCAGCAGGACACGTGTACATTGGGTGACTCGGGGGTTAATCCACGGCGGACACGTGTGATGTTTAATATGCGTGACTTGTTATGCATTGCACCTGCCTCTGATTTTCATGTTATTTCTATGTTGGGTAATTAGCTGCATATTCCAGCAATCAGTGGCAAATTGTTTGCAACCAATCTGTGTTCATGATGTAACTCTGTTCCTCAGGCAAGACCCTCTGTTACACGGAGCCGGAACTGCTAGCCTAAAATGAATCAGTTTATGTTCAGAGAATCGCTGTACAACAGCGCTGTGGAATATGTTGGTGCTATATAATGAGTCATAATAATAACAGAAGGGAAACCAGCGTGTAGAATTCGAGTATCTCAGCAAGCAGTGAGCTACGAAGGGTTAACGACTACTTAACATCGTTTATCTATACGTTATTCCCCGTCTGAGAAAGCTATCGGCTTCAACCATGACAGTACAGCGTCAGCGAGCCATAACCATCTGATTACGGTGTGCAGGCTGAATGGCAGCCTATGCATTTCTAAATTAAATCAACAGCTGATGGCGGCGACTGGTGTCACGCATGCAGGAGGGATTTATTTATTAAAGAATATCCCAGGCTGTGAGAAAACACACAAACATTGCAACAAATCTAATTATAAAATAAAAAGATGGCTGCCACACAGCTACAATTGCCTTTCCTTGTCTTGAAATGGACAGCTTTCCCTTTAAATGTTTGAAGATGAATGGGCAGATTCTCAGAGTATCAGGAAGAATGGGCAGATTCTGAAGGTGTTAGGGGGAATAGGTAGATTCACAGTTTGTCAGGGTGAATGGGCAGAGTATCAGGAAGAATGGGCAGATTCTGAAGGTGTTAGGGGGAATAGGTAGATTCACAGTTTGTCAGGGTGAATGGGCAGATTCTCAGGAATAATGGGCTGATTTACAGAATGTCAGGGTAAATAGACAGGATCTCAGAATGTCTGGGGGAATGGGTAGATTCTTACTATGAGAAACCTACTACATTCCCAATCTGAGATATAAACCATGCATTGCTACATTTCATATATAACAATGAATCCAAAATATGTGACACGGCAAAAAACAACTGCAAATCTCCCTTTCTCTCTCTCTCTCTCTCTCTCTCTCTCTCTGTCTGTCTGTCTGTCTGTCTCTCTCTGTCTCCCCCTTTATCTCTCCCTCTCTCCTTTTTCTCTCTGCCCCTCTCACCTTCTCTCGCTCTCTTTCTCCTAGCTCCCTCTCTCTCTCTTCCTCTCTCGCCCGCTCTCTCTCTCTCTCTCTCCTAGCTCACTCTCTCTCTCTCCCTCTCGGTCTCTCAACCTCTCTCTTTCTCTCTCCTATTTCTCTCTCTCTCTTTCCTCTCCCCCTCTCTCTCTCCTAGCTCACTCTCTCCCTTTCTCTCTCTCCCTCTCTCTCTCTCTCTCTCATATTTCTCTCTCTCTCTCCCTCTCTCCATCTTTCTCCTCTCTATTTCTCTCTCCTATTTCTCTCTCTCTCTTTCCTCTCTCCTAGCTCACTCTCTCTCCCTTTCTCTCTCTCCCTCTCTGTTTCTCTCCCTCTCTCTCCCTCTCTCTCTCTCTCTCTCTCCTATTTCTCTCTCTCTTTCCTATTTCTCTCTCTCTCCCTCTCTCCATCTTTCTCCTCTCTCTTTCTCTCTCCTATTTCTCTCTCTCTTTTTCCTCTCTCCCCCCCTCTCTCTCCTAGCTCACTCTCTCCCCCTCTCTCCCTTTCTCTCTCTCCCTCTCGGTCTCTCTGTCTCTCCCTTTCTTTCTCTCTCCCTCCCTCCCTCTCGCTCACTCTCTACCTTTCTCTCTCCCCCTCTCTCTCCCTTTCTCTTTCTCCCTCTCTCTGTCTCTCTTCCTCTCTCTCTTTCCTATTTCTCTCTCTGTGTCTCTCTCTCTTTCTCCCTCTCTCCTTCTCCTTCTCTCTCTCTCTCTCTCTCTCTCTCTCTCTCTCCTATCTCTCTCCCTCTCCCTCTCTCTCTCCCTCTCTCTCTCTTCCTCTCTCTCTTTCTCCTTCTCTCCTCTCCTTCTCTCTCTTATTTCTCTCTCTCTCTTTCCTATTTCTCTCTCTGTGTCTCTCTTTCTCCCTCTCTCTGTCTCTCTTCCTCTCTCTCTTTCCTATTTATCTCTCTGTGTCTCTCTCTCTTTCTCCCTCTCTCTCTCCTCTCTCCTATTTCTCTCTCTGTGTCTCTCTCTCTCCTATCTCTCTCCCTCTCTCTGTCTCTCTTCCTCTCCCTCTTTCCTATTTCTCTCTCTGTGTCTCTCTCTCTTTCTCCCTCTCTCTTTCTCCTTCTCTCTCCTATTTCTCTCTCTGTGTCTCTCTCTTTCTCCCTCTCTCTCTTTCCTATTTATCTCTCTCTCTCTCTGTCTCTCTCTCTCTTCATCTTTCCCCCCTCTCTCTCTCTCTCTCTCTCCCCCTCTCTCTCTCTCTCTCTCCCCTCTCTCTCTCTCTCTCCCCCTCTCTCTCTCTCTCTCTCCTAGCTCTCCCTCTCTCTCTCTCTCTCTCTCTCTCTCTCCTAGCTCTCTCTCTCTCGCTCTCTCTCTCTCTCTCTCTCTCTCCTCTCTCTCTCTCTCTCTCTCTCTCTGGTAAAATTAATTTCCAGTAGTATTCATTCACTCTTGGGCTGTTGAAGTTGATGGAATGTAGTTTATTGTAGCCCCCAGTTTCCATGGTAGCTGTGAATGAACGTTGATTCACTATGATCTGCCTCTGTACAAGTCTACAGTATCTCTGCGGCTCAATGCTCATTCATAAAGAAACGACCTTAAATCAACTTAAATTGCATGAAAATTAGCACGATGGGCTTTGTCACCTACAGTTTCACTAACCTCAGACAATTATAACAATATAGAACATCTGGTTTATCTTTCTTTTAGTAGCCATAGTGATCGATTATTAGAAAACGTCCATATTTCACATCTGGAATGAAGTAGATTTTATAGCTAATGGATTCTGTCTTTAAAACTAGTAACTGATCCACTAAAACGCATACCAGTAACGTACAATAAAGGGCATTTACCGATCACCTTTTCACACGAGTTTTGCACCAGTAGCTAACCAGGAGAGGAATCTCAGGTGCATGTTGGGAAATGTTCCGTTCTTAGAACGAGCGGCAGGTGGAATAGAAATACTTCATTAAATATATCTTAAAGTGATGAATCCGGGTGCGTTTTGTATGTTTCCTACTGACCCGTTTTGTTAGGGGAGTGGTGGCAGAAGTGAGTTCTGGGATTAAACCCTCCGTACCAGGACGCTTTATGTTTAACATTTAAACTCCTGTGAAAATCGACCCAGTGAAATGCCGTCAATATATCTGGATAAACGGCAGGCTGACGGGTGACCAAGCATTGTCCAAGAGAGACATAACTTCAAGGCGACCCCTGGCTGCAACCGTTATTTAAACATATTGTGTATTTTGGTTTTATATTGCTGTCAACGCTTCTACCCTGGTAGCAATCGCTCGCTGTTATCCGTTAGAGGGGCACTCAGGCTGGCTGTGGGTAATTCTTGTTTTTAAGGTATTATATAAATAATGAAATGCAATTCTAGATTAAGTATTAACGGCCTAACAAGGCTTTCTTTAACACTCCTAAGCTTATCACATAAGCAGACCTTTTTGGCTACAGCAAGGCTTTAGAAACATAGAATGTGACGGCAGATAAGAACCATTCGGCCCATCTAGTCTGCCCAATTTTCTAAATACTTTCATTAGTCCCTGGCCTTATCTTATAGTTAGGATAGCCTTATGCCTATCCCACGCATGCTCAAACTCCCTCAATGTGTTAACCTCTACCACTTCAGCTGGAAGGCTATTCCATGCATCCACTACCCTCTCAGTAAAGTAATACTTCCTGATATTATTTTTAAACCTTTGCCCCTTTAGTTTAAAAGACCACTATAGTGCCCTGAGGGTGCCCCCACCTTCATTGCCCCCCTCCCGCCGGGCTGAAGTTGGAGGAAGGGGTTAAACACTTACCTTTCTCCAGCTCCGGGATGCCTCAGCGCTGGGGACTTTCCTCCTCCTTAGGACGTCATCGGCTAATTGCGCATGTGCAGCAAGAGCCACGCGCGCATTCAGTTAGTCGATAGAAAAGCATTCTCAATGCTTTCCTATGGACGCTGGCGTCTTCTCACTGTGAAAATCACAGTGAGAAGCGCGGAAGTGCCTCTAGCGGCTGTCAATGAGACAGCCACTAGGGGCTGGATTAACCCATATGTAAACATAGCAGGGTTAACCCTAGAGCAGTGGCGTACACACACTCCATGGGGCCCCGGTGCAAAACTGATCCGCGGGCCCCCCCTACCGTGAACCTCTCCCCCCTGACTGTGGGCTCCCCCCCCCCCCCCGACACATACATACACACACACACATGCAGACACATACATACAGAGACACACACACACACATACATACACAGACATACAGATACACACATACAGAAACAGACACACACACACACACAGAGACACAGACACAAGCATACATACACAGACATACATACAGATACACACAAACACACACAGAGACACAGACACACACATACAGAGAGACACAGACATACATGTGGATACACACACAGACATACATACAGATACACACACACACACACATACAGACATACAGATACACACACACACACATACAGACATACAGAGACAGACATACATACAGAGACAGACATACATACAGAGACAGACACACAGACATACATACACACAGACATACATACACACAGACATACATACACACAGACAGACATACATACACACACACACACACACATACACACACATAGAGACACAGACATACACACATACAGAGACACAGACATACATATACAGAGACACAGACATACATACACACATACATACATACAGAGACACAAATACACAAAATGTTTCCTACCATGTGTGGGTCCAGTGGTGGCTCAGCCTGATGGGAGTCAGAGTTCCCACTCTGACTCCCTCCTCCTTTCTGTTTCCTCCCGCGCGGGCTCTCAGTATGCTGGGAGGAGTGACGTGCGGTCACTTCCTCCCAGCGTGTGATGATCTCATCACAGGGGGCCCGGTTGAGCACTTAAAGTGCTCAGCGCAGACCGGGCCCCCTTACAATCCATGTCCATCGGGTGGCCCTGACAGCATGGGCCACCCGATGGACCCCTTGACATGCGGCCCCGGCGGTTTGCCGCACGGGCCGGGGCCGCAAAGCGTGGCAGCTGCTACCCGGTCGCGGGGGGGCCGCAGGGCGGCCGGGCCCCCTGGAGTGCCGGGCCCGGTCGCAGCTGCGACCCCTGCGACCGCGGTACGTACGCCACTGCCCTAGAGGGACCTGGCACCCAGACCACTTCATTAAGCTGAAGTGGTCTGGGTGCATAAAGTGATCCTTTAAGACTATGTCCTCTTGTTGTGGTAGTTTTTCTTCTTTTAAATATAATCTCCTCCTTTACTGTGTTGATTCCCTTTATGTATTTAAATGTTTCTATCATATCCCCCGTCTCGTCTTTCCTGCAAGCTATACATGTTAAGATCCTTTAACCTTTCCCTGTAAGTTTTATCCTGCAATCCATGAACCAGTTTAGTAGCCCTTCTCTGAACTCTTTCTAAGTTATCAATATCCTTCTGGAGATACGGTCTCCAGTACTGCGTACAATACTCCAAGTGAGGTCTCACCAGTGTTCTGTACAATGGCATGAGCACTTCCCTCTTTCTACTGCTAATACCTCTCCCTATACAACCAAGCATTCTGCTAGCATTTCCTGCTGCTCTATTACATTGTCTGCCTACCTTTAAGTCATCAGAAATAATCACCCCTAAATCCCTTTACTCAGATGTTGAGGTTAGGACCTTATCAAATATTCTGTACTCTGCCCTTGGGTTTTTACATCCAAAATGCATTATCTTGCACTTATCCACATTAAATGTAAGCTGCCATAACTCTGACCATTTTTCTCGTTTACTTAAATAATTTGCCATTTGGCTTATCCCTCCTGGAACATCAACCCTGTTACATATCTTAGTATCATCAGCAAAAAGACATACCTTACCATCAAGACCTTCTGCAATACTACAACCCTCTGTTGCCTGTCACTCAGCCACTGCCTCACCCATTCAACAATATTGGAATCCAAACTTAAAGATTGCAGTTTATTGATAAGCCTTCTATGTGCAACAGTGTCAAACGCCTTACTGAAATCTAGGTAAGCAATGTCTACTGCACCACCCTGATCTATTATTTTAGTTACCCAATCAAAAAAATCAATAAGATTAGTTTGGCATGATCTCCCTGAAGTAAACCCATGTTGTCTCTGATCTTGAAATCCCAGTGATTTTAGATGTTCAACAATCCTATCCTTTAACATTGTTTCCATCACTTTCCCCACTACTGAAGTAAGGCTTACTGGCCTATAGTTGCCCGACTCCTCCCTATTACCTTTCTTGTGAATGGGCACAACATTCGCCAACTTCCAATCTTCTGGGACTACTCCTGTTATCAATGATTGGTTAAATCTGTTAATGGTTTTGCTAGTACAACACTAAGCTCTTTTAATAGCTTTGGGTGTATTCCATCAGGTCCCATTGACTTATTTGTCTTTACTTTTGACAGTTGAAATAGAACCTCTTCATCTGTAAACTCACGTGTAATAAATGACTCATTTATCCGATTTCCTAACTGAGGTCCCTTTCCTTCATTTTCATCTGTAAATACTGAACAAAAATATTAATTGAGGCAGTCAGCTAGACCTTTATCCTCTTCTACATACCTTCCTTCTTTTGTTTTTAATCTAACTAATCCTTGTTTTACTTTCCTTTTCTCATTTATGTATCTAAAAAAAGTTTTGTCCCCCTTTTTTACTGACTGTGCTATTGTCTCTTCTGGGTGTGATTTGGTGGCTCTTATAACTTGCTTAGCCTCTTTCTGCCTAATCTTATAGATCTGTCTATCTTCCTCACTCTGGGTTTTTTAATAATTACTAAATGCTACCACAGTGGTTTCTTTAATTTTTTCGCTCTTCCTGATAAGCCTAATGCAATTTTCTGTTGCCTTCAGTAGTGCGACTTTTAAATAATCTAATTTCTCTTGGACTCCATTGAAACTGGTCCAGTTTGATAATGGTGCAAGTATTTTTGCCGCCAAAGGCAAAAAAAAAAAATTTGCCGCCCCATTCACTCCACAGTGGTCTTGTGGGTTTAACCCCACGAGATGAAAGATTGCCTTACCTTGAAGGGTAAAACAAGACTCTAGTAGCTGTCACACTGACAGCCACTAGAGACACCTCCGCTACAATGCCATGTTTACACACAGAGTCACACTCATTCACTCACTCACACTCAATGGTCCACACAATCAAAATCAGTGACCAACATAAATCCACTGACTCATGCAGACATACACGGACTTATGTAGACTGACATACACACACTGACTGATGCAGACTGACACACACACACTGACCCAGGCAAACACACACACAGACCAAAGCGACACGCACAAACAGAGACACACACTAACCCAAGTAGACACACACATTGATCCAGCCACACACACACTGATCCAGCCACACACACACACTGATCCAGACTCAAGCAGACACACATACTGATCCAGACACACACACACACACAGACCCAGGCAGATACACACACTGACCCAAGCAGACACACAGACACCTAAGCAGACACACACTGGTACAAACACACACACACTGATACAGACATACACAGACCCAAGCAGATACACACACTGACCCAAGCAGACAGACACACACAGACCCAAGCAGACACACAAAGAGACCCAAGCAGACACACAAACTGACCCAAGCAGACACACACACACTGATCCACACACACACACACACACACACTGATCCAGACATATTCACACTGACCCAAACAGATACACACACACACACTGATCCAGACACACTGACTGAAACAAGCTGACACACACACACCATTAAGTCCCCCTCTTACCTTCATTTAATGTTAGCTCTCTGTGGGTCCCAGTCCAGGCCTGGCTGCAATTCATGCACTCAACTCCGCCCCTGTGATCCTCCCACCCACTTGACCCCGAGTACAGGGGAAGGGGGGGGAGCGATCGTGTGGTATGAGGTATGTAAGGGGGGGTGGCTCTCAGTGCTCTTTGCGTGCTGAGGTTGATGGCATCGAGCGCTAGTTTGCCCCTATGTAAGTGCTCTCTAGCGCCCGGTGCTATGACCTCCGGCACGCAATACAGAATGTGTCCCACATATAGGGGGGCGGCCCAAACCAGCAGTAAGGCTGCTGCCGGCGCCCCCCTTTAAGAATCGGCCTATAGGACGCGCCAGCCCTGTAATGACTCCTTTACACATATTCTAATTTTAGTTGTATTTTACATGTCGGTTTTGTTGGTAGTAAGTAACAGATGAGCTACATTTCATAGAACTGTAAGTCGTAACATTGTGTGCAGACACATTTTTGGAGAAAAAGGGAAAGTCTGCAGGTTGGAAGAGGCAGAATATCAATAATAAAACTGAAAGTGTAGCCTAAACTATACATCAAAACAATCGCCTGAAATGGGAAACAAACATTCAGTTAAAGTTGGTGATTTGCAAGGCTGGAGAAATTTAGGAGAAACCGAGAACCTCAAAATAGCACAGTCCATAAATTAAGTGTTTGGAAAATTGTATGTACAAATTCTGAGTCAAATTAATATAGATTTTTTAAACACATCTTGCACTCGTGTGTGTTTGCCCGACGTGTCCTCTATTTAATTTCAGGCTGAATTAGTAATAAAGGAAATTAAGATTTTTCAAACTACATGTCAGAGTATCCACCTTAATCTTCTTAACAATTGAGTTTCGTAGGCGCCAGGAAGTGATAAATCTATACAGATCAATAGTGTTCTAATAACGCAGAGAGCTAAAGTGTCACCCTCCATTTACTTCTTGGGATTCGTCCAGCCCTTATTAACGAGCACTTGTCATGCAAATCCAGGTGGTGCTTTATGGGCAATAATATCTCATACCATGCGCTCGCCAGATTGCTAGGAAAACGTTGGAGATGGAATGTTAATATTTAAGGTTTGATCCGTGGCCAATATTCCATTGAAATACATATAAACTGCACCCCAATTAGTCAGTGAGGTATGTGTGCACCCACACAATTCTCACTCCATGTGCAAAGCATTCTGGGATTAAACTACAAGCATTGTACGTGCATTGGAGTCATCGTGTGCTCCGGCTAGTTATGGTACAGATCCAAACAGCCGCCCCTCCAGTGGCAGACGGAATAATATCCCAACTTAACAGAGGTTTCAGCTCAAGTGTGAATTGTCGGGATTTCAAAATTAATTTCACATTTTGGGCCAAAATAGCCGAAGCTGAAACATGTTCTAACGGAGTTACTCACTAAACTAAAGTCGGAATTGTCCGCAGTTCAAAGTGGATTTTAATTTTAAGGCCAAAGTAGCCGAACTAACAGCCGAGCTGAGTGGGAGCATCTTTGTAGTTTGACTATTTTGGCCTTAAATTTAAAATTCACTTTTAATTCCCAATAATTCTCACTTTTGTAACTAACCCTGAGAATGTTAAACTGGTACCAAATGCGCAATACGCAGACAAACCAAGGAGTAAAAATGAAAGGGTATTCATTGTTAAAGCGTCAAGCAAACAGATAGAATAAAATAGTGAATAACACAATATAATAAAACGCAAACGGCAGGGAAATAAGCAGGGAGAATGATCGGGATGTCAGCGGGCCTCTGGGAAAACTCTGGTTTCCAAGCAGGTTCTGGATACAAGGCCAATTAACATCCAAACAATGCTTTGGCATGGGGACAAGGAGAAAGGCTGGTCTGGAGAAGGGGGGCTAATTAGCCAACCAGCTGAGAACAGAATCCAATCTATCCAACCTGAGTGCAAAGCCAGCTAGTGGCCATGATAGGTACTGCGCCAGACAGATTCCTATGGGATCATCACAGACAATATGCATCAAACTTCCATATTAAACTCTGCATGATACATAATATCACTGTATGCAACCCACTGGCTCAGGGGGACCTTATTCCGCATGAAAGGACATTGCATAGATTCAGAGAGCTCGAAGAATGATAGGAGAACGAAACACTAAAAGAGAGGGAAGAGGAGAAAAAAACAAAAAACAAAGGAGCCCTCGATGCCCAAGTGACGGCGTACCAGCGTTCTGTCACATCCACCAAACCACAAAAATGTATATTGTACAAAACACTGCATTGCAAGTGATGCAATAGTACAGAGAAGGTCTCCTGTCGTATAGACCCCTATATATCTCAGACAACGTTTGTAGAGCCATCTCTCATGTAGACCTACAGTGATAAAGGGATTAAAACAGGTTATTTGTACAGGGCAGATATGAGCAAAGTTCTAAAAGTGGAGCAATCACTATGGAAACCAATGTCTGATTGCTGGACTTTGCTCTTTATAAACATTCTATATCTGCGGTTTTAGCAGAGACCATTACCTACAATGTATTCAGGCAGAGAATCCCCCAATGGGAACTTCCCCCATGTCCCCTGACTTTCCAGTACTTTGGGTTACAATGTCCCAAATCGAGAAGTTGATAAGATAGAGTAAGAGGATTTCCTGGGATATCAGTGGGCGAGGAAATCAAGGCAGGAGATTGCGATGTAACTCTTTAATTCTGCATCCAGATAGCAAATAGACAAACGAAACCCATTAAGGGACATGTTAGTAAAACCATTTACCTATATCACGACAATCAGAATTAGATATGGGTCATTATGGAGTTAATGTTTGCATATTATTCCGATACGATAGATAGCATATTATTCCGATACGATAGATAGCATATTATTCCGATACGATAGATAGCATATTATTCCGATACGATGAATAGAATATTATTCTGATACGATAGATATAACATTATTCTGATACGATAAATAGCATATTATTCCGATACGATAGATAGCATATTATTCCGATACGATGAATAGAATATTATTCTGATACGATAGATAGCATATTATTCCGATACGATAGATAGCATATTATTCCGATACGATGAATAGAATATTATTCCGATACGATAGATAGCATATTATTCCGATACGATAGATAGCATATTATTCTGATACGATAGATAGCATATTATTCCGATACGATGAATAGAATATTATTCCGATACGATAGATAGCATATTATTCTGATACGATAAATAGCATATTATTCCGATACGATGAATAGAATATTATTCTGATACGATAGATAGCATATTATTCCGATACGATAGATAGCATATTATTCCGATACGATAGATAGCATATTATTCCGATACGATGAATAGAATATTATTCTGATACGATAGATAGCATATTATTCTGATACGATAGATAGAATATTATTCCGATACGATAAATAGCATATTATTCCGATACGATAGATAGCATATTATTCCGATACGATGAATAGAATATTATTCTGATACGATAGATAGCATATTATTCCGATACGATAGATAGCATATTATTCTGATACGATAGATAGCATATTATTCCGATACGATAGATAGCATATTATTCCGATACGATGAATAGAATATTATTCTGATACGATAGATAGCATATTATTCCGATACGATAGATAGCATATTATTCTGATACGATAGATAGCATATTATTCCGATACGATGAATAGAATATTATTCCGATACGATAGATAGCATATTATTCTGATACGATAAATAGCATATTATTCCGATACGATGAATAGAATATTATTCTGATACGATAGATAGCATATTATTCCGATACGATAGATAGCATATTATTCCGATACGATAGATAGCATATTATTCCGATACGATGAATAGAATATTATTCTGATACGATAGATAGCATATTGTTCTGATACGATAGATAGAATATTATTCCGATACGATAAATAGCATATTATTCCGATACGATAGATAGCATATTATTCCGATACGATGAATAGAATATTATTCTGATACGATAGATAGCATATTATTCCGATACGATAGATAGCATATTATTCTGATACGATAGATAGCATATTATTCCGATACGATAGATAGCATATTATTCCGATACGATGAATAGAATATTATTCTGATACGATAGATAGCATATTATTCCGATACGATAGATAGCATATTATTCTGATACGATAGATAGCATATTATTCCGATACGATAGATAGCATATTATTCCGATACGATAGATAGCATATTATTCTGATACGATAGATAGCATATTATTCCGATACGATAGATAGCATATTATTCCGATACGATGAATAGAATATTATTCTGATACGATAGATAGCATATTATTCCGATACGATAGATAGCATATTATTCTGATACGATAGATAGCATATTATTCCGATACGATAGATAGCATATTATTCCGATACGATGAATAGAATATTATTCTGATACGATAGATAGCATATTATTCCGATACGATAGATAGCATATTATTCTGATACGATAGATAGCATATTATTCCGATACGATAGATAGCATATTATTCCGATACGATAGATAGCATATTATTCTGATACGATAGATAGCATATTATTCCGATACGATAGATAGCATATTATTCCGATACGATGAATAGAATATTATTCTGATACGATAGATAGCATATTATTCCGATACGATAGATAGCATATTATTCTGATACGATAGATAGCATATTATTCCGATACGATAGATAGCATATTATTCCGATACGATGAATAGAATATTATTCTGATACGATAGATAGCATATTATTCCGATACGATAGATAGCATATTATTCTGATACGATAGATAGCATATTATTCCGATACGATAGATAGCATATTATTCCGATACGATGAATAGAATATTATTCCGATACGATAGATAGCATATTATTCCGATACGATAGATAGCATATTATTCTGATACGATAGATAGCATATTATTCCGATACGATAGATAGCATATTATTCCGATACGATAGATAGCATATTATTCCGATACGATGAATAGAATATTATTCCGATACGATAGCTCGAATATTATTCTGATACGATAGATAGAATATTATTCTGATACGATAAATAGCATATTATTCCGATACGATGAATAGAATATTATTCCGATACGATAGATAGAATATTATTCCGATACGATAAATAGAATATTATTCTGATACGATAAATAGAATATTATTCCGATACGATAAATAGAATATTATTCTGATACGATAGATAGAATATTATTCTGATACGATAAATAGCATATTATTCTGATACGATAGAATATTATTCTGATACGATAAATAGCATATTATTCCAATACGATAAATAGAATATTATTCTGATACGATAAATAGCATATTATTCCAATACGATAAATAGAATATTATTCTGATACGATAAATAGCATATTATTCCAATACGATAAATAGAATATTATTCTGATACGATAAATAGCATATTATTCCAATACGATAAATAGAATATTATTCTGATACGATAAATAGCATATTATTCCGATTTAATAGATAGCATATTAGTTCCACAATTCTGTAAAAGATTTGGCCAAACACAGCATTGAAATCTATGTTACAGCGCCCTCTAGTGATCCAGCTGCAGACTACGCAAATCCTGGATTTAAGTTCCTAATTATTCTTTTTTCCCACCCAGGTCTGTGCTATGTACTTGGAGTGTTAGCCCAGACAGAGATTACACGTGTAGCTGAGGAGAACGTGACGCTCCCCTGTCAGCATCGCCTGGGCTTACTTGGGGAACAGAGCTTGGATATTGAATGGCTGTTAAACCATTCAGAGCAGAGAAAGTCCGTGGTAAGTTTTCACGATCGGATAATGTTCTCACAAGATGTAAATCAGGGATCCTCAGCCGTAAGCATGGCAAAGCTTCATGGGAGTCGAAGTCATGCAATAGCTGGGGATCTAATTTGTCCACCCCCATTACAAGCGGATATATTCCTCGATTTAATATTTTTATACAAGCTTTTCAAATTATTTCATGTTTTTGCATAAACTTTAGAAATTTTTTTTCTAAATATTAATATAAAAAATATATAAAAAAATAAATATTTGTAAAATATCAGAATATTAGTAAATTAAAATATTTTTCATAATATTAAATCATTTTAAAGAGTTTGTCCAATATTATTAAATCATTCGAAACGCTTATCCAACATTAATAACTTGAGGCCATAATGGGTAGATTCCCAGCTGGCCTACTACATAACCATAGATCTGCAAAGCATCATGGGAGATATGGCTCTCATTTTACCAAGGGATCATGGGAAAAGCGAAGCTATTTACATGGAGTGCCTTGGCTTTGCCTTTTTAGAAAGCATTTATGTTTAGTGCAGTGATTAAAAATCTGTCTGTTTATCTATCTGTCTGTCTGCGTCTTTGTAAACCATGAGCTGGTGTATGATTTGTTTGTAATCGCTACCTTTGCAGCTAATCAGTTACAGCGCTGGGAGAATCTACGAAGGCGAGAATGCGCGCGGACGTTACAGCTTTGCCTCCAATTTCCTTGCCGGAGATGCTGCAATACTTATCACATCTTTGCAACCCAGTGATGCGGGACAGTACATCTGCAAGGTGAAGAACGCTGGGCAATATGAATGGAATCACATTAAATTAAAGGTTTTAGGTGAGTAAATATTCGGCAGTGAATTGTCGTTATATTCCATAAAAACAAATAAATAACAGCAGTTTGAAGGATTGGGTGATTACGGGGGAAGACGTAAGGTGCGATGGTTGGGTTGGGCTGTTAAGGCTACAACAAAATCTGCTAATCTGTACAGACCTGAGGAGCTCCGTGTCGTCGTTGTTTTTGAGTTGCCTCAAAGCAACTCCAGTAATGTGCCTTTAAACTACAGTTTAGACACATTTGGGTTCCTTCGTGACAATTCGTGGAACATTTATCAGTGAAATTCTGTTTTAGCTTTTCCTGATTTGTATGTTGATTAATGTGGGGAATCAACGCTCACTTTAAGAAAGTTGAATTGTGACATTTAAAAAAAGAAAAAAATCTGTTAAAATTTGCGACAACAGATTAGTCATTTACTAAATAAATCTGAAGAAGAGATTGAGAAAGTATAAAGCTGTCATAGCAATTGCGGTTGTTCTCCTCCAAATCCCACCTTTACCTCTGGGTGGTGGAAGGGCTGGCAGAGTCCATGTTTTTGTCAAACTGCTCAGAATGGTTTAAAATGTCTTTTATGTCATTTAAAGGGACACTATAGGCACCCAGACCAATTGATCTCATTGACGTGGTATGGGTGCAAGAGCAGGGGTGCCAAAAAGATCCCCAGATGCTTTTAAACTATAGCTTCCATGATGCTTTGGCATTCTAATGCAATTTAACCCCTTAGTGACCAGACTGTTTGTCAATTTCCTTACCGTTAAGGACCAGGGCTCTTTTTTACATTTCTGCGGTGTTTGTGTTTTTCCTCTTACTCATTTACTGTACCCACACATATTGTATACCGTTTTTCTCGCCATTAAATTATCTTTCTAAAGATACCATTATTTTCATCATATCATATAATATTATTTACTATAAATAAATTGTAAAATATGCTGAAGAAACCCCAACAATACACTTTTTCTAACGTTGAGCCCCAAAATCTGTTACGCATCTACAACCGCCAAACAACACCTATGCTAAATAGTTTTTAAATTTGGTCCTGAGTTTAGAAATACCCAATGTTAACATGTTCTCAGGTCCTCCTGAGTAAAACTCTACCCCCCATGTACAGGTTTTAGGGTGTCTTGGAAAGTTACAGGGTTAAATATATTGCTAGCAAATTAAATTCTCTGGACTTTTGGCCTGGGTTGTCAGGCAGGTCCTTCAAACTGCAATCAATAAAATTACTTAATTATGTAAAAATATTACATACATATGCATGTAGAATTTAAATATATATTTATATATTTAAAGTGTACGTGTATATTTATGAAATTAATTATGTATATGGATATATAATCTGTATATCCCAGAAATTGTGTGTGATGGGATTCAGGTTTTATTGAAAAATAATATTTAAATTGTACGGTTTGTAATAGTACGTTTCCCTTTCAGTTAAGCCGTCAGAGCCGGAATGCCAGATAGACGGAGAGCTGTTGGCAGGAAAATCTATAACCTTACTCTGCAACACATCAGCTGGCACTGCGCCCATCTCCTACCGCTGGCAACGGATGAAATACAGAGAGGACGTAACGGTGGCCATGCCAAAAACCGCCCGCATTGGTGAGATCAATACGTTTATGCAATAAATCATTTTACCTATATGGTATTGTCTAAACAAGGCTCAGAATTTCCAATAATAATTATTTAACAAAATCTACTGAAGAAAATAACTTTGTTTCCATTGTGTAATGTGCAACACCTGCAAAAATACTACAGTGAAAAACAGAATTGTAAAATAATTGATATTGTTTATAAAGTGTCAGTTATTTGTGTTTAATATTGGATAACTATAACCACCGTGCGTGCTCTCACCGTATTTAATTGCACAGTTTATTATTGCACAGTACACTTGGGTGAATTAAAACATTTCTAGTTACTTCGATAGACCTGCAGAGCCGAGGGACCTGTCTATTCTTTGCTTTTATTGCCCCAGAAAGCCCATATTTTATTGTAGACAGTGAGATGACATTAAAATTCTCTAATTTTATAGTCTTTCAAGAAGAGTTAAATTGTATCTGTGATCCGATTGGCTGAAAACATCAAGTAGCCAATCAGAATAAAGCGTTGACCTCATGTGGTTGTTTTTTGTTTTTTATCATCTATCTCTCTGGAATCGTTAATGCTTACTTTGTCTGTCTGTGTATGTGCTAGTTTAGATAAGATGGCCTTAATACGGTATATTATTGTCTATTAGATAATCCGCAGCGACTCATGTTGCAGAATCTCACCATAGCTGACAATGGATCGTATCTCTGCGTGGTGAGCAACGACGCGGGCAGGAGGAGTTGTAGCTTGCATCTAATAATAAAATGTGAGTCAAATGGTGAAAAGCGTCCGTATTACCCACAGCTAGACGGCAGATCACCAATACACTAAGTTACATTAAACTGTCATTGAAGTTTTGGCGACTTTCTGGCCATTTAGATATACTTACAGTATATAACAGGAATATTTGTATATTATACACATTGAAAGGGGTATTCACTAACGGGAGAATTATCCAGAATTCCAAATAAATGCAAAGTAAAATGCTAATGTAAGGGCAATGCAACCGAATTGGAAACATACTTCGAGTCAGCTATTCCTCCAAATAACTGGTTTAATGGATTTAAATGATTATCAATTCTATATATCAGGGTTTCAAGACAATACTTCTTATTCTATATTTGATATTTGCATTGTGTATGTGCGTGGCAGTGTGTGTGTGCTTTGCAGTGTGTTTGTGCATGGCATTGTGGTTGTGCTTGGAAGTGTGTTTATGCGTGGCAGTATGTATGTGCGTGGTTGTATGTGTGTGCATGGCAGTGTTTATGTGCGTGGCAGTATGTGTGTGCATGGCAGTGTGTATGAGTGTGGCAGTGTTTATGTGCGTGGCAGTATGTGTGTGCATGGCAGTGTGTATGAGTGTGGGAGTGTTTATGTGCGTGGCAGTATGTGTGTGTGCGTGGCAGTGTTTATGTGCGTGGCAGTGTTTATGTGCGTGGCAGTGTTTATGTGCGTGGCAGTGTGTGTGTGCGTGGCAGTATTTGTGTGCATGGCAGTATGTGTGTCTAGGATTGTGTGCATGTGTCTGTCTGGGTGTGTGTGTCTGTGAGTGTGTCTTGAATGCATACTTGTGTGAGTCTGTGAGCGTGTATCCTGTGCACACAGTGAGGTTTTATTTGCCTGCAGGAGGGTGCAGGCTGTAAGGGACCCCAAGAGTTCTGATGACAGTTTTGTTAAAATTAAAGAGTAGATAAAAACCTTGTCCAAAGCTCCCCCAAATATTTCAAGTTATGTTAATGTTAATACGAAGAATATATAGAATGTGCAGTAAGTATGTGATCACTGTTTTGTTATTTTGTGTCTCTGTGTGTAGCGGATACAATCAATGTGGGATTCCTGGCCGGGGTCACATGTGGGGCTGTGGCAAGCGTCATCCTCGTATGTATTGCACTTTGGCTCCTGTTTCGAAAGAAAGAGCTGAAGAAACGCGAAGAGGATGAATTCCTTAATGAAATTAGGTAAATTAACTAATATTTTCAATAAACAAATTTTAAAAACAACCAAAACACATAAATGGATGAATGGCAGCAATACCTGGCTACACATACTGTATTTTAAAGACACAATGCATTTAATAATTATTTTGCTGGGCATGCCACCACCCTGATTGCCAAGATAACAAATGACACTCGTTTTCAGACTACAAATGCGGTCGCTGGAATCCCAACGAACTTTTCATCTTTCCAGCCTTGTGCATAAGAGCATTTCTGGGAAGCTCCCACCCTACCTGAGTAGAATGCTCTCCCCGGCTGTTCCCACCTCCTATACCCTCCGATCCCGTACTAGCACGATATTTAGCATACCGCAATGCAAAAATAAAGTGGCTCGACAGAGCACCGCAATTATGGAATAACCTCAGGGATACAGTCGCATCTTCATTCAATCTAAAATCTTTTAAGAGATCTATGGCAATATACCTCAATACGGAATGCACCGGTCATGGCTGAATATATTTATTACCTATTATGTGTTAAATGTATATATATGAGAATATATATATTGCATTCTTTTTTTGTAAGATTATATCGTACCCTATTGTAACAATGCAGTGTTTGTGAGCCCAGGACATACTTGAAAATGAAAAAATCTCAATGTTTCCTTCCTGGTAAAATATTTTATTATCAATAAATTACTCATATCCTCTTCCCACCATCTCTCCCATTCCCCGTGTTAATGGCCGCTTACCTGGGTGTCTAGTGGAGGCCATCAGATTTTCTTATCTCAGCACTGTCATCTGTTGCAGGTGTGAATACATAAGCTAAGAGACTCTGCTTCTACCCTTATCTCGAAAGAACTACAGTAACAGCAGGATTCAATGGAGCAGAGGACAATCTTGTCCATTAGAGGTTCTGAATTAACATCCCTTAAATCCCTCCTTAGTAACACCCATGGCATAAACTTACAAATGTTACAGACAAACTATTCTGAATTCAGCCTTGTCATCTGCTGCAGTGTCCTTGCTCTCCTGGTGTCCCCCGTGGAGCCCTGTAAATCGTGTTTTTGTGCCATGTAGATATGTGAGGTAAACGGGTCGCTTTGTGTTGGAACTAATCAATTACTTTCAATGGGGATTTATTTGGCTATTCCGTTTTATTCTGGAGAATATTGCCAGAGAGAGTGTCTTATTCTTTCAGAATTCAAATAAAGGAATTAAAAAATACATATAAATAAAAACTACTTTTAAAAAGACACCCTTACAGCTGCATTGCAATGTTTTCATTATTGTCATTGTTGCTTCCTTTCTCTAATGGATTGTGTTTCATATAGGGAGGATGCAGAGGCCCCCAAAGCTCGCCTTGTGAAACCGGGATCGTCGTCCTCTGGTTCCAGAAGTTCCCGCTCAGGATCTTCATCCACGCGGTCTACAACCAACAGTGCCTCTCGCAGTCAGCGGACACTCTCCACCCAGGAAACAGCTCCCGGAGAGCCAAGGCACCACTGTCTGGACCAGATCTAAAGGGAGACAGGATGACAAGGGTGAAAGGGAAAAAGAATGTACATGATTTCCAAGCGCCATTTAAAAAACTAATTTCGGTTCTGCCGGATCTGGACACGTCTTATTTAGGATGCCATGGTCACATTTTATGCCATTTCTGACCACATTTGGTTACTTTCCTTCACTATGTCACCAGTAGAGACATTGCACCTTGTTTAAAAAAAAAAAGAAAGAAAAAAAAAAAATCACGATTTTTAAAGACTTTAGACGTGAAGAAGATCCAGAAAGGCTTTTACACTGAATGAAGACGGCAGATAGAATATGAACGATGGAAAGGGAGTGTAAGCTCCTATGCTTGTTTTGTGTGAATAATTTATATACCGCAAGTCAGCATAGAGGAGATTATTCATTATGTGGAATTATTTAGCAATGTGAATTTTTTGTAAAACAAAAACTCTCCAGCAATTTTACAATGAAGGTACACGTTGACGTATCCTTTGTGGGAAGGGTATTTTCTTATAATTAATATTTTGATTATTTTTGACACCTGGTACGGAAGAACATAATCTTCTGGAATAAATGTGAGTGAAGAAGCTCTTTTAGTTTCAAGGATGGCTTCTTTCAAAATCGTCTTAGTGAAAAGACGTCCGAGCTCGTTCACTATTATTCCTTCGAGGTATGAATTAAGACAACCCATAGAGCAGGGTTGCCCAGCTCCCTCCTCTGAATGGCCCCAAGAAGTCTAATTAAACCATGGTTTAATTTGCGTTACATGATGGAAAATGTTCTAAGACGACGGTTCAGAAAATATATTTTTGAAAATAAACAAACAAACTTGCAGACATGAACATGTGCAATGTGCCACTTGTATTACAGAAGATTCCATAGAATATTTTTACCGTGGGCTCCAAAAAAATAACAAAGACCTAGCTCTGAGAGAAGATTTGGAGACCTTAAAATTAGCCAAAAGGAATTGATTTAAGTCTCCTTTAAAACAGGCCTCTTAGGGTTCCTGGAAGTTATAATTGAAGAGGCTTTCTCTATACATGGGACTTGTATATCTGTTGCAGCCCTGATCCCCTAGACCCTTGTAACAGGAGTTACCATCCCTACATGTCCCGTCTGTATAGCATGATCACCTAAGCCAGGCGTAGACAACCTTCACACTCCAGATGTGAAGGGCTACATCTCCCATGATGTTTTGCCAGCATTATGGCTGTAAATGTCCTGTATAGCCTGATTCCCTCGGATCTTTTGAAATGTTGTTTCCCTCTCTTATATCCAGAAATGGTCCATGAAGAAGGAATGAGCTAGTATCAGGGGACAGGGTATCTGACCGTTTTTACAAGGGTTTGACAGTGGGTCGTAATGCTGAAAGAAGGGATTCGATTATCAAAAATACTTAGGCCCAAAAGGTCACTAGTTGGAGACGGATTGACTAAAAATGGTATCGAACATCTGTGCTGAGTATTTTATTTAGAGCTCTATGGAGGTGTCTCTTCCCTGTGTACTAAAACAAATTCTACCTTAGAATGTCATATGAGTTTTGCAAATGTCTGCCAGCTCAGTGTGATTTGATTAAAAAAAAAAAAAAACTTGAACTTGGGTACCCATTGCCAAACCTGTATCAGAACGAGGAATAGAATACCAATAAAAAAGGTTAAATTATTATAGCGAAAGGTGGTAATATTCGAAAGATCCCAGTTCTGTTTCATGTCGACGCAAATAATCTCTGTAATCTGCAACTTCTATATTTTTTTATAAAAGGTAACAGTTTTTATATCAGATATAATTTATGTGCAATTTGAATATTCCTCTTTTTTTGTTGTCTAATATAAAGTAGTCTGCGCTACCTTTTATTTTTAACTGACGGTTCCATATTTTCAGTAACTTATAAAATACAATAAAAGGCGACTTTGTCAATCCCTGAAATGGGACAAGCTCACCCCTGGATTATCTTATTGTCACCCAGCGATCATCGTGCACACCTCACCCCAGTACAGTTTGAAAGTCTTGTCACTTATACTAACTGCTAATTATTTACCAGGGTTAACTTTATCTCTTGTAATGGAAGCCAGTCCAGATCTGTTTGGACGTCCGCTGCTGAGTTTTCTGATCATTTCTGCTGTTGCAATGCAACCACAAACTTGGGGATCGGCCGGCATGAACTCAGCGGTGCTTTGCTGATTTGGGGAAACAATATCTGCAAGCTTACATTGAGATTTAGCTAACTCTTCAGCAAAATCTCTGGGGGTTTGCAAGTGGACAACATAAGAGATGTATCACTAAATAGAAGTGTGCGTTGAATACAGTGATTTTATATAGTCAGAAGGATTGTATATAGGGGTTCATGGCACAGTAATAAAAACACGAGTGAATATCCGTTATATCCGTGTTTATAAAGCTGGAATAAGATCCAAACACCCATCTCCAATTAAATAACTTGGTGATTACCGTAAGTCAAACCATACGGCCGTATCGTGCATTGCTCAGTTGTAAAGGTTTTGGTAGATCCTAACCTATCTAACTTGGGAGGTTACACCTTTAGTCTGCATTAGTTACACTTTCCCTAAATCCTCTATCTCATGAAAGAACGTTTCCTGGCTGGAAGAGACCCCCCATTTTCGAATGTATTAAATTGATCATGAACAAACATTTTTTTTTAAATAGAGTTATCTTTTTCATTCTATTTTTGAAGAACGATATACACACGTACCATTTACCATTCCTGCAGCTGCTTCCTTCATTTCTGATCTCTCATTCAGCAGACCTGATGAGGGGGTACAGGGGTGATTTGTTCCTTCACAGCCCCTTTCACGTTATGTTTATAGTTTGTATGCTGTGGCTACGCACTGCTTTCTGTGAGCGATTTGGGGGATTCTGAAGCAGTTTGCTTAGTATTCTTTTTATACGTCCGTTTCCTGTATAAATTAAGAACTGTCCCAATGAGTCGCCTTCTCTCCACTAATTACCATAAACAGTACGGAAATGGTAAACTCTGTGTAAACAATATAATAACAAGGGACACTCATAAAATGAAAAATTTAATAAATAAAAAAAAAATGCATGCATTTAATAAAATACAGGTTACAAAAGACTAATCCACCCCTCTGACCCATCCCATCCTCAGCCCTCGGATTGCATAAAATCCTTCTAGAACCATTAGACCTTTCCGTGCTGCATTATAGCTAGATGTTTTGTAAGGTGCCTTATTGTGTGTATGATCACAAATAACTACCTGCTAAAAATATGTTTGGGGGACTTTAAAGGGACACTATAGTCACCAGAACAATTACAGCTTAATTTAGTTGTTCTGGTGAGTGTAATAGCTCCATTCAGGCATTTTCATGCTTACATTGCCCCTAGAGACACCTCCAAGTGGTCACTCCTCAGATGGCCACTGGAGGTGCTTCCTGGGTCAGTGCTGCACAGTAGGCAGCGCCGCCGTTCAGCGTCCCCACGCTCTGCATGGAGACCCTGAATTTTCCTCATAGAGATGCATTGATTCAATGCATCTCTATGAGGAGGTCCTGATTGGCCAAAACTGCATTTGGCCCAGCCCCCTTGTCGATTTTAGCCAATCCAATGCTTTTCCTATGTCCAATTGTCCATTTTGATGATGTCACAAAGGCGGTGGAGCCATTGCTGGCAGACCCGTGCAGCACTAGAAATAAGGTGAGTTTTAAACTTTTATAAAAGGGGCTAAGGGGGGGCAAGACACCTAAATGGTGGGTTTAGCACTATTGTGTCAGGAATACATGTTTGTGTTCCTTACCCTATAGTGATCCTTTAAGCCCAAACTATGTTCGACTCACACTGACTCATCGTTTGTTGATGGTTCACTTTAAGGTCATGTTCAAAGTGCAGTTAAATAATAGCGCATTGCAATAATGCCAACTACATCATTAAACTGACTCAAAGAAAGACCTGCCATTAAGAAGGATGTACCCTCCAGGTACAGCAGTGTACACAATGCTGTAGGTTTAGGAGACAGAGAGAATGTCCACCTCCCCATCCATCCATCCCAACTCAAAACACCACACAATATGCACAGACTGTATCACCAACCCGACCAAGAGAGAATGTCCACCTCCCCATCCATCCATCCCGACTCAAAACACCACACAATATGCACAGACTGTATCACCAACCCGACCAAGAGAGAATGTCCACCTTCCCAGCCATCCATCCCACCAACTCAAAACACCACACAATATGCACAGACTGTATCACCAGCCCGACCAATAGAGAATGTCCACCTCCCCATCCATCCATCCCAACTCAAAACACCACACAATATGCACAGACTGTATCACCAACCCGACCAAGAGAGAATGTCCACCTCCCCATCCATCCATCCCGACTCAAAACACCACACAATATGCACAGACTGTATCACCAACCCGACCAAGAGAGAATGTCCACCTTCCCAGCCATCCATCCCACCAACTCAAAACACCACACAATATGCACAGACTGTATCACCAGCCCGACCAATAGAGAATGTCCACCTCCCCAGCCATCCATCCCACCAACTCAAAACACCACACAATATGCACGGACTGTATCACCAACCCGACCAAGAGAGAATGTCCACCTCCCCAGCCATCCATCCCACCAACTCAAAACACCACACAATATGCACAGACTGTATCACCAAACCAGCCAAGAGAGAATGTCTTCCTCCCAAGCCATCCATCCCGACTCAAAACACCACACAATATGCACAGACTGTATCACCAACCCGACCAAGAGAGAATGTCCACCTCCCCAGCCATCCATCCATAGCCAAAACATGACGCAATATGCACAGACTGTATCACCAACCCGACCAAGAGAGAATGTCCACCTCCCCATCCATCCATCCCGACTCAAAACACCACACAATATGCACAGACTGTATCACCAACCCGACCAAGAGAGAATGTCCACCTCCCCAGCCATCCATCCCGACTCAAAACACCACACAATATGCACAGACTGTATCACCAACCCGACCAAGAGAGAATGTCCACCTCCCCAGCCATCCATCCATAGCCAAAACATGACGCAATATGCACGGACTGTATCACCAAACCGACCAACATTTCAAATGAGTAAAGAGGAGCACTTTAATTTCAAGGATGTGAGTTTGGGTATGGCTAGGTGTGGGGCTGTTATCAGAGCCAGATTAAGGTTACCCAGGGCCCTGGGCAGTGTGTCAGTTTGGGGCCCCTCATAGAGCTCTGGGCTGTTTCTGTGAGTGATATGTGTGTGTTTGTGGTGGCTGAGTGTTTTTGTGTGTGCTAGTTGAGAGTTTTATTTGTGGTGACTGAATTGTGTGTATATGTATGTAGGGGAGTCTAAGAGTGGTGTGTATGTTCTCTCACCACTCCTGGCTACATTCCCTGGTGGTCCAGTGTAGTTTGCTGGAACCCTGGTGGTCCGATTGGGGAGTTTCCTGATCTGCACCAGTATTGGGTGCAGATCACTTTACAGGTGCTCTTGTGGTTCAAGCACTCTGAGTCAGCAAGAAGTGATGGGGGATCGTGGTGGTAACCTTAACGTAGTCTGTACTTGATATTGATACAGACCCTGATGCTGTCTCTGTAAAGTGAGGGAGCACTGTCCCGTGATTGGGGTTCTTTTTAATTTCCCTGATGTCCTTAAGAAAGCCTGTTTAGAGCTGGTGCTCCAGGCCCAGACAGGGGCTCTAGTCTGCTGCCTAGGTCGAATAACGTTAATCCGGCCAGGGCTGTTCGAATAAATTTTATGTGACTTAATTATAACAAATATTGCAACTAAAATTTAATTTACAACAAGAACAATGTATTTTATTTACACAGACTGATTTCTAAACACATTAATGCTAGTTTAAAGACACATTACTGGGAGCATTATTGCTGTGGAGTTCTCTTATACACTCAGACACATTACTGGGAGTATTAATGCTGTGGAGCTCTGTTATACACTCAGACACATTACTGGGAGTATTATTGCAGTGGAGTTCTCTTATACACTCAGACACATTACTGGGAGTATTATTGCTGTGGAGCTCTGTTATACACTCAGACATTACTGGGAGTATTATTGCTGTGGAGCTCTGTTATACACTCAGACACATTACTGGGAGTATTATTACTGTGGAGTTCTCTTATACACTCAGACACATTACTGGGAGTATTATTGCTGTGGAGCTCTGTTATACACTCAGACATTACTGGGAGTATTATTGCTGTGGAGCTCTGTTATACACTCAGACACATTACTGGGAATATTATTGCTGTGGAGCTCTGTTATACACTCAGACACATTACTGGGAGTATTATTACTGGGGAGCTCTGTTATACACTCAGACACATTACTGGGAGTATTATTGCTGTGGAGCTCTGTTATACACACAGACACATTACTGGGAGTATTATTGCTGTGGGGCTCTGTTATACACTCAGACACACCAACAATATGGAGCTCCTAGAAAATAGGGACATTAGGATAGAAAAGAGGGGCAGAGGGATTTGGGGTACTCTCCTTCTAAATATGGTATCTTTGGAGTACGTATCAGCATCTCTACTGAGAGAGAATTCTACCAACCTAGCCATCCATCCAGACCCCAAACACCACACATCGATCAGCACGCATTAAGCATGGACTCCATCACAAATTCCACAGAAAGAGAGAGAGGTCAAAGTTTTGGCCACCCGTAGACGAAGTTATCATTCTTCATTAATCTAGTTATCATGAGACAGGCTTGCCTAGCGCAGCACACTCTCACATATTATTTCAAATCCGACCTTTTTCTGGAGGATCCTCTAACACTATATCATAGTTAATGGAACACTGAACTGCGAAATTGGGAGAATAATAACTGATCGGAAACAAGTCTCTAACACATGTAGTCACGGTTTGGCCCTTCGCCACTCATTACTGTTCGCGTTTAGCATACCTTCCAGTAAATAGTCATTTTTCAAAGCATGGACTTTATTTTGCCAGGGAGTGTTCATACTTTAATTAGGTTCTAGCACTTTAATCTTAAATACTGTATTTTTGCCATTTCCTGCAATATTTTTCTCATAATGTTATGCTTCATCTGATCATTTTTCTTTTCTTCTTTATTTTGTTTGTTGAAATGTTCATTAAAAAGTCTCAGATGAGTTTAATAAAATAAATAAAAACACTCACTGTGTTAAGTCATTTTACTGACTTTTTTATTTTCTATGTATTTTATTTTGGTCTGACGATAGCTGTGCTAGATCATTTTTCAAAATCAGCAGTTCTAACTTAAATGTTGAAATTTGTTTTTTAATTCATTGCTAAATAATGAATATCAACCTATTGTTCCTGGAACATTTTGTAATTGTCTCATATATTGTTAAATCTCCCCCTCTTATAATACTGTAAAGCTCTACGGAATATGTTGGCGCTATATAGATACCAATAATAATAATAATATACACAATCTGAAGTTTTCACTTTCCTAAAACATGGGGCTTTGACAAAGAGATTTTCAGTTCTAATAATAATCTTTTTGTTGTAATTTTTCATAATTCGTGGTATTTCCTATAGGAGACATTCACATAGAACATCTAAGATACATTATTGTTTTAGCTCTAGAGGGAGCCTGTGAGCCAGGGACTTCTCTTATTTATTTTTGTCATTAAAGCGGCACTGTCCTGGACGAATCCTGTTTTTTTAACCCCCCTCCTGACCCCACTACATCTAATTGCCCTAGTTACCCCCAAATGAACAAACACCGAATATTTTTATTTATTTATTTTTTTATTGCTTCTTTATAGAATTTTTTTTCTTATCAAATAACAGACATTTAAAATACACATACATGTAACATACCTGCCTCACTCTTGCTAAGTATTCTCCATTATCTATTAATTATACAAGGAGAGGCTGAAAGTTGATAAAGCAGGTACAACACTCACCAACTAACATCCTACAGAGAGAACAAAACATTAAAAAACAAACAACAAAAACAAACACGAGCAGCGGCAGAGAGTGGTGAGGAATACATTCATTATAGATGAAAGCATTATTGGTGAATCCATCTTTATGTGTCAGGATCATTCCGACCATGTTTTAATATCCTCCATCCTCTTTCTCTGTCTCTTCTGGGACTGAAGTTATTTAAGTGAGTGAGACTACACTCCATTACCAATTGGTGGTTTATTTGTTTTTTAATCTCACGGCAGGTAGGGGGTTCTAATTGTCTCCACCTGCGTGCTATGACAATTTTAACTGCGACCAAACAATTAGTTACAAAAAATTTTAGTTAAATTTGGCCAATTTAGGTGGAGGAGAGCTACTGTGGGTGCAAACATCGAATACTGGTGTACGTTTGTTCAGTTTATTCCAAGCAGCTCCCTCCTTGTAATATGTAAAAATAGAAGCATAGGGAGCTATGCTCCCTGCCACTTCCTAAGTCTCCCCATGTCAATATGACCCCCATATTAGCATAAGGGAGAATACAATTTCCTGAATGCCCCTACTTGCTATGCCGTGAGTAGAGACATATCTACTAAACAGTCAGCAGCCAGTGGCACCCATGAGCGGCGGGTGGGAGCCCTAAATGAAAATAGAGGGGGGACCTATTATCCTCCCCCCCAGCTTCCCCGCCCATTAGCGGCGGGTGGGGTTTGTAAAAGACAATGCGGGGGCGTATGGTCCTCCCCCCCCTGGCCCCCACCCATGAGCGGCGGGTGGGGGCTAAATGTAAAAATACCCCCACCCCAGGTGACTAGGGGGTCCCCAAGCCCCTAGTCACCCCCCACCCAAAAAATTTAATAAAGCCCTACCTCCCCCCTCAACCTAAAAATAGTGAGGGGGAGACAATAAAACGAAATACCTGTAAATAAATAAATAAATACTTGCCATTTGATGTCTTCTTTTTTTTTTAAACCTTCTTTTTTCAGCCCCCCAAAAAGCCAAATACAAATCCATAATACCCGTCGAACTTATATAAAAAAAAAAAAAGACAGAATGCAAAAAAAAATACACAAAAATAAAAAATCCCAACGCTAAAAATATTATCCATCTTCACCCAGCGGGGGCATGGTGAAGACTGAGCTCTTATAAAGCCTTCCCACGCCCTGCAATTAGGCTCAGAGCACTCTGATTGGTTAGTTTAAGCCAACCAATCAGAGTGCTCTGACAGGTAAATAGAGAGCCTTACCTGATTGGATTACACTCATGGGTAGGGTCCGGGGGGAAGACAATAGGTCTTCCCCCCATTTTTATTTAGGAACCCCCATCCGCCGCTCATGGGTGGGGGCCGGGGGGGGGCTAATAGGTCCCCCCATTGTCTTTTAGGGCCCCCACCCGCTTCTCATGGGTGGATGCCAAGGGGAACCCTATGTCTCCGTTTAGTTGAATAGCCCCCGTCGCGGGGCACGTGTGGGGACTCGGGGGGACATTATGTACCCCCCTCTGCTAGTTAATAGATGCCCCACCATGGAGCCATTTATTGTGGGGGGTGCTTTATTTCTTTTTTTATTCTTTACAACAATAAGCAGCTACAGGCTGCTCACTGTTTAGTAGACATGCACCTACTCGCGGTATAGTGAATAGGGGCAGATTATTTACTAATACTAAGTCATTTTTACTTATTATTAGTAGAGTTGGCTGAAAGACCAATCTTTTAGTAGATAGCTCCCTGATACCGTGGATAGCTCCCTGATACCGTGGGAATTAGGGAGTTATCTACTAAGTGCAGCTGGGTCACGAACCGGAATTTATTTATAAGAATGACATTTCGAACTGACCTAAAAGTACCAAATGTCATCCTATCATGAATGAACAAACTATTCTCATTCTGTTAGGGCGAAATTCGGTAGTTTCGCCAGCGTCCCGTCTAAATGACAGGACGTTCGGGAATACTTAAAGCAGGCATCACGAGATCACGGAGCAAAGGGTGAGCATTGTGGGAAAATTTCTCTGACCCACTTGAGTTGGTCAAGCGTAGGAAAAATACATAAGACAAAGTAGTCCCTAATTGACTACTGAATTGACAGGAAGAAAAAAAGAACAGATCCTGAGAGAGGGAAAGAAGAGGAATTGATTGGGGAAAGGTAAGTTCGGGATGACAGTGCCGCTTTAACTATTACATAGGAAAACATGTTTGAACAACAAGAAAAAAGGCCAGCTAGTCTGCCCATTCCTGTCTAAAACACGTGCTTTAATCTTAATATTCTTTACTCCTCCAGACAGCTGTATATCTATCACAAACCCGCTTGCACTCTTTCATTATGTTATTCTCTACCACCTCTGCTGGGATGCTATTCTATGCATCTACAGCTCTCTCCGTCAAATTGTATGTCCAGGTGTTTAGTCCCGGAAGGACATGCTATTGTTTTTGAATCCGCTACATGCCGACTCTCCAAATTGAGAATATGTCCTCTTGTGTGTGTTGTCCTCTGTGTACAGACAATGCGAGCCCTGCACTCATTCTGGCCAATTGTTGAGTTATTCTCCAAATCACTAACTAACAAAAATTCTGCAAATGCTGTGCCAAAGTAGACGAATGTTCCCTCCTGACTTTTAGACAGTATCATAATTAAAGGGACACTATAGGCACCCACACCACTTCAGCTTAAGTGGTTTGAGTGCAGTGTACCTTAGTCCTGCAATGTTTTTCAGAAAATGCAATGTTTACATTACAGTACTAAAACAGCTGCTAGAGGAGTTCCCGGGAATTCACCGGACTCTTTATCCCCGGCCTAAATGATGCTGGACGTCCACACATTCTGTGTGAAGACATCCAGCGTCGGTGAAAACCCCATAAGAAAGCATTGAGGCAACGCTTTCTCATTGGGGAGGCCCTAATGCGCTCGTGGCCCTCCCCCGCCGGGTGACACTGGAGGAGGCACAGCGTGATCCAGCAATGAGGGACATCAGCGCTGGAATTAGGTGGGAATCAGGTACGTTTTTAACCCTTTATGTGCCATGGGAGTGGGGCGAACCAGAGGGCACCCTAGTGTTAGGAATAAACCTAAATAACCATGAAGGTGTGTCTCTAGACATTCTCCAGTCAACTAAATAAAACAAAAATATGTATGACTTTAAAAGACAATATGTGGGTACGGTCAAATATATAACCACTCATTTTATCAGAGTGCACTATTTAGTTTCTTCTGTTTCTGTTTCTTCTTCGTATTTATGTGTCCACTGATGAAGACCCTGTGACATCTGTGACATTCACTAGGTGGAAATCATACCACCTTACACCGGTCATAGACTCCTCGGGCTATGTGGTGCCGCACTGATCCTGTCCTCAGGCCCAAAGGGTCCACGTGGGTACACTTGAAGAAGCCCCTTGTTTCACGCAAAGCATTGTGTATGTTTTAATATTGTTTTGAAGCATTAAAGTTTATTTGGCTTACACCTATATTTTATAATGAAAAAACATCTATTACACTTTTAATGCTTTTTATTATTTTTATTGAATTTTTTTTCTTGTTCCTGGCACATTTAAAACTCTACATCCATTCCCTGGCAAGAATGGCCTTCAGGAGAATCTACTCAACATTATATCCTTGGTGGGGATCATAGCAGTGTTACACCTCTACTAAATGTGAGTAAATTACCATTTATATTTTTACCTGTGTTTGTTTTTACTTAGTAATCACTATTGTTTGCTTTTTATATTTTACTTTTTATATTCATCTGGATACTGTGGGACTTACCCCTAAATAGCTACAAATCCACCAGTGGGGATTATACCGCTGTATGCTGGTTTACTCTGAACTGGTCTATAGCTCTACCAAACGTGAGTGTGATCCCACATATCCTTGTTGTGTGTCCTACACTAAATATTTTACTATCTGCACTATTATTGGTTATTTCCTGTTTTGAAGGAAACAAAAAAATGGTTAAAAATAGGTATCTGATAATTTGTTTGGTTTATTATTTTCTGTTTTGTTACATATACCCATCACCAACTGAAGCCTGGACGATTCTAAGTCAGGACATTCCAGATAATTGTTTTATTGTACACACAGTATTCAGCGCAACCTGTATTTTGCTTTTTGTATTGTTTTGCTTCTTGTCATTAAGGTGTTGGGGTATTCCTCTCATTCATTGTTTGTAGCTTGTTTCAATGTTTATATTAATTGATTTCTTAGTGCTTGTTCTGTCTTTCCTATTTACATGCAGTACACACGCTCACTTAACGACGTCTAGCGCACCTACTCAGGGCCGGATTAAGAGCCCAGTGGGCCTGGTGCTGACAATTATGATGGGCCTAATTACGGAATCGTATCGACCAAAAACACTAAAACAGTCATACCTCCCAAGCATCATGTATCTGATGGAGATGGTGCTGGAGGGAAACTCATAGAATGCAGTTATAAGAAAAGACATACTCTATGCTAATCTCTCTCTAATTTATGCTTTCATCTTTCAAGTAAATCCATACCTCCTAACAGCAGTGTCCAGTGAAGCAGGAAGTCAATGGGCGGGGTAAAAGGGTAAAAGGGTGTGCCACTGGTGCGAATCACGTGACAAGACCTGCCAAAAGGGGTGAACATGCCCAAAAAGGGGGCATGTCTGTCCAAAGAATTGGAAGGTCAGTCTGGCAATGCATGTCAGGCTGCCTGCCAATCATCCAGGCTGTCCAACTAAGATCATACTATGCAGGCAGCACCTTGAGCTTGACATAAATGTCCCCCCTCCCTTCTTACCTTTACTGGGAGGAGGGGGGACATCTTTCTTTCCCTGGTGGTCCCAGTGGGGATTCCCTGGTGGTCCCAGTGGGGATTCCCTGGTGGTCCCAGTGGTAGGAGTGAACTCTAGCCCGCGCTCCAGGGCTAGAGTTCACTCTCGCGAGATTTGGAGCGTTGCCGTGGTTACCGCGGCAACGCTCCAAATCTCGCGAGAGGAGGACCCGGAGGAGCTGCTGGTAACAGCTCCCGGGTCCTCTCTCCCTCCCCTGCCGGTCGGCTGTCAGTAATGTGCCTGCAGACCGGGGAGGGAGATCACTGATCTCCCTCCCGGTCTGCAGGCACAATGCAGGGCTGGCACTTGGGCAATGTCAGCCCTGCATTAGCCGGCAGGGGAGAATCTCGGGGGGGGCAATTGCCCCGTTGCCCCCCCCCCCTGGATCCGCCACTGATTGGATTTGTTCTGGTGAGTAGAATCATTCCATTCAGGCTTTTTGCAGTAAACACTGTCTTTTCAGAGAAAATAACTCAACTGGCCTCTCCTTAGATGGCTGCTAGAGGTGCTTCCTGGGGCAGTACTGCCTAGTGTGCAGCACTGCCATTCAGTGTCTCCACCTTCTGCATGCAGACACTGAACTTTCCTCATAGAGATGCATTGATTCAATCTATCTTTATGAGGAGATGCTGATTGGCCAGGGCAATGTTGGACTTGTGCTGGCTCTGCACCTGATCTGCCTAGTTGACAATCTCAGCCAATCCTATGGGGAAGTATTGTAATTTGCTTAGACCACGACTTCTGAGCCAGCAGCTGCAGACTTGAATACAAGTAATATTTTACTATATTTAGGGAGGCAATAAGGGGCCAGGGTGGTGGTTTTAACATAATAGGGTCAGAAATACATGATTGTGTTCCTGACCCTAAAGTGCTCCTTTAAGCAAGAGTATGTGAAGAGTAGTTAAGGTTGCCACCTTTCTTGGAAAAAAATACCAGCCTTAATCATTTGTATAATTAATTAGTTATGCGTGACATCACATGATGTAAATCACAAGGAGTGACATCAGAGAAAATTCTGTAAAACCACCAACAAACTACTCACAGTTTGATTCTGCTGTATAGATGGATTGCTCCCAGTGTCTCCCTGTCTCCCAGTGTCTCAGTCTCGCAAGTCACCCAGTGTCTCAGTGTCCCTATGTATCACAGTGTCAGTGTCCCCATGTCGCCCAGTCCCCTAGTCTCCCAGTGTCTGTGTCCCTATTTCTCCCAGTGTCCCAATGTCTCAGTGTGTCCCCATGTCACTAGGATACTGGGGACACTGAGAGACACGGGGACACTGAGAGACCAGGGGACACAGAGAGACCCAGGGACAATGGGAGACCCGGGGACAATGGGAGACATGGGGACACAGATATTTAGGGAAACTGGGAGAAATGGGGACACTGAGACACTAGGGACACAGACACTGGGAGACATGGGGACACTAAGACATGGGAACACAGACACTGGGAGACTAGGGGACACTGGCTGGGAGACAGACATAGAAACATAGAATATGACGGCAGAGAAGAACCATTCGGCCCATCTAGTCTGCCCAATTTTCTAAATACTTTCATTAGTCCCTGGCCTTATCTTATAGTTAGGATAGCATTATGCCTAGCCCACGCATGCTTAAACTCCTTTACTTTGTTAACCTCTACCACTTCAGCTGGAAGGCCATTCCATGCATCCACTACCCTCTCAGTAAAGTAATATTTCCTGATAAAGTGTCCCCATGTCACTTTATGGGGACACTGGGAGACATGGGGACAGTTGTGGACATAGACATGGGGACACTGGGACATATAGGGACACTGGGAGACATGGGGACACCAGGCACACTGAGACACTGGGAACACAGACACTGGAAGACATGGGGACACTGAAACATTTAGGGACACTAAGACACTAGGGACACAGACACTGGGATACTAGGGGACTCTGGGAGAGACTGGCTGGGAGACAGACACTTGGGGAGACATGGGGACAGTTGTGGACATAGACATGGGGACACTGGGACATATAGGGACACTAGGCACACTGAGAGACATGGGACACAGACACTGGGAGACTTGGGGACACTGAGACACTAGGGACACTGGCTGGGGGACATGGGAACATAGTGTCTCCGTGTCGCAATGTCTCAGTGTCTCCCAATGTCTCTATGTCTCACAACGTCCCCATGTGTCTCAGCATCCCCATGTGTCTCAGCATCCCCATGTGTCCCAGTGTCCCCTAGTGTCTCAGTGTCCCCTAGTGTCTCAGTGTCCCCATCTTTTCCAGTGTCCTCAAGTGTCTCAGTGTCCCCAGGTCTCCCAGTGTCTGTGTCCCCATGTGTCCTAGTGTCTCAGTGTCCCCTAGTGTCTGTGTCCCCTAGTGTCTCAGTGTCCCCATGTTTTCCAGTGTCCCCATGTTTTCCAGTGTCCCCAAGTGTCTCAGTGTTCCCAGGTCTCCCAGTGTCTGTGTCCTAGTGTCTCAGTGTCCCCTAGAGTCGGTGTCCCCATGTGTCCCCTAGTCTCAGTGTCCCCATATGTCCCCTAATGTCTCAGTGTCCCCATGTGTCCCCTAGTGTCTCAGTGTCCCTGCTGCCTTTCCCCCCATCCCTCACTTACCTGAGCTGTATAGCTGCTGTCTGGACTGCCTGGACCACGGATCAGTGAGTAGTAGAGAGAGGCAGGGATATGCTGTAACTTCTTATCCCTGCCTCTCTCCACACACAGTGACCCCTACTGGCCGGTGCTGGTATTGCAGAGTAATCTCCATTTATTCTGAGAAAATTACCTGCATTTGTATTGCCGGTATTACTGCAATACCGGGACGGCCAGGCAGCCTCAAATACCGGCTGTGCCAGTAAAAAAAAAAACTGTCAGGTGGCAAACCTAAGAGTAGTGTGTAAAAAAAAAAAATTTTTTTTTTTTTTTTTTTAAATGGGCCTATTCCATGGGCCTGGGCCTGGAGCTGCAGCTCCATCAGCCCCTATGTTAATCCGGCCCTGCACCTACTGACTAGTACAGTGACTTCCTTATTACCCCCACATGCGCATTCAAGTCCGCTCTCCTTGGCTGTCAGGTTACATCGATCTCACACAAGCCTTTCTCGTTATTAACATTGGCTGGACTTTTTCCAGAGAGACCTTGTATCCTTAACTGGGGATTGTACCACTGTATGCTACTATTCTTGGAGCTGGTCATTAGCTCCAATACATGTGAGTGTAAAATTCTACACCATTGGTTCCTCTGTTCCTGTTTTTCCATATGTATCCTTGATCTGCCCAACAATCCAAAGTGCAATATCACCTCGCTAAAGGAGAAAATTCGGGACTGGGTCCATAGGACATTTTTTTTTAAACATTCCATCAACATTAGTTGCATCCTGTTACTTGTGTTTTCCGATGTCAGTGTGTATGCATAGTTTACTGCGTGTGTATGTCAGTGTGTTTGCACAGTCACTGTTTGTGTCCGTAGGTGTATAGGCGATAAGTTGTTAAACTGTTCTGAAACAATATGAGAAATTACAATGGGAGGACACCAGAGTAGTCCAGACACCATAACCACTACAGTGGACTGTAATGTTAATGGTGCTTAGAATGTTCCTTTAATAAATATTAAAATATATAAAATAAAAAATAACATAGAGAATGAACACCTGGGTGCATGTCTATGTCAGTGATTATCTTGTGATATCCTGGAATATGGCTGCCTGATAGAGTCTAGGCTAGGACCTTCTTTATAACTGGAAGAGCTGATCCTTCTGGTAGTTCGTTCGTGATCGACTGGTCCTTCCCGTATTTACCAATATACACTGTGTGAGGATCGCCTCCAGTCTTTACCTGTACAGACACTTTATGTTCAGCACTGAGCGAGTTACGGAGCGTTTAATCAGGATTTATCTAACTTTACATGTTATGTTATTTAATAATAACAGACAGAATTATCCACTAAAGAGGAATTATGGAAATTTAACAAGGGGATTACAAGTTTAGGGCCTCGATATCCTGATCTAGAAAACTTGCTGAGATGGAGAATTTTTAGAATTCAGCTATTTATTGCCTAAAATTTCAAGTTCCCTGGCCAAGTCTCCACGATTCTCAGTTTTGTAATAACCGTACGAGCTTTTAAAGGAAGGTTTTTTTTTCTTCTGTGAAAGTCCTATCAATGACCCCATTTAATTTGTTTTTTGTTCCCTCCCACAAATAGCGAGCGTGTAGGAGCCTGGATGTTGCCACATTTAGCCATTAAACCAGTCAGGAAATGCAAGATTTCGGCCACTTAGTCACCAGATAAAATGACTCGTCATCTCCTCCCGCAGAATATTCCTTATTCTTTATAATATGTTATTGCTTAATCATCAGAAAGCCTGAGGGGAATGGAAAGCATTTAGGTTTTATCTTGTGTAATAGACTGCAATACATACACAATTTTTCACATAAATGGCTAAGGGGGCAGCTAGAGGGGGTCGCAGGTGGAACCCTTTTGTGCTGTGAAAGCAAAGGGATTGAAAAGGTGTGAGTCAGGAATTCACAGCATTACAGCTGGTCTCAAAATCCCCACTCAGAGCTGGTTCTTTAATATCAGTGGGAGCCGTGAGATGCAGCCTGGGAGCTTTGTTTATTATTTATAAAGCACCAACATATTCTGCAGCGCTGTACATTGGGTGAACTAATAGACAAGTGTTTTCTACAAGACGAGTTGGATGCACGGGAACAGAGGGTGTTGAGGGCCCTGCTCAATGAGCCTACTTCTTGTTAAAAGGGGAAAGAGACTTTTTTTGTCCTTGTTTCAATGAGCACGGTCTCCTTAAATCCTTGTCGTATTCTTTATGTCAATTATGTCTTATCAAATATTCCCATTCTACAATTACAATTATTTATATAACACAAACATATTCTGCAGTGCTGTACAATAGGTACACAAAACAAACAAACACTAAGTTCTAATAAAGCATGATAGGCATCCTGGAACTGTAGGTGATGAAGACCCTGAACAACTGAGCTTACAATCTAAAAGCACTGCAGAATATGCTGCCGTTATAAGATTCTAATAATATATTATTATAAATTATTAGCATTATTAATATGCAGTGGTAATGGATTTTCATCTGTAAACCGAAAATTACGTTAACCAAGGCGTTTGTAAACAGAGGTACCACTGTATTGTAATAAATTCTGTGGATCTTTCTTGGGCCTCTCTTGAATTTAGGAAATAGAGAGAAAGATTTCTATGTGGGATTTGACTTTCCTTATTTACTTTGGAGAAACAGATGTGAGAGGTAACAGAATGTGTGTGGGTTTAATTCTCTTACTTTCACACTTCCTGTGATATCGTCTCCCCATTAGTGTTCACTCTGCCCCTAATCCTTACACCGCAGGACTCATTCACTAAATCTGAGAACTGTGGAGATTTCAGCTTAAAACGTGCATATCCATGGTTCATTTTCTACATTTCCTACTTTAGTGACCCTTACTTGGAAGTTTCTGAGGCCATTAGATTGAAATTGAGAATAGTGAATGCATTGAAACATTTAGCATCATTATTTATTTTTTTATAGATCATTTCGATACTTTATTTTACAAACACAGATCTAAAGCCATCATTAATTTTGGCACAAATGTTAATATCCAGACAAGAAAATCACCAATAACAAATGAACCATAAAACAAGTTACATAGTTACACGGCTGAAAAGAGACGTGTGTCCATTAAGTTCAGCTGTTGATCCAAAAGAGGGGAAATAAACCCAGTTTGAAGCATTTCCGATTTTGTAACAAACTAAGGGGAAGAATTCCTTCTGGACCTCAGAATGGCCGTCAGATTTATCCTTGGATCAAAAAGCTATTACCCTA
The DNA here is from genome assembly GCF_036172605.1 of Pelobates fuscus. Lineage (NCBI taxonomy): Eukaryota > Metazoa > Chordata > Amphibia > Anura > Pelobatidae > Pelobates > Pelobates fuscus. The sequence goes on from NC_086327.1 coordinate 139,723,928, forward strand.
CATTAAAAAATGATATATATATTATATAAAGTTTGACTGCAGCACATGCTTTTAGCACGAGACGCCCTTATCCATGCAGCAAAGAGCTCTGTATGTTGGAAGACAGACGATAACAAGACTCTGAATGTCACGAAATTGACACAAATGTGAACGAATTCTGGTATCAAAGGAACAGCAGATTAGGGTGAATTTTAGCAAGGCTTTGATCACCAGGAAGTGTCAAGCGTTTCCAAGCAGGATTCGGGTCTGGGCGCATCTGATAAAAGAGAAAACGGCTCGTCATGCAAAGCAGGCAGGAAACACAATAGGCACCACGGAGCCAATAGCAGCACAAACTGGAAACTCACAAACATTTAGCAAATTCCACATATAAAGCGGATATGGGATTATTCACTAAACACCGAAGACTAATGAAGGGAAAACAGAATTGCAATTATTAGGATTAAATAGCTAAGCTGTGATGACGTTAGCAGAGTTGCAGAATTTTGCCTGGATTTTGCACATATTCAGGTTATTTTTAAATTAAATCACTGAACCTGTGACATCAGAAGGAAGCAGCGGTATAAATGTTGCAAGAGAAATACAATACGGAATGTAATATAACAAAACAAATGGCAATGCAATATGGGTGGACCGGCGCTGATTGTAAAAGTGCAAATGCCGCAACCCTAGTGTCTATAGTCACTCGCCAGACACTAAATACAATAATACAAAATACAGGGTGCGCAATAACAACCACCAACACACAGTGAGATATACTTATTATAGTAAAATCCTGATGGTATATATAATATTCCCTGATCAATGTGTCCCATGATGACCTGTGGGAGAACACAACAGATCTAGGAATGCCTGGTATATCACAGTGAACGTCTTCTCGAGTTTGGGGTTGGAGATATCATGGCATTATAACATCATTACAGTGGCTCAGGTTGATGGGAGTCAGAGTTCCCACTCTGACTACCTCTCCTTCCTCCTGTGCGGCTCCTGGTGGTTGCTGGGAGGAGTGACCGCGGCAGCCACTTTCTCCCAGCGTCTGACATCATCAGAGTTTCGCTGTTACCGGGCCCACCCTGATGATGATATTCATTTCCATCGGGTGACCCTAACAGCGTGGGCCATCCGATGGGCCTGTTCACCAGTGGCGGGCCCCCGGTCGCAGGGGTCCACAGGGTGTCCAGCCCCCCTGGAGTGACGGGCCTTCTCGCAGCTGCGACCCCTGCGACCGCGGTATGTACGCCGCTGCCCTTAGTGTTCCTCTCCCCTTCCTTCCCTGTCCCTTAATGTTCCTCTCCCCTCCCTTCCCTGTCCCTTAATGTTCCTCTCCACTCCCCAGTCCCTTAGTGTTCCTCTTCCCCCCTTAACTGTCTCTCAGTGCCCACCATTCCCATTAATGTCCCCCCCTCTTAGTGTTTCTCTCCCTTCTCTTTTAGCGCCCCCCCACCTGTGTTCCTTTTCCCTTCCCTCCCCTGTACCTTAGTGCCCTCCTTAATGTTCCTCTCTCTCTCCCGTGTCCCATAGTGTTCTTTCTCCCCCCTCCCCTTTACCAATGTGTTCTTTCTCCCCCCTCCCCTCTCCCATAGTGTTCTTCCCGTCTCTTAGTGTTCTCCCCCCCATCTCATAGTGTTCTTTCTCCCCCCTCCCCTCTCCCATAGTGTTCTCCCCGTATCATAGTGTTCTATAGTGCCCCCCTCCCCACAATTTAATATACTACAGCTCATCTTCCCCTACCTCAAGATGAGCTGTCCACCAGCTCCAGCCCACACAATCTCTTCTCTGCTCAAGCAGGTACTGCGAGTGAATGGCTGGCCTGGTCTGCAGATAGCCAGCCACTCTGCACACTAAAGCGCCGCCGTGGCTGGTTGCAAAAGCACGCGATTGGCCGTGGCCCGCGGGTGCGCAGACTGTCTTGAGGCTGATCGCAGCACACAGTGGTGATATCCCGGTAGGCCCGTCCGGCCCTGATGTCACTCCCGCCCCCCTGATGCACCCTGGTGCGGTCCACACACCCGGCATCCCCCTTGTGACGCCACTGTTTCCTATAATAAGTATATCTCACTGTGTGTTGGTGGTTATTATTGCACAGACTTTGCAGCAAGACAATTATATCAGGACTTGCTTCTCTGAACCAATAAATAAATAAAGCAAAAAGAAACAAAATAAAAGATTGGGCTTTAATAGCCTTTTCCAATTACAATCGGGCAGCTAGCTGCTGCATTACAGATACTGCAGTTTCTCTCATAGATGGAAAACATGCACGCCAATATAAATGGGATGTATGTCCGGAGGGTCGCTCTGCGGCATTAAGCTCTAACTATGGCGGATATATTTTAAAAGATGATCTGTCAGTTTGAGATATTCTGTAACCATGCACAGTTTCACCCCTCTCCGGTTTCCTGTGCTCTGTATAAGGTGACGGGGGATGGGCTGAGTTGCTGCTTATTGGCCGCTGGTAATGGTGGAATGATGGTGGAGGAAGATATTGCAGTCTATGCAGAGATGCAATGTATAAAGCTGCAAACACTATTACCTCGGCAACCCCCACCCTGTTACATAAAAGACACGGGGGAGGGGGGAGGACTGCACCCAGGGAGTGCTATAGGATTGCAAACCCCCATCTTAATAATAAACATTTGTTTAGAAAAAGGCAGTGTGTGCAAGAAAATTAAAATAATAATTAGCATTTATTCAATTGTTTATAAAAAAATAAAAATAAATGACATTTATTTAATTGTTTCAATTTGAAATAAATCATGTACTCCTCATACTCTTAAAGGAACACTGTAGGCACTTTAACTGCTTTATCTGATTGATCTGTTTTAAAAAATATAGAAATATATAAATGCTGGGTGAAGCCATCAACCCTTTGGTGTTCTGTATCAATGTCCCACACGATATAATGTGCATGCAGTCCGGCGCGGTGAGGTACATGTGCAGGATTGTCATTTTATTAAAAGGACGAGGGAGACACAAAGGGGCTCATTTACTGAACTCCAAACGGTTATGAATTTTAATAAGAATGGCAACATTTAGGCTGAAACAAGCAAGTCTCGGTTATGTCTGAGATGGACAGTTTGTTTTAGCCTAAATGTTGGTGTTTTTATTTGTAACGGGGCTCCCAATACTGCGATAATGAATCGAAACCCAAATGGCACATTTTAGGCTCAAACAGTGGCTTGGCTCGTTAAAATCCGGCGATTAGTAAACGAACCGTTTAAAGTGTAAGCAGCGTCTGATTGTAAACAGCCACACTGTCTCCTTGTAATTAATTGCTATTATTACATTTATTGTACAGCGCTACAGAACATGTTGGCACATTGCACGCTATACTAATAATAAGGAAAATTGATCATTTGGGGCCAAACTTGGCAAATTCGCTGTCCGCTAAGGATATTGGTCCTAAATGTGAAATTGATTCCCAATAATTAACACTTTATTAACATTCATAAATCATTGTGCTCTGCATCAGCCCATTACAGGGCGGAAGTGAACGCCAGACCACGTGACCCCTGCCGCGTCATCAAACCGCCCGCTGTGATTGGCGGGTTCTTCCCGGGCTCGCGCTCTCTCTGGGCGCCTTTCATTTCCCCTTCACACGAGGTGCGGCCGCCATGTTGGATTAGGGCAAGGCCCACCGTGACCTCTATTGTTGTAATAACAGAAACTTTCCCAGTAACCAGAATCACGGCTTTGAGCTGGCTGTAGGCCCGGCGGCCGCAGCGCGGGGTTAATATGGCTCCCTGTTATTATTATGTTATTGTTTATAACCTTCAGCGGCGAGAAGGGGTTTGTAAAGAGTTAATTCTGTGACAACCCTCGAGGCCTTCTAACGATGTGTAATACAGGATTGGACAGATTCCTTGCTGAAGGGATCCTCCCAAAACAAACATGGCCGCCGGGGTGCCCTGGCCCCGCCCCCTTCCTCTGCGGTAAAACCAGCTGCTCTTTGTGTGAGGCGATCAGGTGGAAGATTCCAGAAGAGGGCGGGGCCTGGAGGCGGGGTGTCAGAGCGGAGCTCGGTGATTGGCCCGCGGCCGTCTCGTGCTGGGCGTGCCCTCGCGCGCTTCTGGAAGGTTCTGAGTCGGTATATAAGGGAGCCGGCAGCGTCACTCAGTCTCATTTCCAGCGACAAGAGCTCGGAGACGGCGAGCAGCTCAGTAATCCCACAAACCGCCCAGCACACGAGGTGAGTACCGGCCGCAAGGCATCATGGGGGATGTAGTCAGCTACAGCCGGTGTGCCCGCGGGGGGCGTCCGTTACCCGGGATCCGCCACATCGCCTGCTAGTGAGAGCTGCCGGAGCATCATGGGAAATGGGGTTATAGGGGGCTGGGATGGCTCTCTCTGGGCTGGCTGGGGGTTATAGGGGGCTGGGATGGCTCTCTCTGGGCTGGCTGGGGGTTAAAGGGGGCTGGGATGGCTCTCTCTGGGCTGGCTGGGGGTTATAGGGGGCTGGGATGGCTCTCTCTGGGCTGGCTGGAGGTTATAGGGGGCTGGGATGGCTCTCTCTGGGCTGGCTGGAGGTTATAGGGGGCTGGGATGGCTCTCTCTGGGCTGGCTGGGGGTTAAAGGGGGCTGGGATGGCTCTCTCTGGGCTGGCTGGGGGTTAAAGGGGGCTGGGATGGCTCTCTCTGGGCTGGCAGGGGGTTATAGGGGGCTCGGATGGCTCTCTCTGGGCTGGCTGGGGGTTAAAGGGGGCTGGGATGGCTCTCTCTGGGCTGGCTGGGGGTTATAGGGGGCTGGGATGGCTCTCTCTGGGCTGGCTGAGGGTTATAGGGGGCTGGGATGGCTCTCTCTGGGCTGGCTGGGGGTTATAGGGGGCTGGGATGGCTCTCTCTGGGCTGGCTGAGGGTTATAGGGGGCTGGGATGGCTCTCCCTGGGCTGGCTGAGGGTTATAGGGGGCTGGGATGGCTCTCCCTCGGCTGGCTGAGGGTTATAGGGGGCTGGGATGGCTCTCCCTCGGCTGGCTGAGGGCTATTGGGGGCTGGGATGGCTCTGGCTGGGGGTTATATGGGAATATAATTTCTGGATGTCTCAGGTGGCTCTCCCTAAGCTGGCTGAGGGTTATAGGGGAATGTACTAACTGGATGTCATGGATAGCAGTCCCTTATGGTGCTGTAGTTTCTGGATGTCAGGATTAGGGGATGTGAGGGACTTTAACTGTTTAAATGGGTTAAATTCTCTTGATTTCCCATGTGACTTTTTTACCATAAGATGGCTGCCGCCCCTTTGTGATATTCCACAATGTGGTGATCCCCCCCCACTCTGGGCATTATTCACTGAGCTGGATGGTAGTTTAAAGTCCTAATAGCACACCTTATAGGCTGGCTGGATGTAAAGAAACCTTCAGACAGCAGGTGGCTCAGATTTTAGCCTCTCCCTCATAGGCCATACAAGGCTTGCAATTATTGTGCTGCTGTGATCAGTGTACAAGTTGACTTCCTTCTACGTGTTTCCTCTATGTGAAAACTGGGTGGAGACGGGATCTGGTGGTTTCTCTTCTGCAGACCTGTGTGCGTCATAGCACGCTCGGGTGACTAATGCAGTGAGAAATCCACCATAACACGTCTCAGAAGGCAGTTAAACAAATTGCTGATTTATATAGAATACTAGGAGCAATTCTCTCCAGTGTTAACATGTTGAAGACTGTATCTGCTCTGGGAAAACAACTATGCACAAGGCATTCCTGAGATTTTTCATACCAGATTCAAGTGGGCTCAATTATAACTCAATTATATCCTGTTATCTTTACAGAAACCATGTCTAAGGGACCAGCAGTTGGTATTGATCTCGGCACCACCTACTCTTGTGTGGGAGTCTTCCAACATGGCAAAGTAGAAATCATTGCCAATGACCAAGGTAACAGGACAACACCAAGTTATGTGGCCTTCACAGACACCGAAAGGCTCATTGGAGATGCTGCTAAAAATCAGGTTGCAATGAACCCAACAAACACCGTTTTTGGTAAGTCTTTTTATTTTAACGGTTATCTGTATGGGGGTGTAAGAAGTAATTATGATCCTCTTAAAAGGTTATTCTTTTAGGGATTGTGTGACAAATAAGACACACGGGTATATAATATGTATTGTTAATATTGATCTAGGATACTCTTACAGACTCTAAAGGAATATACACATTGTAACCATATCCAGTCCAAAAACAAGATACTTGTACACTTAATTGTAGATCTTCCTCTTGCACCTTAGTCTGGGACCATGTCTTTCAGTTGGGATCTCCCAAAAGAGATCCCAAGAGACAGGCCTCCTTGGCTGTTGTCCTTTAAAAGACTGATTATTGCAGTCCTTAACTACATATCCCAGAATCCCTTTAACCTCCCAAAAAGTGGTTATTCCCACCCTCTTACACATGTCCTTTTCTTTGATCCCATGCTATACTATAATGTTCTGTAAGAAGGGTTTTAGGTTGGACAGGATGGCTTGGGGGAAAAAAACAAACACACTTCATGGTTACGCCTAGATGTTGATTACTGTAATCTATATTTTTTTTTAACATGACCCTTGAAACCTATATAGTAAAGACTTGTACCCTTTGATGACAACCTCCTTTGCTATGTAAATGTAATTCCACTGTGAAACCAGATGGCTTATCTTGTCTTATTACACAGCAGACCTTTACAAAGCATATGTCTATATAGCAATGGATTACTATAGTGTCAGGAAAACCCTCAGGGCCGCCCTCCCCTGGTGCCGAGGGGGTTTAGACCCCCTTCGGTTACTTTAATCTGACACTGGTGACCTCTCTTCCCCGCCTCCAGCTCCCGAGTGGAATTTGCAAGTGTGGCAAGAACTGCGGGTGCATTCAAACAGTTCTGCAGAGTTCTTCTCAGGAAGAAAGCCACTAGAGGCCAGATTAACCCTAAAATGTAAACATAGCTGTTTCTCTGGAACTGCTGTTGACATCTGATGGGTTAAAACCTGAGGGGCCTGGTACCCAGACCACTTCATTGAGCTGATGTGGTCTGGGTGCCTATATTGTCCTTTTTTTAAATAGAAAATATTCATCATGAAAGGCACCCAATTTCTTACTGGGGTAGCTACAATGTTTGGATTGCATAAGAACTGAAATCTGTCTGGGATAGTCTGCCTGTTGCATTGAAGTACCTAACATGAAACTTGTGTAAAATGTTCTAACAAGGTGACTCTCTTAATAGATGCCAAGCGTTTGATTGGCCGCAGATTCGAGGATACAGTTGTGCAGTCTGACATGAAGCACTGGCCCTTCAATGTTATAAGTGATGGAGGCAGACCAAAGGTCGAGGTGGAATACAAAGGTGAAACAAAATCTTTCTATCCAGAGGAGATCTCTTCCATGGTCTTGGTGAAGATGAAGGAAATTGCTGAGGCTTACTTGGGCAAGGTATTAACAGTGTAATGTTTGGATTTTATAAGCTTGTCTTCTCAAACATATCAGCAGATCAATAAATATATATTTTTCTCTCCTCTCTTTAAGACCGTGTGCAATGCAGTAATCACTGTACCAGCTTACTTCAATGACTCTCAGCGTCAAGCTACAAAGGATGCAGGCACAATCTCTGGTCTCAATGTGTTGCGTATAATTAACGAGCCAACTGCTGCAGCTATTGCTTATGGCTTGGATAAGAAGGTAACCCTTGCAGTGCTAAAATATACTGTAACAAGTTTTTATGAAAACCATTGCTGGTACAGTATAATCGCGGTGATGAATGATTCCAAAGCCATTCGTAGTTTCCACCAGACCTGAGCTGCAAGGCTCATGATGGCACCATACCTTCCTTGGATGTCTGAGCGATTCTGTTCACTTATTGTGGGGGAGCATTCTTGGTGGCAAATTACATGATATCGGTGCCAATTGGGAATCTGTCAAACTTCAATCCTATAAATCCAGTAACTTAATCTTAGAATGAACTTTAACCCCTTAAAGACACAACTTCTAGAATAAAAGGGGATCATGATGGAATATTTCTGTCATGTGTCCTTAACGGGTTAAAGTGACTAGTCACCATAATGTTGTATAAACAAAGTTGCTATGGTGCTAGGAGACCACTGGGCACACTTTAACCTTAAGAAAGGGTTAAACATCACACATTAAGGGAAGCATGCCCAGGGACTTCCTGGCACCAAAGCAACTTAATTAATTTGCAGTTATTGTGATGGGAGTGTCCTATTATACTGCAAGGCTATAGGATGCTCTGATGTTTTTTTATATTTTAATAAAGATGGTGTGCATTTTCAAAGCTGCTACAAAAATGTATGTGCTTGTAAACCGTTATGCAGCTTCTACCAAAGTGAATTATTACAATTAATTGGGTTGTAACACTATCTTAAATGTCACTAAATAGCTAGCTAAGTGTCTCCCACTGGGTTACACTAGTGCCATATTAAATGCCATAAGTCAATGTCTGTTTTTTGTGTAAAGCTAATTTCAGTATATAAACTTTTTTATATATTTTTCCTTCAGGTTGGAGCAGAGAGAAATGTGCTTATCTTTGATCTTGGAGGTGGAACTTTTGATGTCTCCATCCTGACCATTGAAGATGGTATCTTTGAAGTAAAGTCAACAGCTGGTGACACTCACTTGGGTGGAGAAGATTTCGATAACCGCATGGTGAATCACTTTGTCGCAGAATTCAAAAGGAAACACAAGAAGGACATCATTGAAAACAAGAGAGCTGTTCGCCGTCTCCGCACTGCCTGTGAACGCGCAAAGCGTACCCTGTCATCAAGCACTCAGGCTAGCATTGAAATTGATTCCCTCTATGAAGGAATTGACTTCTACACCTCCATTACAAGAGCTCGTTTTGAAGAACTTAATGCAGATCTGTTCAGAGGAACCTTGGATCCAGTTGAGAAGTCACTCCGTGATGCCAAACTTGACAAATCACAAATTCATGATATTGTTCTGGTTGGTGGGTCCACTCGTATTCCTAAAATTCAGAAGCTGCTTCAGGACTTCTTCAATGGAAAGGAACTAAACAAGAGCATAAACCCTGATGAAGCTGTTGCCTATGGTGCAGGTATGATCTTGTGTTTTTCTGTAAACCTGATCCCTTGCCCCTCTACCATTCGCAGTGATGAATGATTCCAACGCCATTCGTAGTTTCCACCAGACCTGAGCTGCAAGGCTCATGATGGCACAATACCTTCCTTGGATGTCTGAGCGAATAGTCTTTGCTAGATAAACACCTGACTTGGTAACCTGAACACTTGCTAACATTGCCTCCTTTCTCCAGCTGTACAGGCTGCCATCTTGTCTGGTGACAAGTCAGAAAATGTCCAGGATCTTCTCTTGCTTGATGTTACCCCTCTGTCACTGGGTATTGAGACTGCCGGTGGTGTAATGACCGTCCTTATCAAGCGTAATACAACAATCCCCACAAAGCAGACACAGACCTTCACCACATACTCTGACAACCAGCCTGGTGTGCTGATTCAGGTAAGATGTCAGACCATATAGGTTGCCTTAAATGTAGTCTACCTGTGACAAACCTCTAAAGTAACTTTACTTTTCTTAATCTCTAGGTGTATGAAGGTGAGAGGGCCATGACCAAGGATAACAATCTGTTGGGTAAATTCGAGTTAACTGGCATCCCTCCAGCTCCCAGAGGCGTTCCTCAAATTGAAGTAACATTTGATATTGACGCGAATGGCATTCTCAATGTATCTGCTGTGGACAAGAGCACAGGCAAAGAAAACAAGATCACGATTACAAATGACAAGGGTAAGCTACCATCTAATCTAACTTGTCGCAGTGATGAATGATTCCAAAGCCATTCGTAGTTTCCACCGGATGTCAAAAGGCATATGACGGCTTTCTACCTTCCTTGGATGTCTGAGCGACAAATTAAGCTAAATCTCCTCTGTGCCTAGATCACGTGTATCTCAACACCGCTAAACTTGGTCTAGCATTCTTACTGTTGTAATGCATGTATGGTTGACTGCTCATTGCATAGCTTAACCTAGCCTTAAGACCACTTCTGCATTGGCGTTTCCTTTACTGATCTTTTTACTCTTGCAGGTCGTTTAAGCAAGGAGGACATTGAACGTATGGTCCAAGAAGCTGAGAAATACAAGGCTGAAGATGAGAAGCAGAGAGACAAAGTTTCTTCTAAGAACTCCTTGGAGTCCTATGCTTTCAATATGAAAGCAACTGTGGAAGACGAGAAGCTTAAAGGAAAGATCAGTGACGAGGACAAACAGAAGATCATGGATAAATGCAATGAGATAATCTCCTGGCTAGACAAGAATCAGGTGTGTGAAGTGACTTAGAAACAAAATTGCAGAGAACTTGTGAAAGGGGGTTCAATTACTAAAATTAAATTTCTAGGCCCAAATTTGTCTTTCACTATTGAACTGACCTGGGAACTCTAACTCTAGAGAATTGAGTAAATCTCTTCATGGCGATTGATGGCTCTACATTGCTGCTTACAATATAAGCTGTTGGACAGCTGTGATAAACAATCAATGGTATACATGATTAGTGTGCAGGCTGACTCCAAACTTTCACAACTGTCAGACAGGAAAAGTGTTCAGCCAGCCGAGGGCAGTTACTTCTTAGATTAAAGCAGTAGAATAAACATGTAAACCTAACATGGGAGACCTGCATTAAGTGACACAACATTCCTGTCGCGGTGATGAATGATTCCAATGCCATTCGTAGTTTCCACCAGATGTCGAAAGGCACATGATGGCTTTATACCTTCCTTGGATGTCTGAGCGACCTGTCACCTTGCAATGGAGTGAGTGGCAGGAAGATTTTTTTTACACACCTCCAGATTTCATGGTTCTTCAATAGTCTATATTAAGTAGTCCAAAGTAAATTTTCTGTAGAACTGTTACTTGGCCACTTGTTAAAACCATTCTATAACTCACTTTAATTTTTTTTTCAGACTGCTGAAAAGGAAGAGTTTGAACACCAGCAGAAGGAACTGGAGAAGGTTTGCAACCCTATTATCACCAAACTGTACCAGGGTGCAGGTGGCATGCCTGGAGGAATGCCTGGTGGTATGCCAGGAGGCTTCCCAGGTGCTGGTGAACACACCGGTGGATCATCTGGACCCACTATTGAAGAGGTCGACTAATCCTAAAATGTGACCACATTCCTTGGGTTTTCTCGTCTCTGTTCCTAGGACACTTTGTATTGGCTGTTCAGAATTAATTCCCATAAGCTGCTGTAAAGTTATTTTCAGGGGCATTAATACTTGAAGTCACTCCATAATGCAGGAGAAAAGAACACCATTGCACTTACTCACTGTACTGTAAACCTATGGGTCCAGACGAATAAAATCCTCCTTAATTGGCTATTTGTGTTGAGTCTTATAAGGTTTTTCATGATTTCTATAAAAGGTTAAATGCATTTTTAATCCCTGTAAAAGTTGTAGTTTGGTTACCACCACTGTGCAGTCTTGAAGTCTATAATGATTCCAGTTTCTGTGAGCTGTATGCATTATGTGGAGGTTATAATTGGATAAAAGGCTTGTGAACACCTAATGAATCCTTAGTGCATGTGAGAAGGATCATAGTCCCAAAGGCTGTGAGCCCTGTGATAAGGTCCCTGCATATTGTACTGCTAGAGTGCAGTATTTAAATGCTTGGTATGTAGCATTGCTCTTGCCAATTGCTACATTATGAGGAAGTTGAAATTACCAACTATTAAAACTGGTTGTCTGAGTACATGTATCAGTGTAAGTGTAGTCCTCAACTGGTAAACTTGGCTTTGTAACTGAATTTCACCACTCATTTAAAAAAAAAAAAAATTTTAATTTTTAATTTTGGTAGTGCATAGTATAACATACAATTTAATGTAGACCTTTCACAATACCCTATTTAACATGATATGCAGGGGGATTTGTAATGGTTAACCCAATTTGTCACACATTTCCAAAAGGACTGTTTCCAGATATTCTGAAATGCTTTAGTGGCCTCTCATCCTAGCTGTTAGGTCATCCATCAAGTGTATCTCTTTGACCCGGTTTTATCACCCCTGAAATGTTGGATACCCTGTTTTAGCCAGGCAAAAGCTACTGCCCTTCATACAGCCAGGGTTACTTTATGAAGAAATTTGTTCATTCCTTATCCACCCTTCAGTAGATCTACTTAACATATGTCGAGGTCTGAGGCTCTTGAACAATTGGGCTGGAAAATTAATAAAATTCCAGAATCGTATCAATACTTTCTCCCCACGTCTGTCCCTTTCATTCCACAGCCCCTCCAACACACCTGTAGGGGATTTTTATTTCTATATAGTCTTACAGGAGTTGTATACCAGCAGAACAGTTTTACAGGATTGCTCCTGAAGTGTTAACCAAATAGAGGTGGTAGCTTTCCCTATCTCCTGCCATTCAGTGCCTTCTAGTTCCTCGCCTAAATCGTGTTCCCATTGGTGTGTATGTTAATCTCCCACAGTCTGAGCATAGCTGGGCATTAAGTTATGCATACATTCTTTGAACATTGTTTTATGTGCCGCATCAGTGATGTGGGATAGTTTAATATATCTGCAGATTAAAAAAATCCCTAAAGTTAGAAGGCTTAAGGTCATCAAACATCACCTCTGTGCCCTGGACTAGGTGACATATCCATTGTAGGCATGCCTGCTCTAGATTACAGAAATCCTTAACTGTCATACCTGGGGTAAATACTGTTGCGGAGGTAAGGCATATGGTTTCACAATTAGTGAATTGAGTATTGTTGGGCAAGTAGCTTTAATCAGGGGTCTGTTCTTTGGGTACTCGCATGATGAATTGAGGCAAGTCTGCTCCCAACATAAGGTATTCCAAGTCCACCCTTTTCCTCTGGTCTGGGGGAGAGTGCCATTTCGCTACTTACATTAATTGAGCTGTTAAATTATAGGTTAGTTAAACTCTGCCTTGCGTTTTCAGTTGTTGCAAGATGTCTTCATATCCTATGCTGTTTGTTGCCAAATAAAGGCCCAGATTGCTTGTTGTAGGGGTTCCCTAGTGAGATGAATAGGTAGCATCTGGAACAACAAGAATTCTCGGCAGGACATTAATTTTGACTGGACCTGTCCTATTCATGATATGGGTTTCTGTCCACTTTTCCATATCCCGTATCAGTAGCTTTATCATGGGCGCCTAATTCTGTGCATAGTTTCTCTGGGTCTGCGCTTATTTGGATCCCCGGGTACTTAAGCAAGTGTTCTATGCGTATGGTAAATGTATCTGGTATTAGTGCAGTGTCCGCCGCAGACATTCTGACAGGGAGAGCACTAGACTTGGACATGTTTGCCTTGTAGCCAGAGATTGTGCCATAATCAGAGGACCTACCTTATAGCCACTAGAGTCCACTGGGCTTGTGAGCTTCATAAGCACATCATCTACGTATGCCAATATTAGGAAGTCTTTACCTCCCCCCCCGACCCTTTGTATGTCTGGATGGCGCCTTAGCACCTGAAGGAGGGGTTCTAGTGAGAGCACGAATAGAAGGGGGATAGCGGACATCCCTGTCCAGTGCCATTATATAGCTGGAAAGGGCAGATGGAGGCCCCGAGATTTGTACATTACTATACATGGCCTTTATCAAGGTGATATATGGTTCTGGAAAGCCCAAGCCCTCTTCAGCCTTTTCAGCATTGATAGAAACGACCAATGTAGGGGAATGGGTGGCCACATGTTTCCATAGCTACGTGTATTTTCAAACAACTGTCTGCCAGGTATGAAGCTTACTTGATCGGCATCTATCTGAGCCTTTAAGAAAGGATTGTCTATCTGCTTGTATCTTTGCAAGGATCTTCATATCAAGGTTTATGAGTGAAATGGGTCTGTAGTTCTCTGGGAGTAAATGAGTCTTTGTCCGGCTTCGGTAGTAGCACTATGGTAGCCAAGGACATATCATGGTCAGGTGTGCTGTGAGATCATCCGTCTGGATGAAGGGAACAAGCTCCAGGCTAAGACTGACTCTGTTCGGTAGTTTGTTCGTTTTCAAACTACCAAACTATACCGACCGCAAGCCCTAATTCTCTGGAACTGTTTTGGGCATGGAACCATGCCTGCAGTCTGTCAAATACATGACTTCCATAAAATGTCTGAACTCCTGAACTGATTTGGTTAATTTTTGGATTTGTTGTTCACCCAGATCAGGGCTATCTGGGGATGGAACATGTTTTGGGACTTTTTAAAAATGTGTTTTTTGTGTTTGGAAATAATTTAATTTAGTATAGTACTTGACACAATTATCTCCTAAGTAAAGGGGCAGGCTTATTGTATTGTGTGGGAGTGCCTTAGATTGTAACTATTGTGGGTGTCACCCTTGCTTGGGGACTTACATAAAAGGCCATTGTGGCTACCATTAATTGATTCCTGCTTAACCCTCAACACGTAGCCTCCTCTCGTGATTATAGGGGACCTGCTATACCACTAGCTATTATAAGAGCTTCACAGCTATACTCTCATGGAGGACGGCGAGACCCCAACCAAGCTGTTGCAGTTCGTGGGGTGTCCGGTGCTTATGGTCCTCAGCGTCAGCTAGGAAGCATCGATTGACGGAGGCACCTGGTCGGGGTGCCAGGCGTTCTGTCACACATACCATGTCGTTTGAGGAGAAGTCTTAAGCATATCGTAGCTACTTCGCAGTCAGCCATGAGGGCATGCCCAACTGTATGTGCTAACTAGTGGAAGTACCACTCTCTTCAAATGTGGTATGGCAGTATCACAGTAGTCACCAATCTCTTCTGTAGCCCGTAGCTGCCTCTTGGGATTTAATTGGTCCAGCTGAGTGGCAATCCCCTGCCCTACTATTACTCTAGATCCCTTCTGAACATGTGATGGGTAAGGCTATCCAAGTTGTGGCCGTCCGGTTGGTGTACAGGAGAGGGTCTGCGTCAATCAAGAGAGAGGGTGGTAGGCAATTAATTAACGATTATACACAAAATGGCCCGCAAAGATGGAACCTCTTAGGAGTGCACATTACATACAATGAACTATGTACAAGAAAAAACAATTCTCTGAGATCCCCTAGCCGTCTCCTGTTGAGACCACTCTGCTTTTAAAGGGACCTTCAATAAGACAACGCGTGCGCTAGTGCTACCCCCAGTCAAACAATGTTTGGTGTTGAATGACCACTTACCTGGGCACCTGCTCCCATAGGAGAAGCTTCAGATCTAGAGTTTATGTAGAATCACTCTCAGCCAATAAGCACTGTCCTGCATGTTTCCACACGCTTTAAATTCATCGTGTATATTGATTTAACCATCTCGGAGGAGATGCTGATTGACACATTGTGATGTTTTGCTGTGCAGGCACAATAGCCTCCAATATTTAACCCCTTCGAAGAAAAAGTTATTATGGTCTATGTAGAATCACTATCAGCCAACAAGCACTGTCCTGCATGGGCCGGGATAGCTGAGTTATAAAACAGTAAGGGTAGTGGTTATGTTGCTTAGAGTCCATCTGAACACTATAGTATTGGCTATACAAGAAAACAATACTACAGTGGCCTCTGCTGCTCCATTCCTCATGCCCCATGGCTGCGGAGAATAAGGACACCAGGGTCATTTCAAACTGCAGGAAGTACCTAATCTAAGCCACTAGAGGCAGTATTACCCCTACAGTGTTAGCTGGTTTAAAGGGACACTAGTCACAGAACTACAGCTTAATGTAGTCTTGTCTCTAGCCTGTGCCTTTTTTTCACATGGTGCTGGACAAAGGTGAGTAAATCACCATTATAATGGGAGATAAGGGGTGCATGCCATCTCTTTTCTCAACTCTTTATTTAAATGTCGACTGGCACATTGCATCATATTTCTTTTGGCCTACGCAGAGGCCCAATCAATAGGATCATCTTAAAAGTTGCAATACAGAAAGGAAGGGTATGTTAGTGCATAGAAAACACTTCTCAATTGGCTTGCGCAGAAGCCTTTCAGCCATATCTTTGTGTTGTGCCGAGTCCACATGTATTTCAATTTAAATTTCGTCTCAATTCGTAGGTATGTACATTAATTGAAGACTATTGTGCAGTGAGACACATACAAGTACAAAATATCTATCAAAATAACATATAATAAAATAAAATAGAAAAATAAAATAGGGTAATATATGTACAGTATATGACAGGAACTGAGAAACCAGTAACGTTGGGTGTCATGCTATAAGTTGTATCTTCACGACTATCGGTTATGGGGTTATGCTGATTTGTTATATGTCATATTGTTCCCAGAGCGCCCAAGTTTTTTGGAAGGAGGCATTGGAATCGCGAACCTGTGCAGTTAGCTTGTCCATCAGGTAATTATCCCTGATTTTGGAGAGGACTAGGGAGATCGGGGGTACTTCTTGTTTGATCCAATATTGTGCTAATGCTCTACGAGCTGCCAGGTTAAGCATATTTAACAGCTTTTGGTCGTGTTTATGTAGCCCCTCCGTTGGTCGTGATAGTAGGCAAGCCCATGGGTCAAGTGTCATCCTGCGTTGCATAATGCTCGAGGTTAGGTCTGTAACTTTTCCCCAGTATTCTTTAACCTTGACACAGTGCCACCACATGTGGATATATGTGCCCTTCTCTCCACAGAGCCTCCAGCAGGTGTCTGTGGGACTTAGTTGCATATGGCATTGTTTAACAGGGGTCGTATACCACCGGAGTAGTATTTTGTAAGATTGCTCCTGGAGGGCCGTGCATACGGAAACTTTTGCATTGGCCTCCCAGATATCCTGCCAGTCCGTCCCGTCTAATGTCTCCCCTAAGTCCGTCTCCCATTTGTCTGTGTATGTCTGGTTGCCCCAGGTCCCTGATTCTAGGCATATATGATTGTATAATAACGAGATTAGTTTGGTTGGCATACGCTCTTGCAAGCAAAATTTCTCATAGAAGGTGAGCGGCTTGGCTATTGCCGTTCTGACTTCTCTGGTCTGTGCGAAGTCCCGTACCTGGAGATATCTGAAGAAGTCACTCGTTTTTAGTGGGGCCAGGGATTGCAGATGTTGGTAAGTAACTAATTGGTTGTTTGAATATAGGTGTGTGTAGCGTTGTAGACCTGTGGCCTCTATGCCCTGAAACTCTCGTGCCCTCAGTCCGGGTGGGAACGCTCTGTTGCGCAAGACCGGAGTCATTGGTGACGGTAAGTCTGTGAGTTTAAGTTTCTTTGCGACTGTCCCATAAGCTTAGGGAGTTAAGGGTCGCCGGGCATTCTGTCCGTAGGATTACTCTATGTTCTCTGGGCACCCATATTAGGAATTGCGGTAGGTCAGCTCCTGTCATGAGGGATTCTATGTCCACCCACCTACGTTGATTAGTCGGGCAGTGCCAGTGAGCTATTTGAGCCAATTGTGCGGCCTTGTAGTAATGGTGCAGGTGTGGCATACCTAAACCTCCCCTCCATTTAGGGTTATACAGAGTTGCCTTGGCTATCCTGGGTCTTTTTCTTTGCCATATGAAGGCGTCTATTGCCTTTTGTGTGTCTGCTAGGTCGTTTTTGGTGACCCGGATCGGAAGTGCTTGGAAGAGGAATAGTAGTCTTGGCATTATATTCATTTTTACTGAGTGTAACCGGCCAAGCCATGTAATCGGTTTGTCTGTCCAGTTGTCTAGGTCTGTTTTAAGTCTGTTGAGCAGCGGTGTATAGTTGTGTTGGTACAGTGCTTTGTGGTCTGCGGTGAGCCTGACGCCTAGGTATGTGAGTGTGGTCGTAGATGTTTTGATGTGGTGCGTACGTCTAATGTATTGTAACTCTTGTTCGGGGATGTGAAATGGTAGCGCTATTGATTTGGTGAGATTGACTTTGTACCCGGATAGCTCCCCGTAAATTTGAAGTAGTTTTTCCAGATTCGCCATTGAGGGAATCGGATCTGTCAGTGTGAGGAGGATATCGTCCGCATATGCTGCTGTTTTAAATTGCTCCCCCCCAATTTGCACCCCTTTAATATTTGGATCTGTTCTGATGAGATGCATGAGTGGCTCCAGTACTATCGCGAATAACAGTGGCGACAAGGGACAACCCTGTCTTGTACCATTGCTCACTCGAAATGGTGTCCTCGGGGCGCCCGTTATTATTGTTTGTGCCTGTAGGTCTGTGTATAGGGCTTTTATGGCAGTGATGTATGTGTCCGGGAAGCCTTGTAATTGCAATAATTGGAACAGGAAAGACCATTGGACCCTGTCAAAGGCCTTCTCTGCGTCAAGGGACAGTGCCAGGGCAGGTGACTTAGAGTTAGACATGAGCCACAGCAGATCAGCCCCTCTGCGTGTGTTCTCGTATAATTGGCGCCCTGGTATAAAGCCTACTTGGTCTGGGTGTATTAATTTTGGGAGCAATGGGGTTAGTCTCCTCGCCAGTATCTTTGCGAATATTTTTAAGTCCGCGTTTATAAGTGATATAGGTCTGTAATTAGTGGCTAGTGTTCCGTCTTTGTCCGGTTTGGGGATTAAAATTATGTTGGCCGTAGCCATGTCGCGATCTGGGGTGCCGCCTTGGAGGAAGTGGTTGTATAATTTGGTGAGGTGGGGGGATAGTTCCGATTTATACCTTTTGTAATAGCTCATGTCGTACCCGTCCGGGCCCGGTGCCTTGCGACCTTGAAGGGTTGCTATCACCGATTCTACCTCCTCCTGTGTGATGGGGCTCTCTAGGATGTTGGCCTCCACTGTGGACACCTGGGGGAGGTTTAATTGGGTCAGGAATTCTGTTATGCGTGTGGTATATTGTGTCTGCGCTTCCCCTTCTCTTGGTGTGTGGTTGTATAGGTTCTGGAAATATTCGGTGAACGTGCTATTGATATCTTTCGGGGTGTGTACCAGGTCATTGGTAGCTGTTCGCAGCGTGGTTATGGGTTTACGCCCTGGTCTGGGTCGGAGGGTCCTTGCAAGTAGTGTGTCCATTTTGTTGGCTTTTTCGTAGAAAAAGCGCTTGGACCAGACTAAGGAGCGTGCTATGTCAGCTATGGTGAGTTCTTTTATAGCGTGACGTATGGTTTGTAGTTTTGTGTATATGGTGGTTGTGGGCGCCTGCTTATGTCGTTGCTCTAGTTTTCTCATTGTGGTTTGTAATTCTAGGAGGCGTTTCGTTTTGGTTCGCTTTTTATGTGTGGCTGCCTGTATGAGGTGTCCCCGTAACACCGCTTTGTGGGCTGCCCACAATGCGGTCGGGTTGATGTCCTCCGTGTCGTTAGTGGTGAAGTAGTCTAATATTTTCAGTCGGGTAGTGGCGGATATGTCGTTGTCAGAGAGTAGGTCCGAGTTGAGTCTCCATGTCCATGTGTTGCGATGTTGCCCTATGCCTAAGGTTATAGTCACATCTGCATGGTCCGACCAAGTGATATTGTTAATTTCTGAGTGTATAAGTTTTGCCATGCCCGCTCCGTTGAGGAGGAGGTTGTCTATTCTGGAGTATGTAGTGTGGGGTGCGGAGTAGTATGTATAGTCTAAGGTGTCTGGGTGTTGAAGTCTCCACGCATCCATTAGTCCAGTGCGTTGTAGAAAGGTATGGAGGAGTTTGTCTTGACCCCCTCTCCCCTGTGAACGCTGAGTCCCTGTTTTAGAGCTACGGTCGGTCGCCGGGCTGGGTACGGCATTTAGGTCCCCTCCCACCACCATTATGCCTCCCTGGAGGGAGGTGAGTAGGGATGTTATTGCATTCCAGTATTCACTGTCTGGCTTATTGGGTGCGTACAGATTCACTATGTGCAGTTTGGTATTGTAGTAGTTGCCGGTGATAGCCAGGTATCTGCCTTCAGAGTCATTCTGTGTGTGTGTGACCGTATAAGGGCATCTCTTGTGTATGAGTACCGCCACGCCTGCGTGTTTACGTAGCGCCCTGGCTTCGTGGACAGTGTTGTATATGTTATCCCCTATTTTGGTTGGCGAGGCCTTCGGTATGTGGGTCTCCTGTGGGGTGCATGCCATCTCAACTGCGTTATTGGACCTCTAGTGTTCGGTATGCATGTTTGTATACCCGACAATGTTCTTTAAGAGGACAGCGCACCCAGCTATCTTCAAGATGTCATGCTTTTCTATAGTAATTGGTACTCCGTAGTTGTAGTTGTCTGCTTCTGGTTAAAATGTTTAATTCACGCAGCAACCGTGCTAAACAAACTGAAACACCATAAACACAACATAATCTACACATTGCACCAAGTGGCTGGTCTGACCATCTGCAGAGAGGCACTCTTAGGATTATTCACTAAAGTGAGACTTCTCAGTGAATTCAAAGTGCGTTTTAAATTTAAGATCAAACTGGATTAATTCCCTAAGTCTAGTGTGCTTTCAGTTTAGCTGCTTTGGTCTTGATTTTCGATTTCTCTTACAATTCACTTTTAGTGTTTTAATTGGTAGAAGTTGAGTCAAACAATTGCAAGCAGTGTATTTGGGGTGCAAGTATACTGAAAATCTTTGACATGTGCGGTACAATGAGGGTTTTTAGGGCATTGCTCCCTAACAGGGCGCCCTCTTATTTATATCTGTCCCCTGAAGAAATGCACCACCTTTTGACACGCTGCAAAGGCCAGGAGAGCACAGAGGGAGAACATTCAGAGAAAAGCCAGTTGTAACATTTTATTATCGATGCAAATATCCGGGCCATGATCCAATGGCTGTCATTGTACTACCTTTCCCATAATTCCCTGCAAGTCAAATTATGAGACCTGTTCTACAGCGAGAGCAAAGGGGCCACATGTGGCCAGCTATGGTGCAAGTGGTGACAAAACCATCTCTGTACACTACAATCTTCCATGTACATCAGTTTAAATAAAAACACTGCAAAATCCATTTATCTTCACAATTCCTGTGAATACATGACAGTTGACCTACAAACGTGCAGTGCATGTACTCCTGACAGGATTAAACTGATCTGCGCTGCCAACATTCTGGCCCATTCATAACCACTTTCAAGAGGGGATGTTGGTCATAGGTTGGGAGTTTGTTTCCCAGAATCCTTTGTATTCAGGTCCATCTATGACTTCCCCTGATGTAACTACAATCACTTGGCATCCTTATTAAATCCCTGTTGAACAAGTAGCTCTGTCACGTCAGACTGAAATCTCACAGATGATTCATCTGCAGACTGCCAAGACAAACATTTCACGGTGGATTAGCCCACTGTCACACACACAGACTCGAAGAATCATTTTTGGTCTTTCCCTCCTCTTCAATCGAAAGCATGAGGTCATTTACTGGACCTTTGCCGGATTCCTGTTGGGGGTAATGTGACACAAACATTGTGTTCTCTTTACATTGATCTGAATGACTTTCAGACTCGCTGGATACAGTTATTTGAGCTGAATGACTCTCAGAATCACTGGATACAGTTATCTGACGGTTTGGAACTTCTGAGATCGATCCCACAAGCACTGTGTCAGCTTTCATAATGTAGATCTTTTCTATACAAAACAAAAACAGAAAAACATGAAATCAGGTTGGGTTTTTGGGCATGTTACATATTACTGTGGTACTATTGAAAATACTCTGATTATTATTTTATTTTAATTTATTTTTTAGTTCAAGGCAGGTGTCAGTGGGTTTCCCCTTTCTCAAACCTATTGAGAACTTGCAACATCAGTGAAATCTTCCACTACCTGGTCACCGAGGAGCCTTCTCAATCTGATGTTTACTAAGGTAGAGGGGTCCAACCTCTGCCCCTTGGACATTCCATACCAGTACTAGGTGTTCAATGCCTACAAGGGATGTTGGCGAGTTACATCACCCACTAGGCTCGGACAGTCTGAACTTGCTTAATCCGCCAGAAGCCTCCTGCTGCCGGGGAATTTCTGTGACACTTTTTTTTTTAGGTCAGATCAGCAATACTCTATAAATATGTCACTTTTAAGAAATCTCCAAATATGCAAATAACCCATTCTCCATAGCAGTTTTTCAGTATGTGTCAGAGTACTTTCGTAGACGAGCATTTTTCTTGCACTTTATGTATTGTCATAGCTACATATGTAGCTATACCTTCCTGGCTCTGTAGATCCTTTATAAATCTCACCTATTCTGTTAGTCAAGTGATCCCTGTCGTGAACATCCGGCTTATCTCGTAGAAGGCGCTCACAGTCACTCTGCGTTTCCGTCTCTCTCTTCACGAAAACGTCTGGCTCTGGGACGGTATTCTCCCTGCAGAGCAAACCATCCTTCATATGTTCCTCTCTGTACTTAAACAGATTGGTGTTTTTTTTCTGTAAAGGGCAAATGTGATAGGTATAGATTATCACTGACAGCGATACAGAGGGTATCAAAACAAGACAGGAATAATAGTTCATAAAATAAAATACATACAGTATCTCGCAAAAGTGAGTACACATCTCACATTTTTGTAAATATCTCATTATATCTTTTCATGTGACAACACTGAAGAAATGACACTCTGCTACAATGTAAAGTAGTCAGTGTACAGCCTGTATAACAGGGTAAATTTGCTGTCCTCTCAAAATAACTCAACACACAGCCATTAATGTCTAAACTGTTTGCAACAAAAGTGAGTACACCCCTAAGTGGAAATGTCCAAATTGGGCCCAATTATCCATTTTCCCACCTCTGTGTCATGTGACTCGTTAGTGTAACAAGGTCTAAGGTGTGAATGGGGAACAAGTGTGTTTAATTTGGTGTTATCACTCTCACACTCTCTCATGCTGGTCACTGGAAGTTCAGTATGGCCCCTTATTGCAAAGAACTCTCTGAGGATCTGAAAAAAATAATTTTCACTCTAAGTAAAGATGGCCTAGGCTATAAGAAGATTGCCAAGACCCTGAAACTGAGCTGCAGCACGGTGGGCACCACCACACAGCGTTTTCACAGGACAGGTTCCACTCAGAACAGGCCTCGCCATGGTCGACCAAAGAAGTTGAGTACACGTGCTCAGCATCATATCCAGAGGTTGTCTTTGGGAAATAGACACATGAGTGCTTCCAGCATTGCTGCAGAGGTTGAAGGGGTGGGGGGGTCAGCCTGTCAGTGCTCACACCATACACTGCATGCTGCATCAAATTGGTCTGCATGGCTGTCGTCCCAGAAGGAAGCCTCTTGTAAAGATGATGCACAAGTTTGCTGAAGACAAGCAGACTAAGGACATGGCTTACTGGAACAATGTCATGTGGTCTGATGAGACCAAGATAAACTTATTTGGTTCAGATGGTGTAAAGATTGTGTGGCAGCAACCAGGTGAGAAGTACAAAGATAAGTGTGTCTTGCCTACAGTCAAGCATGGTGGTGGGAGTGTCATGGTCTGGGCCTGCATGAGTGCTGTCGGCACTGGGTAGCTACAGTTCATTGAGGGAACCATGAATGCCAACATGTACTGTGACATACTGAAGCAGAGCATGATCCCCTCCCTTGGGAGACTGGGCCGCAAGGCAGTATTCGAAACATGATAACGACCCCAAACACACTTCTAAGATGACCACTGCCTTGCTAAAGAAGCTGAAGGTAAAGGTGATGGACTGGCCAAGCATGTCTCCAGACCTAAACCCTATAGAGCATCTGTGGGGCATTCTCAAACGGAAGGTGGGGGAGCGCAAGGTCTCTAACATCCACCAGCTCAGTGATGTCTTCATGGAGGAGTGGAAGAGGACTCCAGTGGCAACCTGTGGAGCTCTGGGGAACTCCATGCCCGTGAGGGTTAAGGCAGTGCTGGAAAATAATGGTGGCCACACAAAATATTGTACACTTTGGGCCCAATTTGGACATTTCCACTTAGGAGTGTACTCACTTTTGTGAGATACTGTATATCCATCTTAAATATAAAGCAAATTATTTATCTAAACTGTTATTTTATTGTAGTTTTGATAGGTTGCTGCTAAGTTGATAAGTTACCGATGCCACCCCACATTATTAATAATATCGTACTTACTCTAATTTAATGCGCACTTCAATTTTTGAAACCTGGAAGCCAAAAAATGTTTTTGCACATTTGTACAAGAAGATACACAGAAACAAAGTCTTGCTCGCATCCCTTAGCAGTGATGCGAATTGTGAGGTATTTTAGAGGAAAATGATCATGTGCAGTTTCAGAATACGTAGCCTACAGATTGTTCAGTAATAAAATTAAAGTGTGGCTGCTACAGAGATTACTACAGAGAGATGGAACCTGCAGAGCTGGCAATGTTTGTAGGCTTGGGCTAATCTTACTGAATTACTGGAGAATTTGGGGTATTCTCAAGCAAAGTGCGCAATATTCAGTTTATTATTCTTTATCTGCTTTGCTGTGGCATTGGGTCCACATTCTGTCTTGCTATTATCTCAGAGATGTAGAATAAGTAAAGTTGATCCTTGCTCTATGTTGGGATAGGTTTTGGAATTGAAAAATGATGAAATGCAGCACATTTTGGCACATTAGATTGGGAGTACGAAAGGGGAAATGAGAATTTTGCCCCGTACTGGAATCTAATGCACCATCGGATCTAATGTGCATTCAAATTTTGGAAACTTTATTTTGCCAATAACTGCGTATTAGATTCAAGTAGACACGCTATGCTGTATGCTCTATGAGTACAGATGACCGATGCATAAAGTATGGTACCCTCTTGTGCATATTGAGTCTAATCAAACAGGCTTTGCTAATCGCCTGGGCTGGTGCCCCCTAGTGGTCTATTTAGTAATTCCAACCTCCTTTGAACATTGTGTTTCCCCAGTCCCAGACACTAATGGAGCTAATTGCCACGGAAGTCGCCGGACACACTGCAGTAGCGGATCATAGGATCAGTCTGGCAGTGCATTGTGGGAGTTTGTGGAAAACGGTCAGAATCCAACTTTGTCAAAATTTCGACTGATTTCATGTCATAACTAGCGAAGCACACGAAAGGGTTAATTCCCTAAATCAAAAAAATGTCAAAAATTAGCAAATTTGAGCTGGAAAAATATCGAAGGCCTCGATTTACTATTTTTGACTAAATGTTTAAACTGATTGAATATTTAATTTTTTTTCCTATATATTGGTATATTTTTTATATTTCAATATTTAAAAAAAAAAGTTTATTCAAAAAGATTGAATCATTTGAAAAGCTCATCCAAATATAAGAGAATATTCAGCCCATCTCAAACTGCAATAAAAAGTAAAAACATGTTAATAAATTATTAGCACTATCAGTTAGTGTCAGCCGGTTAGCAGGTTTGCAAAATAGATTTTAATTAACATAAACCCTTATTTTACTTGTATAATTCACACAATAAATATACTTACAGACGGGAATTTATAAAGCTGAAGACCTGCAAAAGAAATGTAGAATTTTTAAAATATATTGAAATAAAATACAATAACAGTTATTAAATAATATGTAGGTAACGATGCGACAGCGCAAACAGATTCTTTTTAACTCCTGGTGACATAATTAATTTAAAAATATCATCATGTTCCTTGTGAATACGCACAGGCAGAGCATTTGCCTTTTTCGGTTGTTCATTATTGTCACACCGATACATATATTAATATCAAAGGCTTTTGATAAGAGATGCCGTATAGAGCCTAAAGCGAACATTAAGACATTAAGATTGTCAATTTGCACTACATTGTAGGTTTTTGGTATCCGTGAACAACAATCTGAGTGAATGTTCATTCTGGCAGTTGATGGGGAGTGAATGTTCATTCTGGCAGTTGATGGGGAGTGAATGTTCATTCTGGCAGTTGATGGGGAGTGAATGTCCATATGGCAGTTGATGGGGAGTGAATGTTCATTCTGGCAGTTGATGGGGAGTGAATGTTTATTCTGGCAGTTGATGGGGAGTGAATGTTCATTCTGGCAGTTGATGGGGAGTGAATGTTTATTCTGGCAGTTGATGGGGAGTGAATGTTCATTCTGGCAGTTGATGGGGAGTGAATGTTTATTCTGGCAGTTGATGGGGAGTGAATGTTCATTCTGGCAGTTGATGGGGAGTGAATGTTCATTCTGGCAGTTGATGGGGAGTGAATGTTTATTCTGGCAGTTGATGGGGAGTGAATGTTTATTCTGGCAGTTGATGGGGAGTGAATGTTTATTCTGGCAGTTGATGGGGAGTGAATGTTCATTCTGGCAGTTGATGGGGAGTGAATGTTTATTCTGGCAGTTGATGGGGAGTGAATGTTCATTCTGGCAGTTGATGGGGAGTGAATGTTTATTCTGGCAGTTGATGGGGAGTGAATGTTTATTCTGGCAGTTGATGGGGAGTGAATGTTTATTCTGGCAGTTGATGGGGAGTGAATGTTCATTCTGGCAGTTGATGGGGAGTGAATGTTCATTCTGGCAGTTGATGGGGAGTGAATGTTCATTCTGGCAGTTGATGGGGAGTGAATGTTCATTCTGGCAGTTGATGGGGAGTGAATGTTCATTCTGGCAGTTGATGGGGAGTGAATGTCCATATGGCAGTTGATGGGGAGTGAATGTCCATATGGCAGTTGATGGGGAGTGAATGTTCATTCTGGCAGTTGATGGGGAGTGAATGTTCATTCTGGCAGTTGATGGGGAGTGAATGTTCATTCTGGCAGTTGATGGGGAGTGAATGTTCATTCTGGCAGTTGATGGGGAGTGAATGTTCATTCTGGCAGTTGATGGGGAGTGAATGTTCATTCTGGCAGTTGATGGGGAGTGAATGTTCATTCTGGCAGTTGATGGGGAGTGAATGTTTATTCTGGCAGTTGATGGGGAGTGAATGTTCATTCTGGCAGTTGATGGGGAGTGAATGTCCATATGGCAGTTGATGGGGAGTGAATGTTCATTCTGGCAGTTGATGGGGAGTGAATGTTTATTCTGGCAGTTGATGGGGAGTGAATGTTCATTCTGGCAGTTGATGGGGAGTGAATGTTTATTCTGGCAGTTGATGGGGAGTGAATGTTCATTCTGGCAGTTGATGGGGAGTGAATGTTTATTCTGGCAGTTGATGGGGAGTGAATGTTCATTCTGGCAGTTGATGGGGAGTGAATGTTCATTCTGGCAGTTGATGGGGAGTGAATGTTTATTCTGGCAGTTGATGGGGAGTGAATGTTTATTCTGGCAGTTGATGGGGAGTGAATGTTTATTCTGGCAGTTGATGGGGAGTGAATGTTCATTCTGGCAGTTGATGGGGAGTGAATGTTTATTCTGGCAGTTGATGGGGAGTGAATGTTCATTCTGGCAGTTGATGGGGAGTGAATGTTTATTCTGGCAGTTGATGGGGAGTGAATGTTTATTCTGGCAGTTGATGGGGAGTGAATGTTTATTCTGGCAGTTGATGGGGAGTGAATGTTCATTCTGGCAGTTGATGGGGAGTGAATGTTCATTCTGGCAGTTGATGGGGAGTGAATGTTCATTCTGGCAGTTGATGGGGAGTGAATGTTCATTCTGGCAGTTGATGGGGAGTGAATGTTCATTCTGGCAGTTGATGGGGAGTGAATGTCCATATGGCAGTTGATGGGGAGTGAATGTCCATATGGCAGTTGATGGGGAGTGAATGTTCATTCTGGCAGTTGATGGGGAGTGAATGTTCATTCTGGCAGTTGATGGGGAGTGAATGTTCATTCTGGCAGTTGATGGGGAGTGAATGTTCATTCTGGCAGTTGATGGGGAGTGAATGTTCATTCTGGCAGTTGATGGGGAGTGAATGTTCATTCTGGCAGTTGATGGGGAGTGAATGTTCATTCTGGCAGTTGATGGGGAGTGAATGTTTATTCTGGCAGTTGATGGGGAGTGAATGTTTATTCTGGCAGTTGATGGGGAGTGAATGTTTATTCTGGCAGTTGATGGGGAGTGAATGTCCATATGGCAGTTGATGGGGAGTGAATGTCCATATGGCAGTTGATGGGGAGTGAATGTCCATATGGCAGTTGATGGGGAGTGAATGTTTATTCTGGCAGTTGATGGGGAGTGAATGTTCATTCTGGCAGTTGATGGGGAGTGAATGTTCATTCTGTCAGTTGATGGGGAGTGAATGTTTATTCTGGCAGTTGATGGGGAGTGAATGTTCATTCTGTCAGTTGATGGGGAGTGAATGTTCATTCTGGCAGTTGATGGGGAGTGAATGTCCATATGGCAGTTGATGGGGAGTGAATGTTCATTCTGGCAGTTGATGGGGAGTGAATGTTTATTCTGGCAGTTGATGGGGAGTGAATGTCCATATGGCAGTTGATGGGGAGTGAATGTCCATATGGCAGTTGATGGTTTGTAACGAGTAGCATGGTAATTAGTGCTGACTAACTGATACTGTTGCAGTTGCTAGTGATTGACTGTTACTATGACTACTGGTGGGGACTACACTATGACTGTGGCAAAACTAGCCACTAAAAGACTGGAAAAGGACTTCCATTATATAAATAAGCTATGCTCGGGACTTTTGAAATGGCCATATCATTATTGTTGGATATATGAACCAGGCAATCGTTTCCCGAACCATATCCACCGTCCTGTTCGGGAAACGATTCAAATACCGAATGAGAGACCACCCCGATGTGGTCGTGTGTCTCTCATTAACGAAATGCAACAATGTTGCAAATGCTAAATAGGGTTCGTGTGTGGCCGCCGTTTGTATGCCGAACACGTGGCGGCGGCAGCCATCTTAAATGCACGAATAGCGGTGTTTGGTCGTCAAGTGTCTGGAACTCAAATCGGACACTCGACTAACCAAACACCGCTAAGACCTCCAGGGCTACAGAAAGTACCAATTAACCCCTTAAGGACACAGCTTCAGAAGCTTGTCTTACGCTTAATGACACAAGCAATTTTTGCATTTTCTTGCTGTTTGCGTTCAACTGCAATTTGCATCTCTCTCATTTATTGCACCGACACATATTATATACTGTTTTTTAAAGGACAGAAAGGGCTTTCATTTGATATTATATATATATATATATATATATATATATATATATATATATATATATAAATGCTTATTTATTATAAAAAAAATACAGAAAAATGCAAAAAAAATTAAAAAATTGTGTTTTTTTTTTACAGTTTTTGCAATAATAATGTGTGCATAATTAGTGCAGGTTAAAGAAAGCAATTAAAAATAAATTCATTTAGTTGTTCTGATTTACAGAATATATAATGTGTCTGGGATTTTAAGGTTTTTTTGGTAGTTACAGGTCACAAAGCACAAGGAGTAAAATAAACTTTTAATGTGGAGCAATTTTAGAATTTGGTATGTTTGTCTTGAAAGCTTCATAGCCATAAAAGAAAACTAAATGGGGCGGGGCCTGACCGCAGAGCCGAGCGGACGCTAATCTCCACGGCTCCCAAGACAAGCGCCAGAAAAAACACCACAAAGCCAATGAAACTGCTTTTAAAAGCCACACAGAAGCCACCAAGAGATGGGGGATACCAGGGCGAACTCACCGATACCCAACAAGCGACTACCTACCCGGTACGCTCCCGACACTCTGGCGAGGCCTACCAGAATAGCAGGCGCAGGAGAGAATGCCTGGAAACAGGACCCAGAGCCCACGTTCCCCCCCCTTTGGACCGGCGGGGGTTATCCCGGTCCTCCCCCACACGAGCAATCGTACAACCGTACAAGAAACACGACCGCGAAACACAGAGGCCGCATGTGGGGAATACAAGATGGCGACCAGCCCACATACCTCAGCTCTGCGTATAGCCGAGAGGGAAATTAAGCGTCGATACGACCGCATCTTCGGTGCCCTCTGGGAGAAGCTGGAGGCTTTGATGCGATCTCCCCAAATGGAATCCCCACCCAGAGACACGCTGCAGGGTCCAACACATAGAAGCACAGAGAGGGACAGGGCAAACTCCCCACACTCCACTCGCAAGATGGGTAAACGCCTGCACAGGTTGGCCCCACTAACATCGATATGGCGCAATGCGGTGCCCACACACGGCCCGCACAAAGCTAATAAAATCCAAGCGACACTTGAGGTACAGCTCCAAATGCGGCCTCAACGATACACAGCGACCCGGCTCAAACTCATGAGGGGCACAGCACACCCAGACATGCCGAGAAGACAGCGGAAAGGAAAGCTTACAAAGGTGGATGCCAGCAAACAACCGCACCAGACAGGCAGAAACCGGCGACCACACCAACAATCCCGCATCACAACCAGGACTCTACGCTACTTACCAGGGGCACTGGCCCTCTACACGAGTGCCCTCCTTCACTGTACACCCGAGTTACAGAGCACGAGGCACAACTCACCACACCAAGAGGCATCAGCGATTCCACAAGGCATCGGCTGAAGACCCCGACACTGGGACTGTAACCCCTTCGCAAGGCAAAGCACAACACAGAGCTTAGCAGTCCCACCACACACACCTCCGTGAATCCCCGGTTGTAACAAGACTCACCCCACACACCTACACCCACTAGACCTCAACATCCAGACACACTATCCAGGGACCTACTGGGGGAAACAAACTTGGACACAATGCACAATCATACACGAATAACACATACTCACATACTCAATTGCAGTGCCAGCGGAGCCAAAGTGACTACCACTCCTACCACTGTTTTAGCGCAGCTGCACCCAGCCTTGGCCCCTCACGGGGATCGGATGAGCAGAGAGCCAGGCATACCACCAGCGCACGATCTCATCGCCGTGAAGATGGAAGCTGATAAATAAACTGTGCCTGCTTCCACAACGCAACTGCAGATCAGGCAACTTAATAACCATGTATTTTTGAAATCATAGCCAGTTTAGCACAATTGTTGTCTTAATATCCTAACATAATGTTTAATACATTGGCTTTGACTAAATTAATGCTCTCTTCTCCCCCCCCCCATGTTTTTTTTTTTTTTCTTGCTTCCCTCAATCCAGAAGTATGCAAGCATGACCATATTCTGTCAGCCTTCACTACTGCTTTGCTTATTTGCTGTTTTTTGCTAACATACACACTACAAGTGTACCTCCTATGTGGAAATCAGCTCTCCAGTTCTAGCATGTTATTTACACTCATTTAAAGTGATAACCTACTTATATGTTTATTAAGCCTGATAACTAAAAATGTGCCAGCTTACCTGTAATGTATCCGTATTTACAGCATGTGCCTAGTTTGCTAATATACACATTACAATGGTACCTCCTAGGTGGAAATAAGCTATCCAGTTCTAGCATGTTAATTTTACACATGTAAAGTGATAACCTACTTATACGTTTACTAAGCCTGATAAAAAAAAAAAATGTGCCAGTTACGAATACACCCCGCATGTTCGCGTGGGAAGAGCCTGAGGATTGCCTTTGGGGTACCTCGAGCCTGTCTGTTCTATATGCGTGCACTACAAAAATAAAGAATTAAAAAAAAAAAAAAAAAGAAAACTAAATTGCCACACAAAAGTATATATTTATATAAAGTGGACATCACAGGCTATTTACCTAAGGTTGTTTTGACACTTTCTACGTAGCCATTTCACCACCAACCTCTGCTAAATATTGGAGAAAAAATGCACCCCCCCTCCCCCCAGCCCAAACCCTATAACACAAACAGAAATGCACCCGCCCCCCCAGCCCAAACCCTATAACACAAACAGACAGACTCACACAAGGGGTTGGGGGTAGTCCCCAATAGGGGATGCATACCAGCCAGAGGCAACCCACAGCTGTAGTGACAGCTCCCTCCCATACTGGGGACTCGACAGACAGACAAAATAGGTAGACACAACAGACCTCATGCCATACACCCAAAGTCTCGCCTTGTAGGTCAATACCCTTGAACACACACACACACAACACTACACATGCCTGATCTGCACTCCAGGACAACACATT
The DNA here is from genome assembly GCF_036172605.1 of Pelobates fuscus. NCBI lineage: Eukaryota > Metazoa > Chordata > Amphibia > Anura > Pelobatidae > Pelobates > Pelobates fuscus. The sequence goes on from NC_086327.1 coordinate 139,755,519, forward strand.
CACTGGTTCCCTCTGGACCAGTCATGCCCGGCTTAATAGCTGACACCACGACGATAAAAAAAATGAAAATGTGCAATACTTACTAATGCCAACCCACTGATGAAACCTGTTACTAAATATGCCTATGTTTGCTATTGTGGCAATGTGGGCATTTGCATAATAAAATAAAGAATTAAAAAAAAAAAAATATTGGAGAAAAATTCTGTTTTTTTTGGTTTTTGGCACAGAGACTTATAACAAAGAACTTCTCATGTGTATTTTGTAAAGTTGGTGTGTGCTATTCCTGTACAAAGTTTTATTATGTGTTCAGTTACATCTGCTGAGTAAAATGACACCCCCTTTGTATGTCTTTGGCACTATTTCGTGAAGCTACAGTGCCATACAGGAGACCTGTCCTTTTCAGTATTCACAGTAGAATTTTGAGAGACGGATTTAATGAGCCAATGCTTCCATTTGGGGTATTATAACAGTTTGACTGTTCAAAAACCCCACACAAAGGCCTACCATTTGTAAAAGTAGACACTCCAGGGTATCTCATATAGTGCATATTGTGCCTTAACATGCCCCCATTTTTTCACCAATATATGCCAAAGTATGTGGTAAAAAAATATTTGGGGCTTTTTTGTTACATACAGATTACATTTTTGCTGGGCATTTTGTATATTTCATATCTGCCACTAAGTTCAAACCCCCCAAATTATGCTCAGCTTAGTCTTCTGAGTAAAATGACCCCCCATTGTATGTCTTTGGCAATATTTTGTGAAGTTACAGTGCTGTAAAAGAGACGTGACAAGTTTACGTTTTTAAGTGTGAATTTCCATGGAGGGTTTTGATGTGTCCGTGTTCCACTTTGGAGCACTTGAGCAGGCTACATATTACAACTACACCATAAAGGCATACGATTTCTTAAAGAACACATCCCAGGGTATTTCAAAAGGCATATTTTGAACCTTAGCGTGGGATAATTTTTCCGCTAGCTTGTACCAAGTGTAGTGGTAATAAGCGTTTTTTCTGCCTTTTTGACACACAAAGTGAGTTTGCGCAGTATATTTTGCAAACCTTATGTGTACTACGACTGTATAATACTTCATATGTTGCTCAGCTATATCGGCAGATTACAGCAATACCCCGTATGTACCTTTGCCAGGTATTTGTGGATGTGGAAGGGGCACATTTGAGACGCAGCCATTTGAGACGCAATTGCGGCGATCTGGGGTTAATTTTACCGCGTGACGGACGAGGTCTGTCACCCGTCCTGAAGGGGTTAAAACCCACGAACGGCCCGCCGTTCGATACGATGAATCCCACGAATTAGGGGATTCATCCGAATGCTAACTAAGCACTGGATGGCATAGACTTTCGGGACTTTTGATGTATGAACAGAGACCGACCGCAGGGCCAAAACTCATGGAACTATTTTCGGCTCCTTTGCCCGTGCGGTCGGTCAAATCTTTACCTCTCCATAACTCCCGAACCCCTGGTCTGATCTGGGTGATTTTATATATTTTTTTTTATTTGACAATTTTAATTGGGACTTGCGTTCACAACATTAATGCAAGTGTGTCTTCAAAATTTCCTTTTTAACTTAACAGAGGAAGTTATGGTTGGTTACATTTACCGTGGACATCACATTATAGTGCTTGCATTTGGTATCAAAACAATACATAGAACAAAAAACATGCCCCGAACATTTTGTGGGGAATTGTGAAGTAAGAGGGGGTACAGAAAGAGGAGGGAGGGGAGGAAGGAGGGGATAGTCTGGGGGATGTGGTGACCCTAGGGTATCTTGCCGATGTGGCAGGTTGCCTTGCGCATGGGAGGGGGGTCTTCTAGCGAGCCATTTCCATCTTCAATGCGTTGTCCAGTCTCCTGGTGGAACCAGTTCCAGCCAACACCGCACCACAGATGACGTTCGCCACCACCATTAGCCGTTATTTATAGGGTTGTTCGTGTGTATGATGTATGCTTCCCATATGTGTTTTGCCTGCGCTATTGTAGGTTTTAGACCAAACTGATGTTGGTGCATAGCTTCATATGTCGAATTGAGTGCAATTTGGTTTATCAGATGTGTATACGATGGTACGTCCCTGGATTTCCACTGTCTTGCTATAAGGATATGTACTGAGGTGAGCGTGTGGTATAGCAACGCACGGTGAGTCTTGGACATTTTTTCAGGAAACACATAAAGAAGGCATAGTGCAGGGGTTTTGTCTACTTGGTGGCCGATCAGGTCCGACATGAGTTTGAGGGCTTGTGTCCATAGAGGAGCCAACGTGGGACATGTCCACCATGTCCTTCACACCGCCAACACAGGTTTGTGGAGGCGGGCCATATTTTGTGTATCTTTTCTGGCACTAAGTACCAGCGGTATAGTATTTTCCGTTGTATTTCTAAGTGTTGGGCGCATGATGTAATTCTGATCTGGGTGATTTTTGATTATGTTTCTCACCCAGATCAGGGGTACCCCATTTAAAGGTGTGCCTATCATATTTGGGGTACATCCAAGAATTGGGGAAAAAGGTATACATTTTAATGATGTTAACTGTTAAGCTAAGGGGAGGAGATGTGGGGGAGGTACCGTCTATGTGATTGGGTAATGTAGTAATTATGGTAGTTGCCTCCCTTGCATGGGAGAATCACATAAAAGCAGAGATGGTGCTATTAAAAATCAGTTGACTCCCAGGCTATGTGTCGTCTAGTCATTGGGAATGGGAATTATGCCGTGTTTCCTGCCTTCTGTATGCTGAATCTTGATTACCAGCGGAGGACTCTTGGATTAACCCCTGTTACTCCGCTACAATGACAGTTGATGTTATTAGCAGCAAGGGATTCTTGACGCCCCTCCATTATACTAGCAGCGTGAGTTGGTGCAATGAATTGAATTCAAAGAACCACAATAAAGAAATAATCTGTAGATAAACACCGGTAGGGGGTGCATTGATAGGTCAGTTGGTGGCCGGTACCTTAGATACTTCCTGCTGCATTCTCTGACGGTTTATTTTATAATGTTACTAAATAGAAAAACAGGATCCTTTGTGATGAAATGTCTGAAAATGATTAGCTAATCTCTTACCTTTCTGATTTGAAATCAATGGTTTCATTTTCCAAATATTCTGCTTCCAAGCAAATCTGAGACTTATTACCAGGATCAGTAAACAGATAATCCCCCCCACGATGTACCACGGAAACAAAGTACCTGGAAAAGTATAAACACATATCAGCACAGGTACACATGTTAGGGGAGTATACACTAACAGGCGGGGTGTTTTACAAGTGGCTTGGAACCTGAAGCAGTAATAGAATGTATCAGGATGTCTGTGTCAATGGGCAGATCATCAAAATGAATGGGCAGGCTCCCGTGTGCATGGGCAAAAAGCTGACCCCAGTAGTTTAACAAATAAAAATAAAGGCTTGTAAAATACCTTTACTTTCCACACAGTTCCAGCTGTCTCTCTGTCTCTCTGTCTCTCTGTCTCTCTGTCTCTCTGTCTCTCTGTCTCTCTGTCTCTCTGTCTCTCTGTCTCCACCCCAGCTCTTCACAGAAGAGACTGATTTCCCTCTGCATAGGGTTTATGTAGCTCCCTAATTGATGTATTAGAGCAACCTGATTTTTAACCCCCTCTAGTCAGGGAACACCGAGAGTGCCATTCTGGGGCTAATGTAGCAGTGTTCCCTCACACTGCCACAGGCCATGTTAACGGGGTTTCAAGATGAATATCAAGTTTCTAAGGGTGAGTCTCAGGATTTCAGAATCACACAGTTTGCTGCTGTGAAAGAATTGGGCAATTGGGGGACATCCTCCGAGTCCTATTATGTCATTGCCAGAATAATGATTATTAGTTACTATTTAGACATCTTTCTGACAGTGAGAGTTACTCATATCCTTTTCGGCAGGCGTACATTACACACTTACAATCAAATTGGTAGAAAGAAAACTTTTTCCCGTATTTTACATACCAGTATCTGCCGTAACAGTTGGTACCAAAGACATAGAGTCAGATTCAGTTGTTGCCATTGAGTGACTGACAGTCACATGTTGAGGCCGGGTTGTGAGGGGTTTGTGGGCAGTTAAATAGAGACCGGGTGTACGTTTACTCGTTTCATTTGGTACAAAATTCTGCATTGTTGGTTTGAGAAGTCGACTGAAAAAAATGCAAATGCTGTTATTTTTCTTTTGATATAAAATGATGTGTTTTCTATTATTTTTGACTAAAATACCCTGAGATCCAAGCCATGTGATATAATACCCTGAGATCCCAGCGATGTGATATAATACCCTGAGATCCCAGCCATGTGATATAATATCCTGAGATCCCAGCCATGTGATATAATACCCTGAGATCCCAGCCATGTGATATAATACCCTGAGATCCCAGCCATGTGATATAATACCCTGAGATCCCAGCCATATGATATAATACCCTGAGAACCTAGCCATGCGATATAATACCCTGAGATCCCAGCCATGTGATAAAATACCCTGAGATCCCAGCCATGTGATATAACACACTGAGATCCCAGCCATGTGATATAATACCCTGAGATCCCAGCCATGTGATAAAATACCCTGAGATCCCAGCCATGTGATATAATACCCTGAGATCCCAGCCATGTGATATAATACCCTGAGATCCCAGCCATGTGATATAATACCCTGAGATCCCAGCCATGTGATACAATACCCTGAGATCCCAGCCGTGTGACATAACACACTAAGATCCCAGCCATGTGATATAATACCCTGAGATCCCAGCCATATGATATAATACCCTGAGATCCCAGCCATATGATATAATACCCTGAGAACCTAGCCATGTGATATAATACCCTGAGATTCCAGCCATGTGATTTAATACACTGAGATCCCAACCATGCTATATAACACACTAAGATCCTAGCCATGTAATATAACACACTGAGATCCCAGCCATGTGATATAATACCCTGAGATCCCACCCATGGCTATTCCCTGGCCATATGAAGGTTTCATGGAGTTAGTCCTTACGTTGTGTGAGATTTACATCCTTCAGAACCATCGGAATTTGATCCTAGTGGACACTCTTCACACACTGTGTCATTGAATGCGTTCCCTGCAAACAGAGACATTGATTTGACGTTTTTTATATACATACTATGTAGTATGGGACCCGGACCATATATTATTCTTATTGGTATTTATACAGTGTCAGTCTAATCGCAGAATGTGGATATAAAGTTTAGATTTATTCATCATCATTTAATGGCACGGGAATGGCGCTGTGCTCAATAGGGCAGTGTCACCAGAGTTAAGGTTAGCTAGAGAGTATGTATTTGTAGGCTCTATTAACACCAAATCCCCCTAAATATAAACATCCCTAACCCACAGCCACCCTAATCCTATTGATTATCTATAACACTGCATCTCATAATTACATCCCTGGATACATCACTCTCTGCACTATAACCACCGTAGACATTCACTCTCTGCACTATAACCACCGTAGACATTGTTAGGAGCGCGAAAACAGGTCTCACATTGTTCAAATAAAGATAAAGCAAAATCACAGAGATCACAAGACTAACGTATGAAATAAAAACTCTTTTATACAACAGGAAAGTGTTATAATGAGTGATACCGGCATGTGCGTAACGAAGAAGAATATCATTTTATAGAATAGTATTTGTTTAAAAACTGTTCTAGTTTTACATTACTCTGTCCACCCTTGGGCCTGGTTGTAGAGTTGACCTGTAAGCATTTTTCTCGCACCCATTACCTGCTTTCTTTACCCTGAATCCCGGCGAACATTTCTGGTGGGACACGCACCGCGCACACGTATTCTCTAAAGGGGTTTTACAGTAGAAACCAGGTCGACAATGGCAAATTGCGTTGGAACTGGTGGAACAAGGTTGTACTTCTATAAGATCAGGATCTGGAAGACACATAAACATTGTTACCAGAACAGACGTAAAGTAACGGAGATATGAAACTCCTAAACACTCTATAATAGGAGGCCTGCACTGGTTGCCATGGTAACCAAACTGCTTTGAGGTATAAAAGTGTCAACCTCCAGTCTTAGCTGTTTTGAGGTGAACTCATCGTTTCCTAGGTAGAGGGTTACAGGGAAATTCAAAGAGCATTTTAAATTTTAAGGCCAAAATAGTTGAATCAGAAATATTCTCAAAGTTTTTTTGGGTTTGGCTATTTTGGTTTAAAATTTGAAATTCAATTTGAATTCCCAAAAATCTACATTTTACAGGAATATTAAAAGAACAATACTTTGAGTGTGACCATGACCTTCTAGAAACAGTGCTTTCCAATGTTTCTGTAGCCTCTGCCTCAGATTTATATCTCTACTAAATGGATTCTACATTGAAAGAGAAATGTTTAGAACATCAATAGCTAACTTTGTCCTCCCTGGTGGATTGATCAGATGCAATTTGATAAAATTTCCAGGAAAATAATATAATCTAAGCTGAGTGCAGTCGACCCCAAGTCTCGATCGTTAGAATTAATTACCTTGCTTGCAATTGGCGCAGTAGCAACATCTAGCTGGACGATCTTCCCAGTTGATGTAATATCCCTTAGGACATGGCTGCTTGCAATCCTTACTTGGGTCTTTAACGCACAAATTACGTTTCTCAAATCCTAAATAAAAAGAAAAGAACATGTGAGATGCGGGTTCAGTCTTTTTCTTTTCTGTCTGCCAACATTGTCAGGTCTGGTATTGGGATAATTAGCGTCATGGACAACGCGCATTGACCCAGAGCACATGCCAACATTGTCAGGTCTGATATTGGGATAATTAGCGTCATGGAAAGCGCACATTGACCCAGAGCGCATGCCAACATTGTCAGGTCTGATATTGGGATAATTAGCGTCATGGACAGCGCACATTGACCCAGAGCACATGCCAACATTATCAGGTCTGATATTGGGATAATTAGCGTCATGGACAAATTCGCATTGACCCAGAGCACATGCCAACATTGTCAGGTCTGATATTGGAATAATTAGCGTCATGGACAACTCTCATTGACCCAGAGCACATGCCAACATTGTCAGGTCTGATATTGGGATAATTAGCATCATGGACAACACGCATTGACCCAGAGAACATGCCAACATTATCAGGTCTGGTATTGGGATAATTTGCGTCATGGACAACTCGCATTAACCCAGAGCACATGCCAACATTGTCAGGTCTGATATTGGGAAAATTAGCGTCATAGACAACTCTCATTGACCCAGAGCACATGCCAACATTGTCAGGTCTGATATTGGGATAATTAGCGTCATGGACAACGCACAATGACCCAGAGCACATGCCAACATTGTCAGGTTTGATAGTGGGATAATTAGCGTCATGGACAATGCGCATTGACCCAGAGCACATGCCAACATTGCTAGGTCTGATATTGGGATAATTAGCATCATGGACAACGCGCATAGACCCAGAGCATATGCCAACATTATCAGGTCTGGTATTGGGATAATTAGCGTCATGGACAACGCGCATTGACCCAGAGCGCATGACAACATTGTCAGGTCTGATATTGGGATAATTAGCGTCATGGACAGCGCACATTGACCCAGTGCGCATGCAAACATTATCAGGTCTGGTATTGGAATAATTAGCGTCCTGGACAATGCGCATTGACCCAGAGAACATACCAACATTATCAGGTCTAGTATTGGGATAATTAGCGTCATGGACAAATTCGCATTGACCCAGAGCACATGCCAACATTATCAGGTCTGGTATTGGGATAATTAGCATCATGGACAACGCGCATTAACCCAGAGCACATGCTAACATTGTCAGGTCTGATATTGGAATAATTAGCGTCATGGACAACTCGCATTGACCCAGAGCACATGCCAACATTGTCAGGTCTGATATTGGGAAAATTAGCATCATAGACAACTCTCATTGACCCAGAGCACATGCCAACATTGTCAGGTCTGATATTGGGATAATAAGCGTCATGGACAATGCGCATTGACCCAGAGAACATGCCAACATTATCAGGTCTGGTATTGGGATAATTTGCGTCATGGACAACGCGCATTAACCCAGAGCACATGCCAACATTATCAGGTCTGATATTGGGAAAATTAGCGTCATAGACAACTCTCATTGACCCAGAGCACATGCCAACATTGTCTGGTCTCATATTGGGAAATTAGCGTCATGGACAACGCACAATGACCCAGAGCACATGCCAACATAGTCAGGTCTGATATTGGGAAATTAGCGTCATGGACAACGCACAATGACCCAGAGCACATGCCAATATTGTTAGGTCAGATATTGGGATAATTAGCAACATGGACCACGCGCATTGACCCAGAGCACATGCCAACATTGTCAGGTCTGATATTGGGATAATTAGCATCATGGACAATGCGCATTGACCCAGAGCACATGCCAACATTGTCAGGTCTGATATTGGGAAATTAGCGTCATGGACAATGCGCATAGACCCAGAGCACATGCCAACATTGTCAGGTCTGATACTGGCATAATTAGCGTCATTGACAACACACATTGACCCAGAGCACATGCCAACATTGTCAGGTCTGATTTTGGGATAATTACCGTCATGGACAACACACATTGACCCAGAGCGCTTGCCAACATTATCAGGTCTGGTATTGGGATAATTAGCATCACGGACAATGCGCATTGACCCAGAGCACATGCCAACATTGTCAGGTCTGATATTGGGATAATTAGCGTCATGGACAACTCTCATTGACCCAGAGCACATGCCAACATTGTCAGGTCTGATATTGGGATAATTAGCATCATGGACAACACGCATTGACCCAGAGAACATGCCAACATTATCAGGTCTGGTATTGGGATAATTTGCGTCATGGACAACTCGCATTAACCCAGAGCACATGCCAACATTGTCAGGTCTGATATTGGGAAAATTAGCGTCATAGACAACTCTCATTGACCCAGAGCACATGCCAACATTGTCAGGTCTGATATTGGGATAATTAGCGTCATGGACAACGCACAATGACCCAGAGCACATGCCAACATTGTCAGGTTTGATAGTGGGATAATTAGCGTCATGGACAATGCGCATTGACCCAGAGCACATGCCAACATTGCTAGGTCTGATATTGGGATAATTAGCATCATGGACAACGCGCATAGACCCAGAGCATATGCCAACATTATCAGGTCTGGTATTGGGATAATTAGCGTCATGGACAACGCGCATTGACCCAGAGCGCATGACAACATTGTCAGGTCTGATATTGGGATAATTAGCGTCATGGACAGCGCACATTGACCCAGTGCGCATGCAAACATTATCAGGTCTGGTATTGGAATAATTAGCGTCCTGGACAATGCGCATTGACCCAGAGAACATACCAACATTATCAGGTCTAGTATTGGGATAATTAGCGTCATGGACAAATTCGCATTGACCCAGAGCACATGCCAACATTATCAGGTCTGGTATTGGGATAATTAGCATCATGGACAACGCGCATTAACCCAGAGCACATGCTAACATTGTCAGGTCTGATATTGGAATAATTAGCGTCATGGACAACTCGCATTGACCCAGAGCACATGCCAACATTGTCAGGTCTGATATTGGGAAAATTAGCATCATAGACAACTCTCATTGACCCAGAGCACATGCCAACATTGTCAGGTCTGATATTGGGATAATTAGCGTCATGGACAATGCGCATTGACCCAGAGAACATGCCAACATTATCAGGTCTGGTATTGGGATAATTTGCGTCATGGACAACGCGCATTAACCCAGAGCACATGCCAACATTATCAGGTCTGATATTGGGAAAATTAGCGTCATAGACAACTCTCATTGACCCAGAGCACATGCCAACATTGTCTGGTCTCATATTGGGAAATTAGCGTCATGGACAACGCACAATGACCCAGAGCACATGCCAACATAGTCAGGTCTGATATTGGGAAATTAGCGTCATGGACAACGCACAATGACCCAGAGCACATGCCAATATTGTTAGGTCAGATATTGGGATAATTAGCAACATGGACCACGCGCATTGACCCAGAGCACATGCCAACATTGTCAGGTCTGATATTGGGATAATTAGCATCATGGACAATGCGCATTGACCCAGAGCACATGCCAACATTGTCAGGTCTGATATTGGGAAATTAGCGTCATGGACAATGCGCATAGACCCAGAGCACATGCCAACATTGTCAGGTCTGATACTGGCATAATTAGCGTCATTGACAACACACATTGACCCAGAGCACATGCCAACATTGTCAGGTCTGATTTTGGGATAATTACCGTCATGGACAACACACATTGACCCAGAGCGCTTGCCAACATTATCAGGTCTGGTATTGGGATAATTAGCATCACGGACAATGCGCATTGACCCAGAGCACATGCCAACATTGTCAGGTCTGATATTGGGATAATTAGCGTTATGGACAACGTGCATTGACCCAGAGCACATGCCAACATTCTGGATTTTATTAGTGGAGCCTAAAGTAGCCAAACTAGAACAATTCTGTAATCAACCTATGATTTCAGTTCGGTTACTCTGGCTTTAAATTTAAAATTCACTCTGAATTCTTGCTTTAGTAAATAATCCTGTCTGATAGTCTCAACAATCCACTGAGAATCCTAAAATTCACCCAGGTTTCGCCATTTCCTACAAAAGAAATGAGGTAGCTGAGATTTGGGGAGTAGAATGAGGAAACATCACCCATCCTATAGAACCCCTTCCAGTAAGATATGAGATTGTCCAATCCCAAACACTGAGAGACACTCCTGGGACCAATCCCAAACACTGAGAGACACTCCTGGGACCAATCCCAAACACTGAGAGAGAGACTCCTGGGACCAATCCCAAACACTGAGAGAGACTCCTGGGACCAATCCCAAACACTGGGAGAGCGACACTCCTGGGACCAATCCCAAACACTGAGAGAGACTCCTGGGACCAATCCCAAACACTGAGAGAGACTCCTGGGACCAATCCCAAACACTTAGAGACACTCCTGGGACCAATCCCAACCAATGAGAGAGACTTCTGTGACCAATCCCAAATACTTAGAGAAAGACTTCTGGGACCAATCCCAAACACAGAGAGACTCCTGTGACCAATCCCAAACACTGAGAGAGACTCCTGGGACCAATCCCAAACACTGGGAGAGAGACACTCCTGGGACCAATCCCAAACACTGAGAGAGAGACTCCTGGGACCAATCCCAAACACTGAGAGAGAGACTCCTGGGACCAATCCCAAACACTGAGAGAGACTCCTGGGACCAATCCCAAACACAGAGAGACTTCTGGGACCAATCCCAAACACAGAGAGACTTCTGGGACCAATCCCAAACACAGAGAGACTCCTGTGACCAATCCCAAACACTGAGAGAGACTCCTGTGACCAATCCCAAACACTGAGAGAGACTCCGGGGACTGGTTCATACATTATTAATGCAATATATTGGTAAATAAAATAAACCAGAAATAAAACAAAGGGATAACGATAACCACAGTTTCTGCATTTTCTGAAATTAAGTTTGCAGGTTTATCGGTGAGCCCGCCCTTACCGCCCATACCGTTAGGGGACTCAGCTAATCACAAAGCTCACTTAACTTTGTGTCGAAGCGCTGAGTGTGTTCCGATCTCTGCACAGCGGTGTGTTACAGGCAATATGGACATTTGTGCTTGGTGTGACTTAGTGAAGAAAGCCAACAGCTTAATTTCAAATCCCAAAAACCCACGTGATCACATCCTGTATAGATATATTATTGGTGGGGGTATATGGTAAGTTTACTGACCTGTCTGGCAGACTGCGCAACATTCCCCTAGCTTTTCATTGTAATATTCCGCACTGGAACAGGTCACACGTCCACCTGTCACCTTAGATAAAAAAAAAAAAATGAAAAAATTTTAAAAAATACAGTAATGCTTAAAGTACGAATATAAATTGCTATGCTGTTTGTCCTGTAGAGCTACAATGTTTTTGGAAGACACCGTATATATATAAAATGATATTAGAAGCCAGTCTGATATTGATCTAAATTCTAATTAAGGCCAAGGAGCACATCTGATCATGTTACCATCTGATCCCTAAAATCATTTAATTTAGTTTGCTTCTCACATGTGCCATTTGATTGGCTACTGACATTCTGAGGGCTTTATTATCGTGTTTGTACTCGGAACCAATGACAGCTCTTTTAAAAGCAATTACTGCAAAATGTACTAGAGATGCTTACATAAAATTTATTGAAAACTAACTCTATACAGCCAAATGAGGTACACTAAGTACAGGGGGGTAACCCCTAGTAAAATTAACAGTAAACTTGAGAATAGTGTACCAAAAAGGTATTGGGAGGGAGCAACGTGTGCCTGTGCTACATAATAACCAAAAAATGTATGAGAATCTGAAGCACGAGTTAAAAAGACCAAAGGTCCAAAAAACAAAAAAGAATTTATTGTATACTGAATAGTATCATAAAAATAACAATAACCCAAAAGTGCTAAACAAAATACAGAGTGAGAAAATAAAACAAAAAGGTAAATGAATACGAAATGCTGTTATGGTATATATATCGGTGAGACACAGTACTGATTTACTTAGGATGCAGGTATCAATAAGTCTCAAAATGATAAAATGATATAGGATATCTGTATCAATGAATCACAAAATAATATTCTTGATTCATTGATACATATATCCTATATCATTTGCAATTTGATATATCTAGAGATATAATTTACAACTGCAATTTTTTGTTCGATATTATCCATACATTTTTCAGACGTGTATATTTGTATGTAAACAAGTAAACATGCTATGCCGTTCAAACCTAACTCTTAAGTGAATATTACTCTCTGAAAGAGGCACCCAGGGCACAGTACTCTGTGGTTCCTGAACACGTTATGGGATATACTGTATAAGGAACAAGATTTGTGTCCTCTGTGCTGTGTTGGATCAGCACAGTCATAGCCGAATCCAGTTTTTTTTTTTTTTTTTTAAAACCCTCCCAACTCCACTACATCTACTTGTCCCCCCTAGTCACCCCAAATGTCCCCAAGCCCCCATATTATCTATATTTTAATTTGGTGCCCGGACCTAGGTCTTGGGTGCCGCCATCTTTGTGTGGGTAGATGAAGTCCCTGTGAGACACGTCATATGCCCACACTAGTTAAACACTTTAGCATTCGCTTTGGGAATTTCGTCTATTCATTCGTCAGGAAGACGAAGGAATGAATAGAAATTTCAGACGAATAAACAAACACCGAATATCGGTGTTCGTTTGTTTGTTCGTTTATTACAAGGAGGGAGCTACTGGCGCGCAGCTCCCTCTTTGTAAAATGTAAACGGGCTATGCAAATAAATGGGGGACATATATGGGAGACATATATTGGCCCCCACGCATTACTTTACTTCTGGAATAAAAGGGAAACATGACATTTCACACGTCATGTGTCCTTAAGGGGTTAAAGTACATACTGGTACACCGTCCCTGCTGTACACCCCTCAGTGAGAAACGTGTTCAGCCACTATAGCCACGTACTTTTTCCTTAACGTTTCTTGGAAGAGAATGAATGAAGTCATTAAGGACACTTTTTTTCTGTGGTTTATCGCACTTGAGTTATTTTTGTCCTTTGCAAAGTTAAGAAACACAGAGTGGCTTCCGTTTAGGTTTTAGGGCACTCATGTCTGAATTGGAACAAAACAGGGAAATGAGTAAGTTATTCACTAGTGTGAATAGAGTGAATTTAAAGGTTTCGACTAAAATCATTCATAATATGGAGCTTTTTCCAATTGAGCTATTTTGGCTTTGAATTTAAAATCCAACTCTTACTTTAGTGAATTATCCTATGAATTGGGGACTGTGAGTGTGACGTGAGGTTGTGAACGATTGGTCTAATAACGTGTTATTCTTTGCATGATCTGCGTGCGTACTAAGCTCAGTTTGTGCGGCGCAGGCAGCATGCATCATCCTAGCTGCATGATTTAATGCAGAATTCATTTCATCACCGCAAACTAACGGTCACAGCCAGAGATGACTTGGGTCTCGGATTGTGAACTGGTTACAGTAACAGTGGGGTCGGCGTTACTCAGATTGAAAGTTAAACCAATCATTGTGCTCCGACTCACGTTTTTACAACTTGCACCAATAGTTTGCAAATCAGGGGGATCATTCACTAAACAGTAAAGCCATGAAAGGGAGGGGAGTTTACTAATCTTATGGCAGACCATGGCACTCCCAGAATCATAGCCACTACTGCACGCTGCAGTGGTTATGGTGTTTGGAGTATTCCTTTAACATATAAAGTCAAAGGAGTGAAACACACAAGTAAATTTACATAGGAGCTCTGTGGAGGGGGTTCCGCAGCCCACCAGGAGCAACAAGAAGTAGAGTTCCACAGGTGTCACAATGTAAGGTGAAGGTAAACAATGTTTTTTTATTGGAGATCAAAAAAGATACAAAGTTTCAGCCTAGAGGCCTGATATACACATTAATTAATTAATTAATTCTTAAGCGATTTAATCACTAGACTAGTGGCTGCGTTTTGTCCCAGAATTTGGTATATTTCATTCTATTCAATGCTATTTTAGTGGCTCCGTGGCCCCATGGCCCTGTGGCCCCAGGCTGCAGCCCACAATAAATTATTTGCTGCACTTGAATTTGGAATCCACTGGAAAGGGAATATTGAACATTTCCATGGGATTTCTTGTTACACATTAGAAGTAGAGGATAGGAAGGATAGGAGCTTATTTACCATCCGACGTTCCAGCCATGTATGCCATTTATGTAGCCCTGCGCTAGACAATGGGCGGTGAGGAGTACTTTACTGACCTACAAAATATCGGCGGAAATAGCAGATATCTAAAGAAGAAATGGAATAACACCGTAGAACGAGACTTTTTCTCGCCAACTTACTGTTATAATATATTATTGCAAACGTCTTTGACGTTAAAAGATCGCACCCCCTCTCATTTTATCACAGGTCTTTGAAGGGGGGTTAAAGAACCCAGTAAAATAAGTAATACATAGAATGCACGTTTCAACATTGTTTTCAACGTATTCTGTTTAAGAAATAGCAAAATCTATACTTCTATCACAAACAGAAAATACTGCGAAATGTCTCTTATCTCGGGTTAGCTCATGTCAGTAAGAGTTTCTAATTAAATCATCATAATTTCCCTCCAGGCTTGTCATTCAGGGCTGGTTGTAAAAAACCTTAAACCACAAAAACCATCTCACGGCCTTTGAAAATTCTTTGATCGCATTGAGAGCAGAAAGACTGATTAAAAAGAGCAGATCAGGCTAAATCCGTATGTTTACCTCATTCAGCGTGATCTGAAGTAGCCCAGCGTTACGGAAACGTAAAATACAGTTCATAGTTTCCACACAACGTATTGGGCCCCGCAGAACGTACTTTGCTCCGGCTGCACCAATTAGAGGGCCATTTTTCATTAAAAGGAAATTGTAGTAAGTTGAAAACTGACTTGATACATTGAGGCCAATATGGCAGGTTTGGAAACATTGTCCAACTAAGCGACAGTCACAGAGAGACTATTTTTAACCCCTTAAGGACCAAACTTCTGGAATAAAAGGGAATCATGACATGTCACACATGTCATGTGTCCTTAAGGGGTTAATCAGTTTTCAGTTCACTGTAATTCTTAGTTTAGTGATTACTGAATTCTATAAGAAGTGATAAACATAAAGGGGAGGGTGGGTACACAGACACACAACCTCCTGCCCAGCCCCCAACATACAGGCCAGCGAGTCTAATGAAGCGCCCACACAGTGCTGCCCAGGAACAGGTCTCTGCTTTCCTCAAATGCGGAAACACTAGGGAACTAAATTGGGAAGGTGGGACAAGACCCTGAAATCAGGACTGTTCTGCCAAAAGCAGGACAGTTGGGAGCTGTGGAGTAGTACAGTGACAATAGGTAAAAACAACTTACCTCAGCTGTACTACTCCCCTGTCCAGGGTGACTTTGCCACCACATGATGCTTTGGCCGAACTCATGCAAGCGTGGGTATCTACTGAGAAATGCAATACAAGAACATGCTTCGCCCAGGCATTCCTTCCCATGCACCGTGCATGCACCGTGCATGCAGCACTGCAGGAGTTACAATAAATTGCACCATAGGCTTTGATTGATGCTATAAGTATTTTTTTTAAATGTCAACCTTTTTGGAAAATAAATTGTACAACTCTTAGCTATATTTTATTTAGTTTTTGGACATTGCATCATTCTTCATGTGATAGTTCTGCTTTAACTGGTTACTGAATAGCAGTCCTCCTGTTGACATCTATGAAGGGAATTCTTTTAGTCTAAGACCTGCATTCTTCTTATTTTATATAGCAAATAGCTATCGCTAAGGTTGCAAAAAACATAAAAATGAAAAGGCAAACAAAAAGTATATTATCACACTTGAAACCTCTGCATCTTCAGGTGCTTGCAGTGAGTTCTCCATGGAGATGAAGAAGTTCCGTAATCTTCCCAGCCAGTCCTAGCCCTCCTATGGTTTTCAAATTCCCACCATTGACCCCTTTACATGGAGTGTCAGCCTCTGTGAGATGGACACACCGAGGGCGTACTCAGCAAAGTCTGTCAGTTTACTCCCGCCATTTTCAATATATCCTTACCACCTCTGCTTGGAACCCAGTCCACGTACCCACTGACACCTTGTATAGTAAACAATGTGTGCGTTTTACAGCCCTGATCAACTATTTGTCAAGCTTAAGATAAGTTGCTAAAAGTTTCTAAATGACAAATCAATTATGCAGACTCTCAGCAGCTCTGAAAACCCCACGCTCAAAGATCAAACAATGGAAAGTTCAATATTTTATCTCATGCAAGATTGACTAATAATAATAATCCCCCCATATCTAATTAAAGCCAAACACAGCACCACGGAAAGAATTCTGAATGCCTCTTAATAACAATAAAGAGATAAATCCGGGTTTAGGGGATGGAGTCTATCAGAAGTAAATCATTTAACTCTGTAACTAAATCGAGATTCTCTCATTGACATCTCTCTGATCTTGGAGTACTTTTCTAATAAAATGTTCTAAAACTGGAGCAGTTACCGTGGAAACCAATGGAATGTTCCAGCGTATCGCTCCCCTTTTAGAATAGCTCTTTCAGAATAATACCTATAGAGTCCCTGGTTGGTGACGGAAAGCCTGAGTGAGATAATATGCAAAGCAGCAAGAGCTATCAGTGTGCCTGATCTGTAATACAGTGCCCTAAAGAACTCTCATTGACTAGCTAACCCTTTAAATCCCAAGCGGTAACAGCACACAGGTCAGCCGCTTAAGGCTGATTAATATTAGTATTATTGGTATCGCTAACGTATTCCGCAGCGCATTACAATATTTAAAGGGGGAAATGTAACAATAAATGAGACAATTACAAAATGTTACAGGAAAAATAGGTTGAGGAGGACCCTGCTCTAAAGAGCTTACAATCGATACTGTTATTGCCGTAAGCATCATGATATCTTTCAGCTGTATTTGATATAATCGGATTATAGGAAGGGGACAGATTATGATTTATACGAAACGTGCAAATGTTACAGCTGTGGTCTGAACATACTTTTTGAAATTAGATCAAATAGACTGTGACTGTATTTAAGAAATGATTACTCGTCTGAAATAGTAGCAGGTATATGGAGTTATCTCCCAGCAGATGTGGTAGAGGATTATACATTATGGATATTGAAAAGGTCATTGGATGGATATATAGCTATTCTGCACTGAAAGGGTGGTGGGTATGTGGAAGTGGTAAAGATTACTATATTATTAGAAATACATTACACGGGATGAAGATATCTGGAGATAATTTTAAATTAAAATGTGTTGGCTACATGGAGTCACAGTCATTTCAGAGTACACGTGTAAGAGGTTAGTATTATAATTATTTACTACAAGCATGGACAATTTATCAGACTATTAAAACCCACTTACTCTCAGACCGAGGGGCCCTGATGGGAGCTGCAAAAGTCTCACCTACAGTTACCTTTGAGGGTGATACCCTAACGTTATACAGAGACCTATCCAGACAGACCCTCACGTGGCGCAGATCCCTCCGTCCCGTCACCCTGAAGCTAAGGGAGAATTCCATCCCTTATAAATGGGGCCCGCATCGCCTCGTAACGGAACGTGCCGGGAAGCCGCTCTCCATGTCTCATATATCCGAGGCGTCTACCTTCCTCCATTCGTTGGGACTTTCATTGCCGGCAGCACCTACGGGCGCCCGCCCGATGTGGAACATGGAAGATATAACTCCGTTTGCACCCAGAGACATAGCACAAAGGGCGACAGGCTCCCTGACCTGAGACAAACACCTAGTGGACCTGTTACCTACAATTGATCTACGTTGATCATTAATGCAGGCCTACGAATTGGACCTTTAGTACGAGCTCCTGTACCTGGTTTATACGTCAATCTTATGAGCGTCTGTTGTGTTTTAGTTTAGTTTACTTTCACAGTTTACTTTCATAGCAACATTTCTAAGAATACTTTTATTTCAAAGATTGCTTGCAAAGTTTTAGTTTATGTAAAATATTGCATCTGTCTCCGTAAGCAGACAGCCTGGGATTCTGTTTAAGACACCCTCCCCCTCCCCTCCCCCACTCAGCCGTCTTTGGCCACATACCCGTGTATTCCCATATCCCCAACCAAGAGCTCACGCAAATTCTCAGCCCCAACATCCTTAAGCTGGGCTCATCTAGCTGGCTACCTGCGCCCTCTAAATACGCGGCATCGAATAAATATGCTTAGCAAGAGGGGTTATTGAGGTGACTTTCTAAATAAAAACGGGTGGATTGGCATGGGTGCAAATTTATCCAATATGTGATGTCTATTTTAAATGTATTGTATACATATGATACCCTATATGCACCTGATATAAAGCAAGTTTGAATTCTGCATACCCACAAAAATAAAGAATAAAAAAAAAAAAAATCCCACTTACTTGGAACACCAGAGATGATATTATCACCAACAGAGACACCTCCATTTCAGTAAAGTTAGAAAATAATTTTTTTCAGGAATTCATTCACTAGGAGAACACCAATTACCAAATGGACAGCACAGAAACAACCAATTGTCCGGATCTCAAACCACGAAACAGGCAGACCACAAACCACCAACCGTCCAGATCTCAAACCACCAACCAGAACTTTTTGGGGTGTCTTTGAAGATTGTCCAATGAAAGGCGGTTGTCTAATTCAAGGAGAAAGTTTATTTTATTTCTGTATGATATCTCGTGGGAAAATTACGACTCCTATTACCGACTTTGATCAAATAAAAAGGAAAGAAAAAATGTGAAGAATTTTTATTTAATTCCAGCCAAGAACAGACACTTTTTGTCGTAATGAAAGCTTCAGGTTAGTGACCCTCTCCGAAGGATAGATCTGACTTGAAAAATCAGTCAAGAGTCCATCCAAGAATCCAGAATATCCCTGGTGGTATCTGACAATCTTCAAGCAAGCGTGGCACGTCCACCAACAGATTGTCCTCTCCGAGTCTTCTCCTGACTGGTGGTCTGCTCAGACTTACTTCTTCATTGAGCTGTGGAGTCCTCACATCTGAGTTTAGGTTTTAATCTGCAGCACACTCAGCTCTTCAGACTGAAGTGGGCTGCCTGTCACTCTGATTCACATTGTGAAGCTTGACTCATTCAGAAACTCGTGTAAAGATGGTCTTATCAAAAGTTAGTCTGACAGTAAATACATCTGCTGCTTTTCATTTCACAAACTAGTGGTTTAAAGTTTAAATGCAGAGTAATTTCACATTTTGGTTTGATTCAGAATTAGACAGATTAATCTGCACACTCATTGCACTCTATTAATTAGTCAGTCAGTTTTACGTTAACTTACCAACATTAATTGTCTTTATAATAACGCAACTCATGTTTACAGATAATTGCCAGTACTAGCTTTCAGGAAATAATAACAAAAAAAAATTACAAAAAATATAATAAAGTCCGATAATATGCCTCGCTTAAAACGACAAATCCGGCGTGAGTTTGTTTAATATATGCCAAAATACAATTTTAAATGACTATTATTAGTAGTAAAGATAAAACTTCCAAAAATCATGTTTCCACAACTATCCCAGAATTTCCAGCTTCACATACAAACGTGAACAGACAGGTTTGGGTTTCACTCTGTTTACTGCGATTCTGTGGGCATCCCCTTAGCAACGGAACAACATTTTAAATGCACATTTTTTAAACCAAAGATTGGGTTTTGATCCAAATGGACCACTGACCAGTCGTAGTCCGGATTTAGACTTGATTTAGGATTCAGGAAGTCGCCCCAAATTCCGTACATTGCATAACATTGTCAAATCAGTCTTCAACTGGAAACCCTCCGAAATCCATTCTAGAAGTGTAATATCTTTAATATTAATGTCTGAGAAGCATTGGATTGGACCACGGAGAGTTGGAGGGGAACCCTCCTGTCACGGGTTCTCTAGCCTATTGTCGTTATTCCTTCAATCCTCCACTAGTCCTAGTTCGAGATGTACTGCATATGGTGATGGTGCTATTGCTGTGCAGAGGTTTCCCAATATAATGGACGCAACAGTCGTATTGGATAGAAATTAGGTCACTCTGTTTTTTGTACAGTGCCCCTAGCATGGGGTTTCCTTCCCACAAACCATTGTGTTTGAGATAATTGAGCTCCAATTAAGATAACTCAATTATCTCTTAAATAAGAAAACTTACATACAATTTAACATATCGTGAAAATACATGAAAATAGTACAGGAACCCCACAAAAATCATATTCCTGAATAGCCCTGATCTGAGCGCACAACATATCCAAAGAGCGCTCAGATGAGGTGGTAGCCCAAAACAGTTCCAGAGATTGGTCAGGCTGGCCGGTCGACTTTCAGGGGTTCCTGTGCGTACACCGCCGAACGCTTCCCCTGGCTTTTAAGAAATTAATGCTTCCCTTGTTTGGTAGTTCCCTACTCCCGAATGCTGTTCTCCTAGCTTGTCAGGAAGTCGAACAGGCAGTGGTACAAGTTTCCGCTGGGTTTACAAGCTCGTGTAGACACCTCAGAGATCCATGCAGTCGATGACCATGTACCGCTGCCTGCATTCTGGAGACAAGATGGCCGCCAGTCTTGATAGCACGTGTGTTCGTATATGCGAATGGCTGCCACCCAGAGAAGCACTTAAGGTGATTGCTCGTTTGTGGTTAACAGCCAGGGGTGGTCAGTGATTAACAGGGGGGACCACACATAGTCTGTTTGGTAACCGAATAGAAGGGAACGGATAGCCGAACACAAGGGAACAGTTATCTGGAAGTGATTCCATTCGAATGCAGGTGGATATCGGACAAAACAAAGTAAAAATAAGGGAACACGTACGAGAAGTCCTTTCTCCTGTGACACTACCCAATCGCTGGATTCCACATAAAGATACAGTTTCTTTTGCTGGTTTATAATGGGGGACCTAATGAATAAGGCCCCGTAAGATATTCTAAAGCAAATATGTCAAACTTGCAGCATGTGGCCCACAATGCCAGCCACTCCCCCTTCCATCCTGCTCGCAGTGCCAGCCACTTCCCCTTCCCTCCTGCTCGCAGTGCCAGCCACTACCCCTTCCGTCCTGCTCACAGTGCCAGCCACTCCCCCTTCCCTCCTGCTTGCAGTGCCAGCCACTCCCTCTTCCCTCCTGCTTGCAGTGCCAGCCACTCCCCCTTCCGTCCTGCTCGCAGTGCCAGCCACTCCCCTTCCCTCCTGCTCGCAGTGCCAGCCACTCCCTCTTCCGTCCTGCTCAGAGTGCAAGCCACTACTCTTCCGTCCTGCTCGCAGGGCCAGCCACTCCCCCTTCCCTCCTGCTCACAGTGCCAGCCACTGCCCCTTCCCTCCTGCTCGCAGTGCCAGCGACTCCCTCTTCCGTCCTGCTCGCAGTGCCAGCCACTCCACCTTCCCTCCTGCTCGAAAGTGCCAGCCACTCCCCCTTCCCTCCTGCTCGCAGTGCCAGCCACTCCCTCTTCCGTCCTGCTCGCAGTGCCAGCCACTCCCCCTTCCCTCCTGCTCGAAAGTGCCAGCCACTCCCCCTTCCCTCCTGCTCGCAGTGCCAGCCACTCTCCCTTCCGTCCTGCTCGCAGTGCCAGCCACTCCCCTTCCCTCCTGCTCGCAGTGCCACCCACTCCCCCTTCCGTCCTGCTCGCAGTGCCAGCCACTCCCCCCTACCCCCTGCTTGCAGTGCCAGCCACTCCCCCCTTACGTCCTGCTCGCAGTGCCAGCCACTCCCCCTTCTGTCCTGCATGCAGTGCCAGAGGAGCGTCAGGCCTGATTGAGCAGAGCTGGAACTGGAGGACGGGTGGCTCATCTTAAGGTAGGGTAAGAGGAGCTTGGGGGACCTTCCTGTTTAGTGTGTTAAATTGGGGAAAGGGGGGCATTGAATTCATTTGAAGGAGGGAGGGGGTAGTGTATTAAATTGAGGGAGGGAGTTGGCAGTGTATTCATTTTAGGGAAGGGGTACTATATTAATTTGGGGAAGGTAGGGGGCCAATGTATTAAATTGGGGAGGGTGGCAGTGTATTAGAGTGGTGGGAGAGGGAGGGGGCAGTGTATTAGAGTGGTGGGAGAGGCGGCTGTGTGTTAAATTGGGGGGAAAATGTATTAATTTTGCGGAGGGTTGGGGGGGCCTAGTATTAGAGTGGTGGGAGAGGGGTAGTGTGTTAAATTGGGTGGAGGGCAATGTATTCATTTTGGGGAGGGAGGGGCAGTGTATTAGTGTGGTGGGAGGAGGGGTAGTGTGTTAAATTGGGGGAGGGCAGTGTATTAAATTGAGGGAAAGAGGGCAGTGTATTAAATTAGAGAGCTGGGAGAAGGGGCAGTGTATTCAAAATACAAAAAAAGCAGTTTTTTGTATTTTGATTCAAATAGGGTTTACCCCCCACAACAGGAGTCCTATTCATACCTAATACAACACATCTTCTTTGGGGCAGTGTATTCAATTAGAGTGGAGGGAGTAGGGGACAGTGTATTAGATTGGGGGGGGGGGGGGGAGGAGGGAGGCAGTGTATTAAATTGGGGGGAGGGAGCGGTATGTTAGATTAATGGGCAGTGTATTATATTAGAGAGCCAGGAGAAGGGGCAGTGTATTTAATTAGAGTGGAGGGAGCAGTGTATTAGATTGGGTCTTCATGGAGGCGCTGAACGCTCCCCATGGAGATGCTAATTGGCCGCACAGCTTTTTACCACACATGCACAATAGCCTCCGATGGGAAAGCATTGGATTGGCTGAGATCATCATTTGTTACAGCTGTGCAACAGTTTACATTCACCATTTCAGTCCCATTACCAAACTGTTCTTAATATGTCAAGGTAGTTGGACTGAAACATTGGTTATATGCAAATGCCGTCTCTTTAAAATAAATTCTCTCTTTTGTTTACTTTGAAGACCAACGAACGCGAAGACGTTCAGTGTCAGTTAGGCAACTTTCTTATACTCTACTTTCCTCAATAAACCTAAGATTCTATGAAAACTGAACTTTTCGTTTTTTTTAGGCCCACATCAACGTGAAACTTGTTTACTTGGCCCGTGTTAGCCTTTGAGTGTGACATGCTCGCTCTAAAGTAAAAAATATGTTTTTTAAAAAAGGGTTAGAGTTATTCTTGCAAGGCCACAGTTTTAGGGCATTTGGATTTTTTCCCACATATGACAAAAGGAAAGCGCCACATTATTTCCTGTGGAACACAACGACCTTGGTGTCACTTGACAAACACTTGATATTGGCTGCAATGTTACTTGTTATTCTGGAATCTCAATAAACTCTGACTTTTCACTTCACAGTCCTCCATCTGTCCATCATTGTTTATATGACCTGGAAAAGGCTTTTTCTTTTAAGTAATCTTCTTCTTTAAGCTGCACACCTAGGCGACGGCTTAAAATATTAATTTGGAAGAGATTATATTTTCAGCTAAAACATGCACCCCAACATTATAAATGGACAAAGGGGGACCCTTTAATTTTAGGGCTGTGGCTATTATGGGAAATTTTAGGTGACTTACTAATAATAATTTATCCAACTAAAATTTTATTTATACCTAGAACAATGTATCTTATTTACTCAGACTGATTAATAAACACATTTATTCAGGGCCGGTGCAAAGAATTTTGGGTACATAGGCGAAGATGCATTTTTCCGCCCCCCCCAAAAAACATCCTCACCTGTGCCTCTTAACCTCCCTTTTGTGTTTCTTATCCCGTCTTTAAATATCTGTGTGTCTCCTATCTCTCCTCTTTGTATGACTCTTACATCCTCACACATTTTGTGTGTCTTACTCCTCCCAGACCCTATGTGTGACTCCTTTTCTCCCAGCCCCTTTGTGTCTTTTACTCTTCCCAGCTCCTTTGTGTGTGTCTCTTTCCTTCTCAAGCCCCGCTGTGTGTTTTTCACATCCAGCCCTTCTCCCCGTCCCTTAATGGTCCCCTCCCTTCTCTGACCCTTACTGTTCCTATCCCCTCTCTCCTGCTTTCCCTGTCCCTTAGTGTTCCTCTCCCCTCTTCCCTCTGTTCCCTGTCGCTTAGTGTTCCTCTCCCCCCTCCCTCCTTTTCCTGTACCACAGGGTATCTCTCCCCTCCTCTCCCTGTCCCTTGGTGCGCCACCCACCCCGATAGTGGTCCCCTCCCCTTCCTGGTGTGCCTCCTACCTTTCTTGTAGCGTGGCTGAGCGGAGCGAATCCCGGTACAGTGAGCTTTTCCTGTCAGTCCTGCCAGGAACAGGAAACAGAAGTCCCTGTACCACGGTACACTCCGCTTGGCCACGCTAGAGTCAGGGGTGTATAAACACTGACAGTCACACACACTCAATGACAAACACAGACGTATCTGACAGCCAGACTCACTTATCTGACACACTCATTCATTGACAGACACTCACACGCACACTGACAGACACACAAATACTGACAAACTCATTGACAAACACACACACACTCCCATGCCCACACATACTCACATGCACACATACACACACACCGACAGACACACACTCACTCACACACACTGACAGACACACACACACAAACTCACAGACACACACACACAAACTCACAGACACACACTGACAGACACACATACTCACACACAAACTCACAGACACACATACTCACATGCACACACTCACTCACACACACACTGACAGACACACATACTCACATACACTGACAGACACACACACTGACAGACACACATACTCACACCCAAACTCACAGACACACATACTCACATGCACACACTCACTCACACACACACACTCAGACACACATACTCACGTGCACACACACAGGGCCGGCGCGTCCATAAGGCGGCACAGGCGGCCGCGTTAGGGCGCACCGGCTCTGGGGGCGCAAAATTCCAGTGACCGGCAGGAGGGAAGTGCTCCCTCCTGCCAGGTCACCTCCTGGATCCCGTGCGCGGCGTCCGGCTGAACTTGATTGCGAGGTGGCGAGGGAGCTCTGATCTCTCTGACCGGCTCCCTCGCAGGCTGTTTTCTGATGCCGCGGGAGCCGGAATATGACGTCATATTCCGGCTCCCGCGGCATCAGAAAACAGCCTGCGAGGGAGCCGGTCAGAGAGATCAGAGCTCCCTCGCCACCTCGCAATCAAGTTCAGCCGGACGCCTCCCAGCAGCCCCACTGGACCACCAATGAAAGACCCACGCCAGCTCTCCAGGTAGGGAGGCTGGGTGGGAAATGTAAATTAAATTGACATTATTTATTACTGTGAGTGTGTGTGTGTGTGTCTGTGTGTGTCTGTGAGTTTGTGCATGTGAGTATGTGTGTCTGAGTTTGTGTGTCTGTCAGTGTGTGTGTGAGTGAGTGTGTGCATGTGAGTATGTGTGTCTGTGAGTTTGTGTGTGAGTATGTGTGTCTGTCAGTGTGTGTGTGAGTATGTGTGTCTGTCAGTGTATGTGAGTATGTGTGTCTGTGAGTTTGTGTGTCTGTCAGTGTGTGTGTGAGTGAGTGTGTGCATGTGAGTATGTGTCTGTGAGTTTGTGTGTGTCAGTCGGTGTGTGTGTCTGTGTGCATGTGAGTATGTGTGTCTGTGTGGGCATGTGAATGTGTGTGTGTTTGTCAATGAGTGTCAGTATTTGTGTGTCTGTCAGTGTGCGTGTGAGTGTCTGTCAATGAATGAGTGTGTCAGATAAGTGAGTCTGGCTGTCAGATACGTCTGTGTTTGTCATTGAGTGTGTGTGACTGTCAGTGTTTATACACCCCTGACTGTAGCGTGGCCAAGCGGAGTGTACCGTGGTACAGGGACTTCTGTTTCCTGTTCCTGGCAGGACTGACAGGAAAAGCTCACTGTACCGGAATTCGCTCCGCTCAGCCACGCTACAAGAAAGGTAGGAGGCACACCAGGAAGGGGAGGGGACCACTATTGGGGTGGGTGGCGCACCAAGGGACAGGGAGAGGAGGGGAGAGATACCCTGTGGTACAGGAAAAGGAGGGAGGGGGGAGAGGAACACTAAGCGACAGGGAACAGAGGGGGGAGGGAAGAGGAACACTAAGGGACAGGGAAAGCAGGAGAGAGGGGATAGGAACAGTAAGGGTCAGAGAAGGGAGGGGACCATTAAGGGACGGGGAGAGGGGCTGGATGTGAAAAACACACAGCGGGGCTTGAGAAGGAAAGAGACACACACAAAGGAGCTGGGAAGAGTAAAAGACACAAAGGGGCTGGGAAAAAAGGAGTCACACATAGGGTCTGGGAGGAGTAAGACACACAAAATGTGGGAGGATGTAAGAGTCATACAAAGAGGAGAGATAGGAGACACACAGATATTTAAAGACGGGATAAGAAACACAAAAGGGAGGTTAAGAGGCACAGGTGAGGATGTTTTTTTTGGGGGGGCGGAAAAATGCATCTTCGCCTATGTACCCAAAATTCTTTGCACCGGCCCTGCACACACACACAAACACAAACTCACAGACACACACACACACACACACACTCACAGTAATAAATAATGTCAATTTAATTTACATTTCCCACCCAGCCTCCCTACCTGGAGAGCTGGCGTGGGTCTCTCATTGGTGGTCCAGTGGGGCTGCTGGGAGGCGTCCGGTTGAACTTGATTGCGAGGTGGCGAAGGAGCTCTGATCTCTCTGACCGGCTCCCTCGCAGGCTGTTTTTTTATGCCGCGGGAGCCGGAATATGACGTCATATTCTGGCTCCCGCGGCATCAAAAAACAGCCTGCGAGGGAGCCGGTCAGAGAGATCAGAGCTCCCTCGCCACCTAGCAATCAAGTTCAGCCGGACGCCGCGCACGGGATCCAGGAGGTGACCTGGCAGGAGGGAGCACTTCCCTCCTGCCCGTCACTGGAATTTTGCGCCCCCAGAGCTGGTGCGCCCTAAGGCGGCCGCCTGAGCCGCCTTATGGACGCGCCGGCTCTGCATTTATTACAGTTTAAAGGGATCACTTCATCCCATTGTCATAGTCTGGGTGGTCTCCCTATTTCTTTAACCCTGCAATGTAAAACAACAGCCAGCCATTAGAGGCGCTTCCTGCAGTTTTACTGAGTTTGACTCCGTGAAAATACGCTCAACAATCTTGCGATTTGCATGAAGATGTCCAGTGCGTTGTAAAACCCCATGAAAAAATATATAATCTGATACAATTTAAATTTGTATCCAAATTATCGTGGAATAGACAAAAATTATCTCCAAGCTTGGACCGACTAGCACGAAAAGAAGTCTGGAAACTATTCCCAAAACAATAATGAGGCCAGCTGATTGTGAAAGGTGCCAGGACAGACCTCAGTATAGGGCAGGAGAGGGCATGTGACCCCCCCCCCACTGGCATATTCTTTGTGAATAAACCTGAATTATATCATAGGCAAAGGTTTTAAAAAAATTATAAATAAATATAACTAACATTAACGCTTCACACATTGAAAATAGATTAGGAGAAACCCTTATTTTTCTAACAATCTCCTATTGCCCAGTCCAAGTTTGGAGAAACAGTAAGGCAGGTAGAGATTATTAAACCTTGCCGTACCTCTCAGGGTCTGTGGAAATGAAAGGGCTGATTAAGCCAACATTCCCTTAGTAACCAGAGTTGGATATTTTTAGTATATTTTTCCTTCATCACTGGCAGACACTGGTTGAGTGGGAGATTATGTAATATTGAACCACAATAATCTAATACATTTGCAGTACACTCAGGGGTTATTCTGCCCATAATTAAATTATGTCACTTTTCTACATTTTGCTTTAAAGTGTGTCTTAACTTTTAAGAAGACTCAAAATACCTTGAATTGATTTGCAAATTCCCTGATAGGCCACAGAAAGAATTAAACCACAATTCAGGAAAATGAAAGTCTGTGACGGTGTGGGTTGATATCTGCATAGCGTATGTTACAGTATATGCAGAACTAGATCTAGTAAATGATGAAAAGTATTGGAAATAAGAATATACCGTTAAATACTGTATTATGAAAACCTGGTACCAATTTACTGTTTGTCTCCAGCAGTGTAATGACACTCTGTATCAATATAATGATCTTCTATTTCCATGTAACATTAACAAACTACACGAGTAATCAGCCATCGATAGCACACGTGCCATGCATGGAAAGTCAGGTTTCTGGACCCAAATGGGCCAGGTGGAGAGATCTCTAGAGCACAAGGGAGCAGAAACCTAAGGAAACTCTCGTTTGAGATACAGCACTTCTCTGTGATTTAGAATGTTGCTACAGGTTACCATGTCAATGCTTTTTCTCACTAGAAATGTGATGTAATGAAGGCAGAGGTATAAGTGTTCTGCACCCATGGAAAGTGCAGACTGCAAGATCCACACATCAGACAACCTGGGATTAAAAAAGTATCATGCACACCTCCATAAGCAAATGTAGACAGCTAGGAGGGAGGGAGGGAGGGGCATAAAACAAAATTCAAATCATCTGAATTGACAAATAGCTATTTGACAGAATAAATGAAATAAATTACATTAATCTGCACCAAAATGCCACATGGATGAAGGCCGAAGCGCTCAATACTAATTGTTTTTCCGGACAAATCGATATTGACTTACCAATTTTTTGCCACCACGCATAAGTCTAATAGACAGGACAGGCCCTGATCCTGTGTTCTAAAGATATTTGATAGAAGTTGTGGAAGCTCTCTATCCGGATAGGTTTTCTCTACATTTTGAATATTAAAGAACAATGTTTGGTGGACAGGGAGCCAAAGATGATTGCACAAGATCAAGGATACCAATATTTATAGTGATGGATATTTTTACAATTAGAAGTTACAATGGATCTAACGTACCGGTGATCAGCATGGCACACTCAATTTCTATCTTGATAAGAAAATGGAATGAGAAAGGATTCACCAGGTTTAATTCTGTGGGAGGAAATTAACAATAATGTTTATAACGAAAAAGGTGTCTGTAAAGCAGTGAAATAATAGCTTGTATGAAAATCTGGAATACGAGAAAAAGTTCCTACTGATATCAAGAGACACCCATCTTCTCTTGATTCTATTATGTTACTACATCTTGGCATTGGTTTACCTGTATATTCAAAAAATATATAATATAATCTTATGGAAGAATGCCGAGCTCAAAGTTCAAACAAGGCAATGTTTAATGTTAGGTCAGTATAACAAGTTCACAATAAAATAGACTAAACTATACAATTGTTTCACATAATGTATACAATATTTACAAGCACGCATTGCATGTACATGCCTTGCAATGGTGTATGTTCTCCTTTCCTCTCCTGTCAACCCTCTTTCCTTCTCTAACTGTCATTGTCTGATATTAGGTTTTCCCTATGTCCAGGGGTTTAAAGGAACACTCTAGCACAATAGGTTCTAAATCACCACTAGATGCCCATGGCCACATGTCCAGCTTCTGTGACTCTCCTGTAGGTACAACTAGTTAGGTCTAACAGTTTAGCAGGACTGAAGAGTATCAGCTAAATTTCCTGTCTAATCTACTTACTCCTTTTGATCCATTTATGTCATGCGTTCAGCCATATCCGTGGCTCATGTGCCCTCCCAAGGTGTTCTGGTGGGACAAGATCCTTTAATCTGTCGTCTGTAAGGCATCAAACTAGCATGCCGTCTGAAATATACTCACCTGTAGGACATAGAAAAGGATTCTCCAATTCCTACACGATTGGCCGGACAATGAGTCTTTATCTCTGAGACAACTTTCGGTGAAGGTCACCCTAATGATGTGTCTTGTCTACTTCCAGCAGGTCTCCAATATTTGTGCTTTGGATGCTGATGTTTTTTCTATCACTCCAAATAGTCACACCAAGGCGGATTCCTCATCGACCTTTTACCCTTTTTTCCGAAAAATAACTCAGCTTTGTGTGGCCAAGACTCTCCTTCGGTATGTGGAGGTTACTGCACCATTACGACCATCATATCTGGGTCAACGACTCACTGTGTTAAAACACACAAACCTGTCTCCACCATCACCTTAGCGAGATGGGTTAGATGGCTTCTCGCTTTGGCGGGAGTGAAACCCCATTTCATTCAGTTCAAGATGGCATTGCGCGACTTTGTGTTGGGTGCTTCCTTATCAAACATTATGCGCATGGCGAGCTGGTCATGGGAAGACACTACTTTCAACTTTCTTCTCATGCTTCCGTCACTCTTCTGTGATAGTATTAAAAATGCTAAACATGATATATCCTGTAATGTAATAACATTTTAGTTTATGCTAATTTAAATGTACAATATTCCTAATTCTAATAAAGACAGGAGGCGAATATTTCCCTCCCTCAAGGGACTTTTTTTCTTCTAGGACACTAGTTCTTCGTTGTTTTTGCACAAGCTCTTGTGTGTTCTGTCGCTTGGTTATTTTATTTGTTACATAGGCTGAAAAGAGACTTGCGTCCATCAAGTTCAGCCTTCCTCACGTTTGTTTTTTACTGTTGATCCAAAAGAAGGCAAAAAAAAACCAGTTTGAAGCACAATTTTGCAACAAGCTAGGAAAAATCTGAATGGCAGTCAGATTTATCCTTGGATCAAGCAGTTATTACCCTACATTGAAAGTTTATATCCTTGAATATTCTGTAGCTGTTTGAACATCTGTATGGACTCTGATAAAACCACCTCTTCAGGCAGATAATTCCACATCCTGATTGTTCTTACAGTAAAAAAACCTTTACTTTGCCTTAGACGAAATCTTCTTTCTTCCAGTCTAAACGCCTGGCCTCATGTCCTATGTAAAGTCCGGTTTGTGAATAGATTTCCACACAATGGTTTGCATTGGCCCCGAATATATTGTATAATGTTATCATATCCCCTCTCAGGCGACGTTTTTCTAAACTAAATAGGTTTAAATTTGTTAACCTTTCTTCATAGCTGATATGTTCCAATCCTTTTATTAATTTTGTAGCCCGCCTCTGCACTTTTTCTAGTGCCATAATATCCTTCTTTAGAACAGGTGCCCAAAATTGCACAGCATATTCAATATGTGGTCTTTCCAGTGATTTATAAAGAGGCAAAATTATATTCTCGTCCCGAGAATGAATGCCCTTTTGCATGCATGACAATACCTTACTGGCCTTGGCCACTGCTGATTGACATTGCATATTGTTGCATAGTTTGTTGTCTATAACAATTCCCAAGTCCTTTTCGTGTGTTGCTATCCCTAATTCGCTTCCATTAAGGGTATACGCTGCTTGTGTATGCTTTTACGCCGAAGTGCATTGTAACGAACCGTTTCACTTACAAGAGGATAAAACCCAGTTTAGGCGATAATCCCCTTTCCAGATGCACAGGCAGCTACTGCAGACACCATTCTCCCGACTGCAACCACACGAACACTGGATACGAAATAACACTCCGAACTGGAACAGCTGAACAAGAAAAGCATACAATCCGCTTACACTCCTGGCAGTCAGCTTACAATCCAATTCCCCCCAAGAACGAGACGACACTTCATTTTGAGGGTTAAACAGGAACTCTGGACTGGCTCCTCCAGCCTGGCTTTTATTACAATAATCCACATACAGGCCACACCCAGGGGGAGGCATAAAATAACCAATCCGAGATATGGTACAACCCACACATCCCCTCCCCTTAGCCTGAGAGATAATCCACTTATTATACAGTTTAAAACATAACTTTTACACAATATCTGTAACTTCAAAACCATACATCATATTCGCATAAAAATACATATTCACAATCAATCCATTCGGGGGAACAACATACTCAAAAATTGCATGAATCAGACCAGGGGTTCAAAAGTTACTAAAAGTATCTTTTGGGCCCTGGCTTGCAGCATGGCACAATCTGGCTCAAACAGAAGTAAAACATCCCCCACAATGCATCCCGGCTTCCTCCCTTCTGCCCTGGAGATAATTGGAGAAGTAATCCAATTATCTAGGACTAGAGTCAGACTCCATTAACCACATGGTTGCAAAAAGACAGTAAAAGACATAAAATTACATACTGATACATTTAACACATAAAACACACATTTCTACATATCCCCAGTTTAACTGAACACATAAATACTTACATAATATTTAAGACAGTATTACTGTGATATGTTACAAAGTCTTAAAGGGACATTAGTCCCAAAAGTCCCAATATGTCCATCGCTGATTTTAAAGGGCCAGTAGCAGGTATATAAATTATTACATGCCCAAATATAGTGTTTATAGAGCAATATGTCCAGGGGCCGTAGTCGCAGGGCAGGAGGCTAGCAACCAGGCTTCTCCAGTTCACAGTGGCGAAGTTGGTTTCGCCACATGCATAACTTTGCATTTTTCAACATTAAATTTCATCTGCCATTTGAGTGCCCAGTCCCCCATTCTATCTAAATCCCTCTGCAGCAAAGTAATATTATTTTACAAAGTCTTGGGTCATCTGCAAACACTGAAACATGACTTTCAATGCTGTCTTCAAGATAATTTATAAACATGTTAAATAGAAGGGGTCCCAGAACACACCCCTGAGGGACGCCACTTGCCACCTCTGTCCAGCTTGAAAATTTACCATTAATTGACATCTCTTTGTACTCTGTTTTTATGCCAATGTTCTACTCAAGAACAAGCATTTTCATCTAGACCGATGTCCTTGAGTTTGAACACTAATCTATTGTTCATGTAAGCAGTATACTCTGGACTTTCTACTCACATCAGAGTCCACAACTTATTCTTCCCTTACATTGGATCACTTGATTATGACAGATTTTCTTTATACTTGTTTATTGTTATCACCATCAAAGAAAGAGGAGGTGCTTGTTCCAGTCGGAGTTTAAATGCTGCTTGTTTTTGATTGGTAAATGGTTTAATGGACCACCCGGGAGATTATTAAGCCTTATCATCACCTCATAACGATTCTAACCGCAGTGCTCTAATTATTCGTCTGGGCGGCCAGCTTGTTCCTGCGAACGCAGGCAGCTGTGTTTGGTCGTCAAGTGCATGGAACTGAAATCGGACACGCGAATTCCCGAACACTGCTGAACTTCCATCATTGCCTGTGTTCGGTTCAGTACATCGTAAAAGGGCACTGTTCGATGGAATTGTTCGTCTGGATGAGGGAAACAAGCTCCACGGTATGACTATTGACTACGTTTGTTTTTTTTTAAATGTTATTCTTTATTTTTGCATTGACAAAGACTGCAGTACATCAACAATATAAGACTTGTGGACAAGCCGCTGCATCAAACATATAGCGTTGCATATATGATTCGAAAAGGAAGGCAAAAATCTTTAACAACATGTAATACATCAAACATTGGTGACTGGCTTGCTCAGTCTATCAAACTTTTTCAATGGTATTATATTTAGTATGTTTGTTTTTAAACTAATAAACTTCATGGAACTGTTTTGGGCATAGGACCATGTGCATGGTCGGTCAAATTATGACTTCCATAGAAATCCCGAACCGATCTGGGTGATTTTTGGATATGTTGGTCACCCAGATAGGGGCTATCAGGGGATGTGACTTTTGTGGGGTTTTTGTGTGTTATAGGGGTACTTTTGGGGTGTTTGTAAATTGTATGTTTTTCTGTACCTAGAGATAATTGAGTTTGTACAGTTCCTGACTCAATTATCTCTCAGGCACAGAGGAGGAGTTTGAAACTTGTATAAATTCTGTGACTGTGCTTCCATTAAACAGACTACTTCCCAGCATTAAGCCTTGGCTCATCTGTTGGGGGGATTTCTATACTGCTCTTTGGATTACTATACCTGCTATAGTCTCTTGGAGGAGAGGTCTCCCCACTGGGAGCTGGATGTAGGTATTGGTCCTGGGTGGGAAGGGACGGCGAGACACCAGCCAAGCTAAGGTGGCTATAGTGGTTATGGTGTCTGGTGCGGTGCTTATAGTACCCAGTGATACTAGGAAGCGCGATTGGCGGAGGTACTCAGTCGGGGTGCCAGGCGGTCTGCTACAATCACATTCCTAGTAACAATGTCAACCAATCAGCAACTACTTCCTCTTTCTTTGCTGCTCCCTCAGTTAAGAAGAGTGGAAGTTAGCGAATGTTGTGCCCATTCACAAGAAAAATAGTAGGGAGGAGTCGCGCAACTATAGGCCAGTAAGCCTTACTTCAGTAGTGGGGAAAGTAATGGAAACCATGTTAAAGGATAGGATTGCTGAACATCTAAAAACACACGGATTTCAAGATCAGAGACAACATGGGTTTACTTCAGGGAGATCATGCCAAACTAATCTTATTGATTTTTTTTGATTGGGTAAATACAATAATAGATCAGGGTGGTGCAGTAGACATTGCTTACCTAGATTTAAGTAAGGCTTTTGACACTGTTGCACATAGAAGGCTTATCAATAAACTGCAATCTTTAAGTTTGAATTCCAATATTGTTGAATGGGTAAGGCAGTGGCTGAGTGACAGGCAACAGAGGGTTGTAGTCAATGGAGTATATTCGAAGCTTGGGCTTGTCACCAGTGGGGTACCTCAGGGATCTGTACTTGGACCCATTCTCTTTAATATTTTTATTAGTGATATTGCAGAAGGTTTTGATGGTAAGGTATGTCTTTTTGCTGATGATACTAAGATATGTAACAGGGTTGATGTTCCAGGAGGGATAAGCCAAATGGCAAATGATTTAGGTAAACTAGAAAAAAAAATGAGTTGTGGCAGCTGACATTTAATGTGGATAAGTGCAAGATAATGCATCTTGGACGTAAAAACCCAAGGGCAGAGTACAGAATATTTGGTAGAGTCCTAACCTCAACATCTGAGGAAAGGGATTTAGGGGTGATTATTTCTGATGACTTAAAGGTAGGCAGACAATGTAATAGAGCAGCAGGAAATGCTAGCAGAATGCTTGGTTGTATAGGGAGAGGTATTAGCAGTAGAAAGAGGGAAGTGCTCGTGCCATTGTACAGAACACTGGTGAGACCTCACTTGGAGTACTGTCGACAGGGAGGATATGATAGAAACATTTAAATACATAAAGGGAATCAACACAGTAAAGGAGGAGACTATATTTAAAAGAAGAAAAACTACCACAACAAGAGGACATAGTCTTAAATTAGAGGGACAAAGGTTTCAAAATAATATCAGGAAGTATTACTTTACTGAGAGGGTAGTGGATGCATGGAATAGCCTTCCAGCTGAATTGGTAGAGGTTAACACAGTAAAGAAGTTTAAGCATGCGTGGGATAGGCATAAGGCTATCCTAACTATAAGATAAGACCAGG
The DNA here is from genome assembly GCF_036172605.1 of Pelobates fuscus. Lineage (NCBI taxonomy): Eukaryota > Metazoa > Chordata > Amphibia > Anura > Pelobatidae > Pelobates > Pelobates fuscus. The sequence goes on from NC_086327.1 coordinate 139,791,205, forward strand.
GATTAACCCCTTAAGGACCAAACTTCTGCAATAAAAGGGAATCATGACATGTCACACATGTCATGTGTCCTTAAGGGGTTAATGAAAGTATTTAGAAAATTGGGCAAACTAGATGGGCCGAATGGTTCTTATCTGCCGTCACATTCTATGTTTCTAGTACCCGGATCCCATAGTTCTCATGGCAAAAGCGGCCAGGTTATGGAAACAGGCTAAAGTCCAACCTGATTCTTTGATGACCTATCTGACCATGAGTCAAACTATGCAATAAGGGAAGGAGAAATCCGCTCTCATGTTTACCCCGCTGATGGGGCTTCAGGCACTGAAGTGAGTCGCCCTTTGTCTAGATCCACGAGGTGAACCCCTTTTTGACCCCGATGACTTACGTCACCCAAGATCGGCCGAATGGTCGCCTTCGGAACACGTGGTACGCTATATTGCAAACCTCTAGAAAGAGCCACCTGTAATAATTTAAAGGCTGAATGCCCACGCCCCGCGGTGCCTGACGAAGTGTGCAAATATCTAAGGTTGATCCAAAGATCATCCAGTTTTTAGGCAAGTCTGGCTGGAAACCCAGAAAGGGTCTGGACTTATCACTTTGCCAAAATTTTGAGGCATTGAAAGATGCTTTGGCCCTTGATCAGCCCCTAGATACACTGATCATCTGTGGATGGATTCAGTGCTTGATTTGCCCGATTGGCAATGCCAATACAGCATTAGCCACTGAACGGTGCAAATCTATTTGCTTAAAAATTGAACCAAAATTGGTGAATCTAGCGCTTAATGAACTGGGCGTCCAGGCAAAGGGTTTCTTATTTGAGGATTCCTTCATTAAAGACTTAGGATCCTATGTTAAAACCCTCACTGCCTTAGATAAGGATCAGACCAACATTAAGAGAGTGTTTCACCCTAAGGTTTTAGTTTGCTGGAAGAACCAGGAGCAGTCTGTCCGGCCATTATCCAAGAGGTTCTTAGGCTGAACCGAGGTTCCTACACAGGACAAACCAACTTTCCTGACCAAAGATCCATGCCAACATTCTTTCGCCAGCGTGACCGGCCCTAGGTTTGCTCGAGGCATACGAGGTGCTCCTTCAGGATGATTACCTTCTCCAAGATCCGGTTGGTCGGAGCTATCCTCTGGTATGGCTAATTTCAGGGCACCCTGGTCCATCAGCGGAGTTCCGCAATCAACTCTTAGACTTCTCAAGGGTGTATGGGCACTCGGGACGAGACAAGCTTATAGAGCTGCTTGGAGCACATGGACTAGATGGTGCCTAAAATGAAATTTGGATTCCATATCGGCTCCTCTGACGACTGTTCTACATTTCCTCACGTCCCTCTTTGATGAGGGTAAATCCTACCATACTGTAAACCTGTATAGATCAGCTATCTCTGCTGGACAAGGTATTGACTGTGCCTCAGTAGGACGCCATCCATTTGTATGCCGACTTCTTTGTGGGATCCATTTTGCTCACCCTCCATTACCACATTATTCGGTCCTTTGAGATGTTTCTCTGGTTCTAACCTTTTTCGAATCTTGGCCAGCAAAAAAAAACTTTGTTGTCCCTTATACAACTTTCGGACAAACTAGTCATGCCATTCTGTTTAATTTTTTGTAAGAGTCTCGGACGTTCGAGCATTAGATTTCAATGCTCGCTCCTTTACTCCTGATGGTGTGTTTTTTTACATATCCCAACGCACTTCCTCCAAATCAGTATTATATCTTGCTTTCCCTGAGAGATCTTAACTGTGTCCTATTGCATGCTTCCGCGAATATGAGATGCGTACTGCTACTTTGTGTGACCACTCTAACTTTTCATTTTTTTCCCCTCAAACTCACATGCCAGTATCTACACCTACCCTTGCCTGTTATGTCAAGTAAATCATGTCTTTGGCAGGTATTGATACTGTGAACAAATTTACATTGATTCCAAGGTTCAAACTTCTAGGTCTCACATTAGATATCCTATATTAAAATTGTCTAACTTGGACTCAGGAAATGCTTGATGCTTAAGATCACAACACTTAAGATCATATATGTCTAGTTCCGGGAGCAGATAGCCCCCACCTGAGCTGTCTCTCTCAGGTCAGTCTGTTCTTTCTCTTTCTCTGAACTTATCTGTTATGTGTACATGACGTTCATCCCTATGTCTTATCTGTACCCCTTTCCTGTTATTTTGCTTCCTTCAACTGTTCTATGAGTATTTGCACGTAAGCACTTACTTTTTAATGTATAAAAACACAACTGACAAAATAAAGATCAGAGGCTTATTTTGATAACCAACCTAGTGAGTGGCACCCAGGGCGGACCGCCCCCTCCTTAGTACGCCACTGCGTAAAGTCATGATTTTAATAATGACACGGAGGCGGGTATTATCACACCCTGGCAGATTCTATTAGGCTTCTAGGAAAGCAATTTGATATAATGTCTACGGCAAGTCATTTATTGATGTGTGTGTTAAGCCGGTAATAATGGTCATACATCATGTTTAGTGGAGTGCATTAAATATCATTATGCATAGTCTGCATACCCTAATAGACGCATAGGCGGAGGAGGGCCTTGACAGTTTGTACTGAGCAAAGCAGTAGGGATTGATAGAGAGGGTGCGGGAGTGGGACGTTTGGAGGATGAAGGGTATATAGGGACTGGGGACCGTTACACGGCAGCCATGTTATGGGTAAGTCTGTCAATCTCTCTCGTTTGATCTGTTCTTTTCTGTTTTGTTTTCGTGGTGTATCAGTCTTCTGTGCTGTCCCCTTTGGTCTCTCTTTCTCTTGGTATCTTTGTCTTTTCTGTGTGTGTTCTCTGACCACTTGTTGTGTGGCTCTTGTCCCCCCCCCCCCTTTTAGTCTTACCTGTAGTACCAGCATGGAGCCAGCGGTGGATCTGGTCATGGAGAGGCTGTTGGGAGAGATTCGCGGGGCGATGTGGAGCTGTCTGGGCCCAGCAGGGTGAGGCTGGGACCGGTGGGAGGACCAGTGGTGCGCCCGACGAGGAGGATGAGGCCTCCCTAGAGACTCAGCCCAGAGGATCCAGCGGGCCACAGGGAGCCTGTCAGGAGAAGCGTGTAGCGTAGGAGGCCGGGCGCAGGATCTGGTATGGCTGCTGGAGTTCGCCGCAGCCAGGCAGATAGCGAGGTCCCCGATGTCCAAGGCCCGCTGCAGGGACGTGCAGCACCGGCTGCCTGGGTGGAGGTCGGGAGGAGAGACAGCAGGAGGAATGCAGTCATCGAGCCACCAGGGGCAGTGGGGAGCAGCAGGAGTGCTGGGTTCCGGCCACTGGAATCAGCAGGAGTGCTGGGTTGAAGCCACTGGAGGCAGCGGTGAGCAGGCCTGAAGGCCATTGATCCAGGATCCGGTTCGGGTCCAAGGCTAGCACCAGAGGCGTGGAGGGCCGTGCTGTCTGGAGTATCTCAGGGCGATCAAGTTGGAGACGTCAATGCCGGGTCTGGAAGTGAGGCAGTGGAGTTCCAGGAGTGGCAGGACCCGGACGCAGCTGTTGAAGGCAGTTCACAAGTGGTTCCTTTGTTTGGAGGGGCAGATGCAATGACTGGCAGTTCTGGCCAGGTGCAGGTGGCACCGTGGTCTAAGAGGATTCAGCACACCCACGGCAAAGCTAGGAGGCAAGTACCTGGGGCGGGGTAGCCCATGACGTAGTGGTTCCCTCCAGCCCAGAGTCCCAGGGCCCTGGGAGGGGGTTGAGCTACAGTTTAGGGGTTCTTCAGGGAAGGGTGAGCGAAGGGGGATTCAGAGGGGGTGCCCGCGTCCAGACAAGGTTTAAGTTTATGTGGGCCGCAAAAAAAAACCAAAACTTCAGTTTTCATAGAAATGTAGGTTTATTTAGGAAAGTACAGAATAAAAATGTCGCCAAACTGACACTGGACGTCCTCACGCACGTTGGGCTTCAAAGTAAAACAAAAGAGAATTTATTTTAAGGAGATGGCATTTGCATATAACCAATGTTTCAGTCCAACTACCTTGACATATTAAGAACAGTTTGGCAATAGGACTGAAATGGTGAATGTATGCTGTTGCACATCTGTAACAAACTATGATCTCAGCCAATCCAATGCTTTCCCATCGGAAGCATTGGGAGGCTATTGTGCATGTGTGGTAAAAAGCTGTGCGGCCAATTAGCATAGCGCCTCCAGGCAAGCCCAATCTAATACACTGCCCCTTCTTCCAGCTCTCTAATTTAGTACACTGCCCCCCCTCCCACGTCTCTAATACACTGGCCTATTCCCTCCCCCTAATTAAAACACTGCCCCTCCTCCCCAATTTAATACTTGGTCCCCTACCTTCCCAAAATTATACAGTACACCCTCCCTAAAATTAATACACTACCTACTCCCTTCCCCAATTTAATACACTACACAGGAAGGTCCCACAAGCCCCTCTTCCTCTACATTAAGATGAGCAGCCCGTCCTCCAGTTCCAGCCCTGCTCTTCTCAAGCAGGCCAGACGCTCCTCGGGCACTGCAGGCCGGAGGGAAGGGGTAGTGGCTGGCACTGCGAGCAGGAGGGAAGGGGGAGTGGTTGGCACTGCGGGAGCACACGATCGGCCGTGGGAGGGAAGACTAGAATCATACAGGAAATATCTTTCCTGTCTTGCGGCTGGTTACAGCCACAACACAAAGTGGCCCCAGGTCAGGTGGGCTGCAAATATATCCATTGTGGGCCGCATGTAGCCTGCAAGTTTGACATGCTTGCTCTTTATATTACGATATTTCTTTTCTCTATCAATTCTAGCTTGACTTCGCTCTTCAAGTGAATTTTGATTCTGACGAGCGCCCGTTGAAGTTGTTGATCTACTATTGGTTTACTTGTTCTCCATTTATTGGATTATCGTTTGGTCCGATCTTAATTGGGATCGCAAGAAAGAGGAAGTCATTGGCTCCGCCCATTATACTACAGAAGAGTTGCTGATTGGCAGACCTTGTTACCAGGAATGTGATTATGTGTTTTTTACTGCGGAGAAAAAAAAAAAGTGCAGTATAATACTGGCCTTCGTGTCTTTAATAAAATCATGACTTTACGTTAATAGTAAAATCTGGGAATTCTTATTTATTAGGTTTTAAAATAATTGTTAGTCATGTATCTCTATATTTGTTGGAAATAAAACAATTTTAGAAAGAGTCACTTTATTATTTATTATATAAATCATAATTAATGTTATCAAACAGTTAACATTCTATAAAAAAATAGATTTAAGCACATTATAAATGATTCACTTTTAGAATAAACAGTTGCTATGTATTTATATAAAATAGTAAAATACCTGAAACCGATGTCCATTATTCACACAGAGCCATTTAATAATCCCATTTTTAGTTTTTATCAGTGATTGGATACTTATCCAATATTTAGCCTTCAGGGGAACAAGGCAATCTATCACAGTAGGTACACATTTTTGATCACATTAACCAATTGAAAGACAGGTCGAGAGATATTGTTGAGCACGACCGCAGCTTCAAAGATCTCAAAATGTGCGGACACTGGCCCCATGGCAGACAATGTAAAGTGTAGCAGTCAAGGAAACTAGAGTACAGGTTTCAGATTTCATATTAGAAACCTGAAACGGCTTTCTGTTAAAGACAGCATGCAACAGTTTCCCTCTCATTCTGTCCCTTTTTGCGCAGTACATAGAGTCATTTCAATAAGAAGATTGAAAACGATCCAAAGAGCGATTTTACTCAGCAGCACAACCACCAGAAACAGGTTACGTCTTCTGCTCTGCACAGATAAAAGCTTTACATTCAAAACACGTGGGGGAGGTAGAAAGACCTTTCATACTTTACAGAGAATCTAAAGACTTTCATAAACTTGAAGTTGGTGGAAGAATTAAAAATAAATAAAATAATTGTTCTTATATCTTATTGAGATAGGATAATTACCAATTCTAGTGCTAGAAAAGTATAAATAAGTCAGGTTTTGGAGACTTATTAACAAGTTTAAGAAGAGATGGATACTTTAGTTTTGGTGCAGGGATTGTCTGCTATTGGTAATAATTTTGCTGCAATTTAGTTTGACAATTTTTATTGGCTACTATGTAGCTCCATTAAAACGATATTAACAGAACAGATAAGGGTTGAAGTAGCTACCACCAGTCTTCACTTATTTGGTTTTATTGCGTTGGAAAAAGGAGGCACGAGACATATTGAGGAGATTTTCTGATCGGGCTCTTGAGGCGAAATAAGATACACTATCCTACAACATAAAACAAAACCACAGTAAGAATAGTTAACAGCAAACTATAAGCATTGTATTGAATAAGGCGGATTGCGCACACTGGATACCTTTCTGCTACACGTGTTAAGGGTGTCAGATTTCTGAATAAAAGGTTATTAGCATATTTACATTTTAAATTGGGTATATTGCATCCAGAAAGAGTATTTTCTCTGAATCGTATCTTGAATGGGTCACAAAAAATGTAAACGATCGTCAAACAACAAGGTTGTGTTGTCATAGAAACAAATCCTTTCATTTATTTTCTGTATTGAAACAATAGAGTAGAATAATTGACAGATCTGTTTGATTCAATTCTTTTAAAACGCCAGGGCATTACTCTTTCAAGTCGGACTAACTCCAATAATCCCTAAAACCTTGAAAGTCAGTTGCATTAGTTGAAAAAAAGACAAAAAGACAAAAAGTTGCGCTATCAGCAGTTACCATCTAGTTATCAGAGAACGTTGAAATCGTTGCACTTATAGAAATTTAAAACATAGATTGCTGTTACATACGTTGTATATAGAACTCGCTGGTTGCGTTGTTTCTCCTCCCAGGTAAGAAGTGGTTGTGGTTACTGCGGGAACAGTTTTTGGATCCAATGAGGCTTTAAGATCCAAGCTGGTCGCACGTCGCTCATAAGAAGGAACAGAATGTTCCCATCCGGCCAAACAGTGCTGTCATACAAAGAGATCACACAGGACACAGAGGAGGGATAGAAGGATTAAGAGGGGAGTTCTGGTGACGGGGCATGAATAAATAGGAGAGATATATGGAGGATATGGAGAATTTTTCAACCTGGCTACTTAAGTCTAATCCTTGAACCTCAGCATACAGTTTAGTGAATAAGCCCTGCATAGTTTAACTGCAACAATATATACAAAGAAATAAATTATATGGTCACTGTAAGCACCATAACCACTTCATCTCACTGTACCTGAAGCCTTTTATAAAAAAAAAATAAAAAAAATTACAGTTTATTACCAGTGTAGGAGCGCAGTATATTATAGGGTTTGTATTGGTTTAGACACAGTGTAGGAGCGCAGTATATTATAGGGTTTGTACTGGTTTAGACACAGTGTAGGAGGGCAGTATATTATAGGGTTTGTACTGGTTTAGACACAATATAGGAGGGCAGTATATTATAGGGTTTGTATTGGTTTAGACACAGTGTAGGAGCGCAGTATATTATAGGGTTTGTATTGGTTTAGACACAGTGTAGGAGGGCAGTATATTATAGGGTTTGTATTGGTTTAGACACAGTGTAGGAGTGCAGTATATTATAGGGTTTGTATTGGTTTAGACACAGTGTAGGAGCGCAGTATATTATAGGGTTTGTATTGGTTTAGACACAGTGTAGGAGCGCAGTATATTATAGGGTTTGTATTGGTTTAGACACAGTGTAGGAGGGCAGTATATTATAGGGTTTGTATTGGTTTAGACAGTGTAGGAGCGCAATATATTATAGGGTTTGTATTGGTTTAGACAGTGTAGGAGCGCAGTATATTATAGGGTTTGTACTGGTTTAGACACAGTGTAGGAGGGCAGTATATTATAGGGTTTGTATTGGTTTAGACACAGTGTAGGAGCGCAGTATATTATAGGGTTTGTATTGGTTTAGACAGTGTAGGAGCGCAGTATATTATAGGGTTTGTATTGGTTTAGACACAGTGTAGGAGCGCAGTATATTATAGGGTTTGTATTGGTTTAGACACAGTGTAGGAGCGCAGTATATTATAGGGTTTGTATTGGTTTAGACACAGTGTAGGAGGACAGTATATTATAGGGTTTGTATTGGTTTAGACACAGTGTAGGAGGGCAGTATATTACAGGGTTTGTATTGGTTTAGACACAGTGTAGGAGCGCAGTATATTATAGGGTTTGTACTGGTTTAGACACAGTGTAGGAGCGCAGTATATTATAGGGTTTGTATTGGTTTAGACACAGTGTAGGAGCGCAGTATATTATAGGGTTTGTACTGGTTTAGACACAGTGTAGGAGCGCAGTATATTATAGGGTTTGTATTGGTTTAGACAGAGTGTAGGAGGGCAGTATATTATAGGGTTTGTATTGGTTTAGACACAGTGTAGGAGGGCAGTATATTATAGGGTTTGTACTGGTTTAGACACAATATAGGAGGGCAGTATATTATAGGGTTTGTATTGGTTTAGACACAGTGTAGGAGCGCAGTATATTATAGGGTTTGTATTGGTTTAGACACAGTGTAGGAGGGCAGTATATTATAGGGTTTGTATTGGTTTAGACACAGTGTAGGAGTGCAGTATATTATAGGGTTTGTATTGGTTTAGACACAGTGTAGGAGCGCAGTATATTATAGGGTTTGTATTGGTTTAGACACCGTGTAGGAGCGCAGTATATTATAGGGTTTGTATTGGTTTAGACACAGTGTAGGAGGGCAGTATATTATAGGGTTTGTATTGGTTTAGACAGTGTAGGAGCGCAGTATATTATAGGGTTTGTACTGGTTTAGACACAGTGTAGGAGGGCAGTATATTATAGGGTTTGTATTGGTTTAGACACAGTGTAGGAGCGCAGTATATTATAGGGTTTGTATTGGTTTAGACACAGTGTAGGAGCGCAGTATATTATAGGGTTTGTATTGGTTTAGACACAGTGTAGGAGGACAGTATATTATAGGGTTTGTATTGGTTTAGACACAGTGTAGGAGGGCAGTATATTACAGGGTTTGTATTGGTTTAGACACAGTGTAGGAGCGCAGTATATTATAGGGTTTGTACTGGTTTAGACACAGTGTAGGAGCGCAGTATATTATAGGGTTTGTATTGGTTTAGACACAGTGTAGGAACGCAGTATATTATAGGGTTTGTACTGGTTTAGACACAGTGTAGGAGGGCAGTATATTATAGGGTTTGTATTGGTTTAGACACAGTGTAGGAGGGCAGTATATTATAGGGTTTGTATTGGTTTAGACACAGTGTAGGAGGGCAGTATATTATAGGGTTTGTATTGGTTTAGACACAGTGTAGGAGCGCAGTATATTATAGGGTTTGTATTGGTTTAGACACAGTGTAGGAGTGCAGTATATTATAGGGTTTGTATTGGTTTAGACACAGTGTAGGAGGGCAGTATATTATAGGGTTTGTATTGGTTTAGACACAGTGTAGGAGCGCAGTATATTATAGGGTTTGTACTGGTTTAGACACAGTGTAGGAGCGCAGTATATTATAGGGTTTGTATTGGTTTAGACACAGTGTAGGAGCGCAGTATATTATAGGGTTTGTACTGGTTTAGACACAGTGTAGGAGCGCAGTATATTATAGGGTTTGTATTGGTTTAGACACAGTGTAGGAACGCAGTATATTATAGGGTTTGTACTGGTTTAGACACAGTGTAGGAGCGCAGTATATTATAGGGTTTGTATTGGTTTAGACACAGTGTAGGAGGGCAGTATATTATAGGGTTTGTATTGGTTTAGACACAGTGTAGGAGGGCAGTATATTATAGGGTTTGTATTGGTTTAGACACAGTGTAGGAGCGCAGTATATTATAGGGTTTGTATTGGTTTAGACACAGTGTAGGAGCGCAGTATATTATAGGGTTTGTATTGGTTTAGACACAGTGTAGGAGCGCAGTATATTATAGGGTTTGTATTGGTTTAGACACAGTGTAGGAGTGCAGTATATTTTAGGGTTTGTATTGGTTTAGACACAGTGTAGGAGGGCAGTATATTATAGGGTTTGTATTGGTTTAGACACAGTGTAGGAGCGCAGTATATTATAGGGTTTGTATTGGTTTAGACACAGTGTAGGAGGGCAGTATATTATAGGGTTTGTATTGGTTTAGACACAGTGTAGGAGCGCAGTATATTATAGGGTTTGTATTGGTTTAGACACAGTGTAGGAGGGCAGTATATTACAGGGTTTGTATTGGTTTAGACACAGTGTAGGAGCGCAGTATATTATAGGGTTTGTACTGGTTTAGACACAGTGTAGGAGCGCAGTATATTATAGGGTTTGTATTGGTTTAGACACAGTGTAGGAGCGCAGTATATTATAGGGTTTGTACTGGTTTAGACACAGTGTAGGAGCGCAGTATATTATAGGGTTTGTATTGGTTTAGACAGAGTGTAGGAGGGCAGTATATTATAGGGTTTGTATTGGTTTAGACACAGTGTAGGAGGGCAGTATATTATAGGGTTTGTACTGGTTTAGACACAATATAGGAGGGCAGTATATTATAGGGTTTGTATTGGTTTAGACACAGTGTAGGAGCGCAGTATATTATAGGGTTTGTATTGGTTTAGACACAGTGTAGGAGGGCAGTATATTATAGGGTTTGTATTGGTTTAGACACAGTGTAGGAGTGCAGTATATTATAGGGTTTGTATTGGTTTAGACACAGTGTAGGAGCGCAGTATATTATAGGGTTTGTATTGGTTTAGACACAGTGTAGGAGCGCAGTATATTATAGGGTTTGTATTGGTTTAGACACAGTGTAGGAGGGCAGTATATTATAGGGTTTGTATTGGTTTAGACAGTGTAGGAGCGCAGTATATTATAGGGTTTGTATTGGTTTAGACAGTGTAGGAGCGCAGTATATTATAGGGTTTGTACTGGTTTAGACACAGTGTAGGAGGGCAGTATATTATAGGGTTTGTATTGGTTTAGACACAGTGTAGGAGCGCAGTATATTATAGGGTTTGTATTGGTTTAGACACAGTGTAGGAGCGCAGTATATTATAGGGTTTGTACTGGTTTAGACACAGTGTAGGAGCGCAGTATATTATAGGGTTTGTATTGGTTTAGACAGAGTGTAGGAGGGCAGTATATTATAGGGTTTGTATTGGTTTAGACACAGTGTAGGAGGGCAGTATATTATAGGGTTTGTACTGGTTTAGACACAATATAGGAGGGCAGTATATTATAGGGTTTGTATTGGTTTAGACACAGTGTAGGAGCGCAGTATATTATAGGGTTTGTATTGGTTTAGACACAGTGTAGGAGGGCAGTATATTATAGGGTTTGTATTGGTTTAGACACAGTGTAGGAGTGCAGTATATTATAGGGTTTGTATTGGTTTAGACACAGTGTAGGAGCGCAGTATATTATAGGGTTTGTATTGGTTTAGACACCGTGTAGGAGCGCAGTATATTATAGGGTTTGTATTGGTTTAGACACAGTGTAGGAGGGCAGTATATTATAGGGTTTGTATTGGTTTAGACAGTGTAGGAGCGCAGTATATTATAGGGTTTGTACTGGTTTAGACACAGTGTAGGAGGGCAGTATATTATAGGGTTTGTATTGGTTTAGACACAGTGTAGGAGCGCAGTATATTATAGGGTTTGTATTGGTTTAGACACAGTGTAGGAGCGCAGTATATTATAGGGTTTGTATTGGTTTAGACACAGTGTAGGAGGACAGTATATTATAGGGTTTGTATTGGTTTAGACACAGTGTAGGAGGGCAGTATATTACAGGGTTTGTATTGGTTTAGACACAGTGTAGGAACGCAGTATATTATAGGGTTTGTACTGGTTTAGACACAGTGTAGGAGCGCAGTATATTATAGGGTTTGTATTGGTTTAGACACAGTGTAGGAGGGCAGTATATTATAGGGTTTGTATTGGTTTAGACACAGTGTAGGAGGGCAGTATATTATAGGGTTTGTATTGGTTTAGACACAGTGTAGGAGCGCAGTATATTATAGGGTTTGTATTGGTTTAGACACAGTGTAGGAGCGCAGTATATTATAGGGTTTGTATTGGTTTAGACACAGTGTAGGAGCGCAGTATATTATAGGGTTTGTATTGGTTTAGACACAGTGTAGGAGTGCAGTATATTTTAGGGTTTGTATTGGTTTAGACACAGTGTAGGAGGGCAGTATATTATAGGGTTTGTATTGGTTTAGACACAGTGTAGGAGCGCAGTATATTATAGGGTTTGTATTGGTTTAGACACAGTGTAGGAGGGCAGTATATTATAGGGTTTGTATTGGTTTAGACACAGTGTAGGAGCGCAGTATATTATAGGGTTTGTATTGGTTTAGACACAGTGTAGGAGGGCAGTATATTACAGGGTTTGTATTGGTTTAGACACAGTGTAGGAGCGCAGTATATTATAGGGTTTGTACTGGTTTAGACACAGTGTAGGAGCGCAGTATATTATAGGGTTTGTATTGGTTTAGACACAGTGTAGGAGCGCAGTATATTATAGGGTTTGTACTGGTTTAGACACAGTGTAGGAGCGCAGTATATTATAGGGTTTGTATTGGTTTAGACAGAGTGTAGGAGGGCAGTATATTATAGGGTTTGTATTGGTTTAGACACAGTGTAGGAGGGCAGTATATTATAGGGTTTGTACTGGTTTAGACACAATATAGGAGGGCAGTATATTATAGGGTTTGTATTGGTTTAGACACAGTGTAGGAGCGCAGTATATTATAGGGTTTGTATTGGTTTAGACACAGTGTAGGAGGGCAGTATATTATAGGGTTTGTATTGGTTTAGACACAGTGTAGGAGTGCAGTATATTATAGGGTTTGTATTGGTTTAGACACAGTGTAGGAGCGCAGTATATTATAGGGTTTGTATTGGTTTAGACACAGTGTAGGAGCGCAGTATATTATAGGGTTTGTATTGGTTTAGACACAGTGTAGGAGGGCAGTATATTATAGGGTTTGTATTGGTTTAGACAGTGTAGGAGCGCAGTATATTATAGGGTTTGTATTGGTTTAGACAGTGTAGGAGCGCAGTATATTATAGGGTTTGTACTGGTTTAGACACAGTGTAGGAGGGCAGTATATTATAGGGTTTGTATTGGTTTAGACACAGTGTAGGAGCGCAGTATATTATAGGGTTTGTATTGGTTTAGACACAGTGTAGGAGCGCAGTATATTATAGGGTTTGTATTGGTTTAGACACAGTGTAGGAGGACAGTATATTATAGGGTTTGTATTGGTTTAGACACAGTGTAGGAGCGCAGTATATTATAGGGTTTGTATTGGTTTAGACACAGTGTAGGAGGGCAGTATATTATAGGGTTTGTACTGGTTTAGACACAGTGTAGGAGCGCAGTATATTATAGGGTTTGTATTGGTTTAGACAGTGTAGGAGCGCAGTATATTATAGGGTTTGTATTGGTTTAGACACAGTGTAGGAGCGCAGTATATTATAGGGTTTGTATTGGTTTAGACACAGTGTAGGAGGGCAGTATATTATAGGGTTTGTATTGGTTTAGACACAGTGTAGGAGGGCAGTATATTATAGGGTTTGTATTGGTTTAGACACAGTGTAGGAGCGCAGTATATTATAGGGTTTGTACTGGTTTAGACACAGTGTAGGAGGGCAGTATATTATAGGGTTTGTATTGGTTTAGACACAGTGTAGGAGGGCAGTATATTATAGGGTTTGTATTGGTTTAGACACAGTGTAGGAGGGCAGTATATTATAGGGTTTGTATTGGTTTAGACACAGTGTAGGAGGGCAGTATATTATAGGGTTTGTATTGGTTTAGACACAGTGTAGGAGCGCAGTATATTATAGGGTTTGTACTGGTTTAGACACAGTGTAGGAGCGCAGTATATTATAGGGTTTGTATTGGTTTAGACACAGTGTAGGAGCGCAGTATATTATAGGGTTTGTATTGGTTTAGACACAGTGTAGGAGCGCAGTATATTATAGGGTTTGTATTGGTTTAGACAGAGTGTAGGAGGGCAGTATATTATAGGGTTTGTATTGGTTTAGACACAGTGTAGGAGCGCAGTATATTATAGGGTTTGTATTGGTTTAGACACAGTGTAGGAGGGCAGTATATTATAGGGTTTGTATTGGTTTAGACACAGTGTAGGAGCGCAGTATATTATAGGGTTTGTATTGGTTTATACACAGTGTAGGAGCGCAGCATATTATAGGGTTTGTATTGGTTTAGACACAGTGTAGGAGGGCAGTATATTATAGGGTTTGTATTGGTTTAGACACAGTGTAGGAGCGCAGTATATTATAGGGTTTGTATTGGTTTAGACACAGTGTAGGAGGGCAGTATATTATAGGGTTTGTATTGGTTTAGACACAGTGTAGGAGGGCAGTATATTATAGGGTTTGTATTGGTTTAGACACAGTGTAGGAGCGCAGTATATTATAGGGTTTGTATTGGTTTAGACACAGTGTAGGAGGGCAGTATATTATAGGGTTTGTATTGGTTTAGACACAGTGTAGGAGCGCAGTATATTATAGGGTTTGTATTGGTTTAGACACAGTGTAGGAGCGCAGTATATTATAGGGTTTGTATTGGTTTAGACACAGTGTAGGAGCGCAGTATATTATAGGGTTTGTATTGGTTTAGACACAGTGTAGGAGGGCAGTATATTATAGGGTTTGTATTGGTTTAGACACAGTGTAGGAGCGCAGTATATTATAGGGTTTGTATTGGTTTAGACACAGTGTAGGAGTGCAGTATATTATAGGGTTTGTATTGGTTTAGACACAGTGTAGGAGCGCAGTATATTATAGGGTTTGTATTGGTTTAGACACAGTGTAGGAGCGCAGTATATTATAGGGTTTGTATTGGTTTAGACACAGTGTAGGAGCGCAGTATATTATAGGGTTTGTATTGGTTTAGACACAGTGTAGGAGCGCAGTATATTATAGGGTTTGTATTGGTTTAGACACAGTGTAGGAGCGCAGTATATTATAGGGTTTGTATTGGTTTAGACACAGTGTAGGAGCGCAGTATATTATAGGGTTTGTATTGGTTTAGACACAGTGTAGGAGCGCAGTATATTATAGGGTTTGTATTGGTTTAGACACAGTGTAGGAGCGCAGTATATTATAGGGTTTGTATTGGTTTAGACACAGTGTAGGAGTGCAGTATATTATAGGGTTTGTATTGGTTTAGACACAGTGTAGGAGGGCAGTATATTATAGGGTTTGTATTGGTTTAGACACAGTGTAGGAGGGCAGTATATTATAGGGTTTGTATTGGTTTAGACACAGTGTAGGAGCGCAGTATATTATAGGGTTTGTATTGGTTTAGACACAGTGTAGGAGCGCAGTATATTATAGGGTTTGTATTGGTTTAGACACAGTGTAGGAGGGCAGTATATTATAGGGTTTGTATTGGTTTAGACACAGTGTAGGAGCGCAGTATATTATAGGGTTTGTATTGGTTTAGACACAGTGTAGGAGGGCAGTATATTACAGGGTTTGTACTGGTTTAGAGAGAAACTGATCACCAGTATGTTCCAGAGCAGTATATGAAGGATTTAGACCCTCAGAAGTGATTCTCTGAAATATCCCAGTGAAACAAGTAGTGTTCAGGGTGTATAGATATTATTAGCTACTTACTGATGGTAATGCAAGGCTGTCTGTGGGATCAAAGCTTTTTCGTCGGTGAGCTTTGTATTTATATGGAGGCAGAAGAGTAGATCTGGGGATGCTCACCCTAGAGAACGAAACACACTTTGGTTATGAATATCCCAAATTTAACATGAAATCTTCTCTATAAAAGGAATGTCCTACTCATTTACAATTACGCAGGCTCTTTGGAATGGAAAGTCCTTCCCATTTGGCAATTTTTAAGCTTTATAGAGATGTGAAATCAATTGTATCAGGAGTATGGTCTTTAAGAACCAGATTGTGATCATGGCATTGAACACTAGGTCCTTAAGTAGTTAAAAGAACTGTCAATGACGGAGTGCAGAAACATGAGTAACTAACCGGATATATGCAGGCTCCTCTACTGTAGGTGGACGTCTAGATCTGCGCTTTTTACAGATAGGACAGGCAGACACTGGACCAATAGGAGATGTAAACAAGCGATTATTTACTCGATAACAGTAGACACCTGGAAAAACAAGACATATTACAGTGAGCACAAACCTCCATAGTTTGCTTTATTTTAGCTTCAGATACCTAAACCAATGAATTCATGTAAATTGTATCAAATGCTAATTTGATGCCTATGCTGTGCAACTTGATAAATACTTTAAGTCAGGAGTGTCCAGTAAGGGTACGGTCAGCGACCCCATCTGCACTGGCCTTGGATTGTAGTGCAGCCAAAATCAATATGCAGAGAATCTGAATGGGGGTTTAGTGAAGGGCACAAAGGGGGTAAGGTGCCGGGAGGCGTTAGGAAAATGATCACTGGCAGCCAATTAAAAAATACACAGAGACATGGCTCCATAGGGGCCCAGAAAGGAGCCTGGGCTCGTGGTCCTCTGGGGGCCCGGGGCGAATAAGTTGAGACTAGGTGGTCACACCCAGAGGGCCCTGGTTGGTTGTCCCTCATAGTAAACACAATGCAACTGTTTAAACACCTCAAGAAGGTCTCCATTGCCAATTTAATATATTTGTTAAATTAAAAATAGTTGGGGATGAGGTGAATAGAGGAAGGGGTCACTTTTTAGACCACTTACAAAAGATTAGACACAAAGATTGCAGCTTGGCCTGCGAGGTACTCTAAGGTCAACATTGAGGTTCTCATATTCTGTACGAGACAATGCACTGCTGACTGAATGTACTGAATTGTGTTAAGTGCCACTGTGATATGACATGTCATACTCTTTTTGCTTCTGTATTGCTGAATCTTTGAACTCATAAATAAAGCATTGAAAAATAATATATACTGCAAGAAATTCCATTAGGTAAAATTGCAACAAAAAGAAAATTATTTATATATAGATCACATATTATAAGATTTAAAGGGACACTAGTCACCAAAACAACTTTAGCATAAAAAGAGAGTTTTGGTGTATAGAGCATGCCCCTGCAGTCTTGTTGCTCAATTCTCTGCCATTTTGGAGTTAAATAACTTTGTTTATGCAGCCCTAGTCACCGCTATCTGCATGTGACTTAAACAGCCTTCCTGAACACCTGATCCTGATGAAAGTCCCGGACGGGGACTGAAACGTTGGTCCTTCCTGTTTTAATAAATCTTCAATAAAAAATATACATTTTATCTTCAAAAGTCTGCGAGTGCTGGTCATCCTCCTATACTGGAGATATATAGATATATATCCAGACTGCAAGTGACTTAGACAGCCTTCCTGAACACTTCCTGCAAAGAGAGATCTAATGTTTAACCCCTTAGTGACCAGGCCGTTTGTCAATTTCCTTACCATTAAGGACCAGGGATGTTTTTAAATTTTTGTGGTGTTTTTGTTTAGCTGTAATTTTCCTCTTACTCATTTACTGTACCCACACATATTATATACCGTTATTCTCGCCATTCAGTGGTCTTTCTAAAGATACCATTATTTTCATCAAATCATGTAATTTACTATAAGGATTTTTTATAAAGTATGAAGACTAAATGTAAAAAACAAAACAAAAAAACTTTCTAACTTTGACCCCCAAAATCTGCTACGCATCTACAACCACCAAAAAACACCCGTGCTAAATAGTTTCTAAATTTTGTCCTGAGTTTAGAAATACCCAATGTTAGCATGTTCTTAGCTTTTTTTTGGAAAGTTATAGGGCTTGTGGCAAAACCAACCTCGCCACTATAGTCTGGAGAAGCCTGGTTGCCCGCCTGCTTCCCCAGGATTATGGCCCCCATGTAAAAACCGTTATTACTCCCCGCAGAAAGGCTTTTTTGTGCCTTTCTGCCAGGGCATTCGGTAAATTGAATCTACCGAACCAAGAGACGAATGAACAGACCACCTGGGTAAGGAGTGTGCCAGCAATTTACCTCCCTGAAGCTGCCGTTAACCGCAGCTTCATTGACGAACGCTGGGTGGCTGTTGTTCGTATAGCCGAACGCGTGGCAGCGGCCATCTTAAACAGACGAATGCTCAGCTGTGTTCGTCAATGATTCCCTGGAACTGGCTATGACTTTCACATGAACACCGCTGAAGCCGTCGACTTCCCTTCTACTGTCTCATTCGTTTGTACGAACGCCGGGCCGTTCGGTACTTTGATTGTGTGAACAGTGCTACCCCAGATAGCTATGCCATTCGTATAACGAAAGACTATGTGAAAGACTTTAGCTCCATGGCGATTGAACTGTATGTATGTTATCTGAGCGCCATTCGGTAATAATGTGCGCTCACATCTAAGCAATCTGGGGATATGTTGAATGTATCTATTCTGTTCGGTAGTTGTAATATTGTATATTTTTATGTATTTTCCTCACCATGTGTAAAATGGAGATTTGCCTCTATCCTCGGAGATAATTGAGTTACTTCCCAATTATCTCCAGTATAGAGAGGAGGGATTATAATGTGCACGTGAGAGTGTTTACTGTTAAACTGTTTCTATTGGTCAATGTACTTTGTGTCCCAGTTTCCCACCAGGTCCCTTATGGGAGTGTCCACCTGGAGACCTGCATAAATACCGAGCAGGTAGCCCAGATTAAACAGATTACCTGCTGATACTCAATACAGAGCCTCGTCTTGTACTTGGGGGGGGGGGTTATTCGTATGGTTTTACTATTGCCTGTTCGGGAGTATAAACCTTTTGTATGTTTTTTCCAGTTCGACTGTTTGGAGCGTTCGTATGGTTTGGAGCATTTCGTATGGTTTCTCCTGTTCGGCGGATTGGTGTATTTAGTAGCTGCCTTTGCATCTGGAAAGGGAATATCACCTAAACGGTTTTAACCCCTTTTATGACTGTGGTGCGTTACAGGGCTATAAGTACAAGTAGCACTTTGCTGTTTCCAAACCATTTTTTTCCAAAATTAACACAAGTTAGATTGTAACACTGATATCTGTCAGGGATCCCTGAATAACCCTTCACATGTATATATGTTTTAAAAGGAGACAACCTAATGTATTAAACTTGGAGTATTTTACCTCTTTTCATGCAACCATTTTACCACCAATCTATGCCAAATTAAATTTCTTTTTTAAAAAAAATAGGTGATTTTTGTACTGAGAACTTAAGGGTTACTGCCAAAGAACACCCCAACATGTGTTCAGCAACATCTCAACATCTCCTGAGTACAGTGATACCACCCATATTAGTACAGTGATGTAGATGTTTAAAAAAAAAAAAAAAAATGTTATCTTGTAATACCTTTTTTTATTGGACTAACAGAATTTTTTAATGACAAGCTTTTGGGAGAACCTCCCTTTCTCAAGTCTGAAGCATTTTAGACTTGAGAAAGGGAGGTTCTCACAAAAGCTTGTCTTTAAAAAATTATGTTAGTCCTCTTGTGTTGGTTGAGGTATGCATCTAGTGTAGGCAGTGGATTTCCTTTGACCTAAGGTTTTGATGATGTGTACGGGAATATTTCTTTTGGAAGCCATGGTGGCGGCCCAGATACGGAATAAACGACCTGAGTAATTAGCCGGGTTAACACCTAACCATACAGCATGAACCTGCTAGTGGTGAGTATTTTCCTGTGTAAAGCCAGAAGTGGTTGATTAGGGGTATTTTGAGCGTAGGAAAGGTAAAGGTCCAAGACTTTGACGGGGCACCATTGATTGCATGTGGGGTAATATGTGATTTTTACCGCCTGACCCTTTCCACCAGTTTTTGTTTAAAGGGACTCTATAGTCACCATATAAAAGCAAGAAAGACAGGTCCCCCAGCCTTCCTTCTTGCTTTTATATGAACTTTCATTCATTAAAAAAAAAAATTCGGTGTTTTTATATTAAAAACTTACCTCCGTTCCAGCGCCGAGCTCCCCGCTAGGCCGCGCCCCCTTTTTCGTCAAAATGACGAAATCGCGGGGCCCAATGGGACGGCTTCGCGCTGGACCAATCGCGTTCTTCATAGAGCGGCATTGAATGCCGCCCTATGAAGAACCTGAGCGCTTTACCGCGCATGTGCGCGGAATGCGCGTTCGGGAGCTGAGCTGTCTGACTGACAGCTCAGCTCGCTTTCTAAAATTATCAATAATAATTTAGGGCCCCCACCCGCCCTGTGTGGCGGGTGGGGGCCCTAAAATTATCAATGAGGGGGGGGACCTACTGTCCCCCCCCCGGCCCCCACCCCTGTGCGGCGGGTGGGGGCCCTAAAATTATCAATGAGGGGGGGACCTACTGTCCCCCCCCGGCCCCCACCCCTGTGCGGCGGGTGGGGGCCCTAAAATTATCAATGAGGGGGGGGGACCTACTGTCCCCCCCCCGGCCCCCACCCCTGTGCGGCGGGTGGGGGCCCTAAAATTATCAATGAGGGGGGGACCTACTGTCCCCCCCCGGCCCCCACCCCTGAGCGGCGGGTGGGGGCCCTACAATTATCAATGAGGGGGGGGACCTACTGCCCCCCCCCGGCCCCCACCCCTGAGCGGCGGGTGGGGGCCCTAAAATGATCAGTAAGGGGGGGGACCTACTGTCCCCCCCCGGCCCCCACCCCTGTGCGGCGGGTGGGGGCCCTAAAATGATCAATAAGGGGGGGGACCTACTGTCCCCCCCCCCGGCCCCCACCCCTGAGCGGCGGGTGGGGGCCCTAAAATGATCAATAAGGGGGGGGACCTACTGTCCCCCCCCCCGGCCCCCACCCCTGTGCGGCGGGTGGGGGCCCTAAAATTATCAATAAGGGGGGGGGGACCTACTGTCCCCCCCCCGGCCCCCACCCCTGTGCGGCGGGTGGGGGCCCTAAAATTATCAATAAGGGGGGGGGACCTACTGTCCCCCCCCCGGCCCCCACCCCTGAGCGGCGGGTGGGGGCCCTAAAATTATCAATAAGGGGGGGGGACCTACTGTCCCCCCCCCCGGCCCCCACCCCTGAGCGGCGGGTGGGGGCCCTAAAATTATCAATAAGGGGGGGGGACCTATTGTCCCCCCCCCGGCCCCCACCCCTGAGCGGTGGGTGGGGGCCCTAAATACAAAGGGGGGGGGGGACCCTAGTTAACCCTCCCCCCCAAAAAAAAATATCTCCCTACCTACCCCCCTCACCCTAAAAATAATGAGGGGGGACCATTAACTAAAAACCTGTAAAAAAATAAGATAAAAACAACTTACCATTCGATGTTTTCTTTCTTCTAAAATCTTTTCTTCAGCCCCAAAAAAGGCCAAATAAAAATCCATAATAACCGACGCAATTAAAAAAAAAAAAAAAAAAAAACGAGCGCAAAAAAAAATAATCCATCTTCACCCATGGAGGGCTCCGCGCAGACTGAGCTCCGCAGGGCGGGGGAAGGCTTATAAAGCCTTGCCCCGCCCTGCAATTAGGCTAAGAACACTCTGATTGGTGGGTTTAAGCCAATCAGAGTGCTCTTTGTCATTTTACAAGCGTGGGAAAGTTCTTTGGAATTTTCCCACGCTTGTAAAATGACACAGAGCACTGTGATTGGATGGATTTCAAGCCATCCAATCACAGTGCTCTGTGTCATTTTACAAGCGTGGGAAAATTTCAAAGAACTTTCCCACGCTTGTAAAATGACAAAGAGCACTGTGATTGGATGGATTTCAAGCCATCCAATCACATTGCTCTGTGTCATTTTACAAGCGTGGGAAAATTCCAAAGAACTTTCCCACGCTTGTAAAATGACAAAGAGCACTCTGATTGGCTTAAACCCACCAATCAGAGTGTTCTTAGCCTAATTGCAGGGCGGGGCAAGGCTTTATAAGCCTTCCCCCGCCCTGCGGAGCTCAGTCTGCGCGGAGCCCTCCATGGGTGAAGATGGATTATTTTTTTTGCGCTCGGGTTTTTTTTTTTTTTTTTTTATTGCGTCGGTTATTATGGATTTTTATTTGGCCTTTTTTGGGGCTGAAGAAAGAAGATTTTAGAAGAAAGAAAACATCGAATGGTAAGTTGTTTTTATCTTATTTTTTTTTTCTTTACAGGTTTTTAGTTAAAGGGTCCCCCCTCATTATTTTTAGGGTGAGGGGGTAGGTAGGGAGATAAGTTTTTTTTTTGGGGGGGGGGGGGGAGAGGGTTAACTAGGGTCCCCACCCCCTATTGATAATTTTAGGGCCCCCACCCACCGCTCAGGGGTGGGGGCCGGGGGGGGGGCAGTAGGTCCCCCCCCCTTATTGTGAATTTTAGGGCCCCCACCCGCCGCACAGGGGTGGGGGCCGGGGGGGGACAGTAGGTCCCCCCCCTATTGTGAATTTTAGGGCCCCCACCCACCGCTCAGGGGTGGGGGCCGGGGGGGGGGGCAGTAGGTCCCCCCCCTTATTGTGGATTTTAGGGCCCCCACCCACCGCTCAGGGGTGGGGGCCGGGGGGGGGGCAGTAGGCCCCCCCCTTATTGTGAATTTTAGGGCCCCCACCCGCCGCACAGGGGTGGGGGCCGGGGGGGGGCAGTATGTCCCCCCCTTATTTTTTATTTTAAGGCCCCCACCCACCGCACAGGGGTGGGGGCCGGGGGGGACAATAGGTCCCCCCTTATTGATAATTTTAGTGCCCCCACCCGCCGCACAGGGGTGGGGGCCGGGGGGGCAGTATGTGCCACCCTTATTTTTAGGGCCCCCACTCACCGCTCAGGGGTGGGGGCCGGGGGGGGGAGGAGAGTAGGTCCGTCCCCCCCCTCCCTTCAACCACTATTGTGGCCAGACAGCATCCCTGTGGGTTCGGGCTTCAGCTGTCAGCTGAAGCCACGCCCACAGCAGTGCTGACAGGCTGTCAGCACACAAAGCGCGTTCACAGTGCTTTGTGTGCTGATAGCCCGTCTGATGCATTCACCCAGAATGCATCGGACGAGAGGCCTTTTTAGGGCCTCTGAACTCGGAAGTCCCTCTGGTGGCCGTCTGATTGACTGCAACAAGAGGTGTTCCAAGCTTCCAATGTAAACACTGCATTTTCTCAGAAAATACAGTGCTTACAAGAAAAAGGCTCCGGGTAGCTGTAGCACTCACCTAAACAACCTCATTAAGCTGAAGTTGTTCAGGTGACTATAGTGTCCCTTTAAGTATGTAATGGTCGTGCTTTCACCAGTTGTGTTTTGGTGACAAAGTCAGCTGAGTAAGTGTTGGTGGTGGTGAATTCTCTAGGTAGGTGAAAGCCAAAGAATGCTAAATAGATGGCGGTTTTAATCTCGAATGGTGATGCATCTAGGAGATCTGAAAGTGATTGGAACATGTGATAGTGGAGGGGTAGGTATAGGTGAGGAGTCTTTTACCTTTTAATATGGCTTTAACCTGATAGGATGACAGGGAGTGTTGTTTATTAGGACATGTGGTGTTGGATCCCGGCATGGTATAATTTAATGGTGTTGAAGGCGGCAAAAAGAGATGAACGCTACCAATGTTTCCCTAGAGAACTTGTCCGTGATGTGAAACTCCAGCGAAAATCTATTGAAAATGTGAAAAGCCTTATCATAGGATTTCCTCATGTTTGCAGAAAGACTTAGGTGTGAGAGGTGAGCAAGTCAGCAAGTAAATTATCTAATCCATAACCATGTCCTGCCACTGTGGAGCTGGAGTTGCTACTAAGTCTGCTGTTGGCAATGCTGTCTGGAACTCCTGAATTCGAGATCAAGACAAAATAATCAGCTGCGATATTCCGGAACCCCGGAATATGTATACATGTCAGGAAAAATTCATGCTTAGCCGCCAGCCATGTCAACTTCTTCATGAAAAGCACGATGGTCAGGGACGAAGAGCGTCCTTTGTTAACAATATGGCACGTTGCCATGTTGTCGGAAAAACAACATACCGTATTACCTGACGTGCATGTGCCCCATATGACTGCAGTGGCCACTATCGGATAAAGTTCTGAGGCTGAGGTGGTAGTGAACTCCGAGACATCATTAATGTAATCTGGACAGTTACTGAATATGGCAGCGGCATCCGTCCAGACTGAAAAGGATTTGGCAGTTAAAACCGGGATAAATATACTTTTCCCATTCCAATTACATAGGAATTCCCTCCACATGCATAAGTCAGCGCTGGTATGCTGATCCAGCACGATGCGGGAGGAATCCGACAGGAATTGTGGGAAAAGACAAAGTAATCTTGATATGAATGCATGCCCCTGTGGTATGATCTTCATTGTAAAACTGAGGGAACCCAACAAGGATTGGAGTTCCTTCCTATTTCAAGAACCTGCTTCGATGTACTGGTCATTACCTGCCAGGATGCGGTCGATCTTTTCCGTGGGGAGGCTAGCTTAAATAAGAACCAAGTCCAGCTCTACCCCCAGAAAATTAAAGATAGTGACGGGGCCTTCAGTTTTAGTTGGTGAAACAGACGCCCAAACGTTCAAACAATTGTATAGTAGCGTGGAGGCTCCTGGGTGGAAATAAGTTGCTTTCTACAGTCAGAAAGTCATCCAGTTAGTGAATTACTGTAGGGCATCAACAGATGTCAAGCAGCATCCAACACAACGTCTCTGCGAACATATCCTTGGACTGTTTTGTGAGCCGAATGGGAGACGTGTGAACAAATAGTATGATTCCCGCCACTTAACACCATGCCACAGGGAAGAGTGAATAGGAAGGAGTTTGAAAGTGCTGACTATGTCTGTCTTGCTAATCCAGGCTCTTACTGCTGCTGACAGGATGGCCTCTATACCATTGTCGATGGTATCGTGTTGTAGCGAAAATTCCTCAGATGGAATGAGCGAGTTAAGACTAGGTGGTGTTGTAGCGTGAAGAGCAGAAAGGTCAATGATGAGCCTTTGTTTATTTTTTTATTTTTTTAAATTCTTTATTTTGTTTGTGCGTTATTTGGTTTCATGCAATATACTGACAAATACAAGAGGTTAGAATATGCATTTCACGGTATGTAGTCAAGTTGTTCAGCACATATTTTCTTTTTTATAACATGTTACGTAACGGTTGTGTGTATTAGTGCATACATATGGTTCAGGGTGTATAACCCTTTGTGTAGTAGTATTAGCCCCTATTGCTGCTCTTCGTAGTTAAGATCATATGTGTTTACTCTTAATGAGGCTATGAGTTACTATGTGTAAGTGCACTGGTTTGTGGTGTTCATGAGAAGGCATGGGTGGTCTACCCGTGGTGCTACTTTGGTTGTGGTCAATCTCTGTGAGCCAGTCGGCTATAAAGTATTGTCATCGTGGGGTCACAGCTCTTTCCACGGTGTTGAGGTCCCCATAACCTAGGGAGACAGCGGGGGGGGGGGGGGGGGGGGGGGGGAGTAGATAGCTTGTCTGGAGCTTCCCTGCGTTGGTGAGGTCTCTTATGGTTGTCTCTCTGTGTGTGACTATCACTGAGTGCGTGGGTAAATGAGTGCGTGGGTGAATGAGTGTCAGGGTACCTGAGGTCTCTACCTTTGAGAAGGGTAGAGACTTAGTTGTTTATCCGTCTAGACACGCCATATCTCCCGTTCCTCGCGGTCCATCCAGTCATTCTAACGCTGGCCGCAAGGGATCCGCTTCCTTTTCTAACATGACGCTCGATACGTGACGTCTTGACGCTATCCCGAGCGACCTGCCACTCTATTGGCTTTATCCTATCAGCACTCAGCTGAGGCGTGTCTACTCTCCGGACTCAGGGTATTTAAGCTTGCTTCACTCGTCAGCTCATTGCCCTGTCGTGGTTCTAGCTTGTCTAGTCACTCAGTGCTCTTGTATTCTAGTATTCTCTTTGGTTTTGACCCGGCTTGTTGTACTATTCTGCTTATCTCTGTTATCCCTCTGACCCGGCTTGTCTCTCGCTTACCTGTCTTCTCGTTCCCTCGACCTCGGCTTGTCTTTGACCATTCTATACTGTACTACTTACGTTAGTCCGGCCATTCTAAGGACCGGTATACGTATCTGGCTACTGTTTGTACTCTGCGTGTTGGATCCCTGTCCCGATCCTGACAATGAGTGGCACAGAGTGTGTGGGCTAATAACGGAGGTAATAACAGGTAAAACAAAATAACCAATCAAAGATATAAGAAGAGTAACAGTTCAGTGTGCAGGTGTTTTGGAGTCCGCTTGAGCCGGGTTGGCTATGTCTGCTTGCAAGTTGCGTCAGGTTTCCGAGCCGGTGCTTGGGGATCGGGGGGTAAATGGTCTCGTAGTGGCTGGATCTCCCATCCGGGATGGTCCTGTCTGGACTGTTGACTGGGGAGCGTCCGATAGTCCCAGGAGTGGTAGGACTGCAAGAATGTCTGCCTCCGACATGGCTCTATGAACGGTCCCGTTGTGCGGAATCAGCAGGGTCCGCGGCGTGCACCATTTGTATTGAATGCCTGCGGTTCTCAGGCGTCCCGTTAAGTGTTTTAGCGATCTCCGCCAGTGTAGTGTCGCTCGAGTGAGGTCCTGAAAGAAGAGCAGATTGGAGTTTTCGAACGGTAGGGGAGTCTTGCCTTTAATTGCTGCCAGTATTGCTGCTTTATCATGTGTTGTGGCACATTTTAGTATAACGTCTCTAGCCTCCGTGGCTGGTGTGTTGTTCCCTGCTGGCAGACGAAATACGCCCTCTAGGGTGAGTTTTCTGGCTGTGGCTGGCGGTAGTATGGAGGTTAAAAGCCTCCTCACAAAGTGGGGCAACTCCTCTGGGGTGATTCCTTGCGGGACTCCCCTGAGCTTGATATGGTTGCGACGCAGGCGGTCCTCCTGGGTGGCCACCTGGGTCGCTAGTGCTTGGTGGGCTGTCTGCAGGGATTGCAGGGCTGCAGTGAGATTTGATGTCCCACTTGTCAGTGATTGCATGTCCCCTTCCATGGCACTCACCCTCTCCGCGGTTTTACGTACGTCCGTCTTGAGGGTACCAATATCCGCGGCTAGTAGGGATTGAATCTCCTGCATCCATGTTTGTAGGTCTTGTTTTGTAGCAAACGTGTTCTCGCTTAGCTCTGTGCAAACCAGGGGTGAGTTGGGTCGCTTGTCCTCAGGACTTAGCTCCGGTGAGTGAGCCCGCTCTGGTAGCGCCGGCGGGAGGCCTACTGTGGAGGATCTCGTGGCGGCCATTTTGGAGGGTGCGTGTCGTTGCAGCATTTCCCCGATGTTCGGTTGGTCTGCTGCCGTTGTCGGGTGCTGTTTTTGCGTGCGGCGCCCCATGGTTGCAGTGGGGCTGCTGTGTGGTGTGGGGATTGTCTCCTCCAAGTCCGGGCTGTATTCCGTCCCGATGCCGTCTAGGAGAGACCCCAGGCCGTATCTCGTGGGAGTGAGGTAGGCCCGGTGTTTAAGTTTCTCCTTTCCCGGCTTCGTTTGGTGAAAGAAGGGCATTAGTCGGCTCCTCTCGGTTACCCAATGCTCGGAGTGGGGTTGATGTCTGCGAGAGGATTAAGATGCTTGTGATATTTTCAAGATTATCGTTGCAAGGTCGGGAGCTGTTGGAAATGGCGTCCGTTCAGCTCAGCTCCCAAGCCCCGCCCCCGAGCCTTTGTTTATTAGCAGTCTTACCCGTAAATATATCTATGGGATTGGTCCTCCATACCGAAAAAGGTGGAGAGCTGAAAGGACCTGGTACGAAACCTTGATCTACTTGCTTCTGTAACAACTCATTGACAGTGCTAGCAAGAGCAACCTGTAAGTTCTTGCATTCGACTATCCCTGATGGCATATAAAGGATACCCGTGTGAAATCCTTCCGTAAACCCAGCCACCAGAAATTCTTCCAGATGTGGTGAGGGGTGGTTGTACAACAATTCCTGTGGCAGTGTAGACGATAGGCAAGGCTTTGGGTATAATTTATTAGGGCACATAGTCTTGGCATGGGCCCGGAAACACAGTGAGCATATGTGTAAGAGTCTGCAGGCACTGTTACCGCAGGTGCCTGCGTTAAAATGGTTACGAATTTGAGACTTGCCTAAAAACACAATTTTCCGTCCTAACTTGTCTTTTAGAACCTTGTCTTGTCTAAATGTCGTAGTTGGGATGGGGTTGGGGTAGAAGGCACTCACTTCCGGGGTGTTTGGGCATAAGTTTGCTGTGTGGGAAGCAGATGAACAGAAAGAACAAGCTGGAGTCTTGAGGCCTGCAAAGCGTCTGCAAAACAGTTCCGTATCCAGGATGCTCGAGTCTACCTGGTAGTTGAACTGTGCCAGTGATGCAGACGCCCTTGCAGAGAAAGAACAGTGGTAGTCCTAGAATGACGTGCCATGGTACTTGTGCACCAAGTTCACAATCTTGTGGAGGTAAAGGTCAAATTCTTCCTGTCAGGGTAGACTGAACACATCACGTCCCTATACATCCCAAATGCTAGCACAATCTCAGGGATAGACAATTTACGATTCAGTCTGTGATCCCTAGATTTTAAAACGATATAGTATGTTGCAACTACCCGAGGGCGGGGAAGAACTACTGATTCCCAGTACACCAGCCAGATCAGTGACCCCGCCCCAAGATGGCAACACCGCAAGTCTGTTATTCCTCAGATCCTGGACCATCCGAAGAATCACTGCAGAGCTACGCAAGAGAAACCTCTACTATCCAGCTACAGCCAGGAAAGCGGCATTGTACAGACTACTAAATACCCAGACCGACAACGACCAGGCAGCAGAAGGATCTAGTAGTGGCCAGTCTTCCGACCTACAGGCTGTTTTGTTATCCATTCTATCCTCTTTAGTTCGGATTAATGACAAACTGGATATGATGGACTCAGGACACCAAACAAGTTCTCCATCAACTCCAGTTACTCCTGACTCGGCTATTCTCCCCAGCACCCTATCTGCTAATAACCCAATTGGCCTGACAAAACCCACACATTATTAATCCAGCACACATGGTGCCGGCCAATATTAAAAAGGACATCTTGGAGGGAAAGGATGTGAACCTGGTCTCGCTCCTTGTTGTCTCACAAGATGTCCTTGAAAACAAGGACATCTGTAAAGATAATTAGTAAACAAGGACATCTGTAAAGATAATTCGTATACACTCAGCTGATTTTAGCATCCCTTCATGCGCCCTGGGAGTCAGTACGCCAGCCCACCTCACAGCTGAACTGTAAGTTATTATTTGCCTTGTTTTATATCATTAGTGTTTGTCCTGATGAAAGTTCCTATGTGTAACAGAAATGTTGATAGTTTGACACTTTTTCAAGTGCAGAAGTTATATGTGAACTACCTGGGAGTGCGGATTTTTTTTGTTCTACATATTTAGTGCAAACGAGCACCGGGTTGGAAAAACGGAGATAGATAGATAGATATAAAAATACACTTTTAATAATGGTGTATGTAAAAGTGCTTAGAATATATATTTAATAAAATCCAAGTACTTTTTATGTACGTTATAAACTTTTATTTAACTTTCACAAGCTGGCTATTCCGGCCATGTGATCGCCAGCAATCAGGTAAGTGGCTATTTACTAAAATGACATACCAGGTACGTTCGCGGTCATTACCAACCGTTTTTTTAAATGACGTACCTGGTATGTCATTGGTCGGGAAGGGGTTAAACTTCCTTTATTGTATATTTATTATAGACCTTTGCATCGCCTACTCTGTTAATAGCCTTCTAGAACCTGCAGGAGCCTCCTATGTGTGATTCAAGTTCAATTTACAGAGCAGAATATAAAAACTTAGAAGGTAGGTTAATATCTTATTGAAAATTAAACCGTTTTTTCCCCCCTATGTAAGATGTGTCAGTCACAGTCAGAGTAGTAGTGGCTGGGGCTGAATAAACAGAAACAAAAGTAATTTAACTCCTAAATGGCAGATAATTGAGCAGTGAAACTGCAGGGGTATGATCTATACACCAAAACTGCTGCATTAAGCTAAAGTTGTCTTGGTGACTATAGTGTATTTTTTAGGTTATGATAAAACAAAACAACATGAGAGAGGCAATATACACTGAAGACACTGGTCACATACACTATAGGACACATTTGTTCCACGAATAAAGATTGATCCTTACATTGATGAGTGTCTAGAGAGACATCCAATTCTTCTTCTGACTCAACAGAATCCAGATCTTCTGCTCTGAAGAGAAATAATTAGTGAAACATGATGGTATGCAGCCCTTTAAGGCACACTTACACAGTATTCTGGGCTAATCTTTGAATGGTATTTAGCTTAGTTAACAGTTTTATGTTGCATCTTGTGAGATCCAGCAGTTTTTATTGTGGTACATTAATGGGACAGGATACTCACTCAGTATAAAAATCTAGCACACACTCCTCCCTGTTAACACGTCTGAATTCCTGGATCTCAGAGAAGAATTGATCAGACTTATCGGTGATCGGGGAGTCCAGTTCTAGGACACCTGGATGAATATAATTTAGTCAGTTGCTTTATATCCTGTAAAATGTACAGTCTACTCTCTTAAAATATGGAAGTGCTAGCAAGAAGAGTATCAAACTCTACATACAGTGAGAAACAGATTATATCAACTGAGGAATTGCATGTTTTAGGGCATCTAGATACATAGTTAGCAGTGCAGTTTGTTTCACAAGCTTGTTTCTCAGCTCTCCAGAGCAGATATGACACATATTGTACGTCTTAACAAGCTCATTTCACACTCACCAGCTATCCAGTCGTAACCAAGCAGTGGGTGCGTTGACCATGTTGCTGGTTGATTGTTTTTGGTACTAGACAAAAACGTGACATGGCCAGCGTCTCTCTACAGAAAAGAAAAAAATAGATGAGAAAAGAGCATGCGACACATTTTGTCTGCTATTGTCCTACAAGAGCAAAATAAGGGCTAATCAACTCCAAGTCTCGGGCTTACATGTATTGTACAGGAGAATTTATTATCAATGCATTAAATAACTTAGAAATAAAAACTTGTGATATAAAATGAGAACAGTCTATTCCCAGGATATTTTATTCTTCTTTCTTTATCCCTATATTTAACAATTATGTATTTGTAAGGTTTGAAAAATAAAATGTAATCTACGCTTTAAAAATTTTTTTTTTGTTATCTTGAAACTGTTTCTCTACATCTTCGCTCCCTGTCAATCATTGCTATAAGCAATTTCGAACCTACTCTGGTCCTTTCTCTAGTGCTGAGAAGCGAGACCCAAGTGGTACATTTAAATGGCACAGCCTGCCTTGGTCCTACCATTAGTTTCATTGTGAGTGTGGAGTATATCCTATAAATCTCTACCCAGCAAGGGTTTACAGGACATTCAATTCAGTATTGACAGTAGTTTCAATCATGAAATCCATTTGATTTCACACATTTGCAAACATAAAAGATGTAAAGACAACTCTTGCACCTTTATATCTCTGCTCTTTGGTGTAACGAGAATAGATTTGGGAGTCCGGAGGTTGCCTTCGTCTGTTAATCGGTGGGCATATTGCTGGGATGTGTATTGGATGCTTGCATCAGGGAAGGCCTCCGAAGAATTCAGAAGAGACAGGCGTTTTACTGGAGACTGGAGTTTAATGACTTGTTCAGGCTCCTTTCCCAGGGTTTCTGGTCTCTTGCAATTCATAGTCTTTTCTGTTAATCCTATCGGTTTAGAAATTCCAGACTCTTCTAAGGTCTGTACAGATTTTCTAGAACTGCACAGCAAGTTACGAGCAGCTGAAGTGTGGCCTTGCACAGAGACTTGAAGTGGATCCTTGTCGTTGTTCAGGCCTCTTGCGGCACGAAGTCTTCTAAAACCATTCAAAGTTCGATTTTCTTTCCCATCCTAAGACATTTTGTGAAGTACAAATACAACTCTTAGCATAGATTAAAAACAAAAAAAATAAACATTTATCCATGATGCAGTTCCACACAATATTACCTTCTGGTTTAGTATTCTAAATGAATGGATTAAATTCATATATACTCACCCTTCTGACAGCCCTCAACTTTGTTTGTTTAACCCAGGGGTAGGCAACCTTCGGCTCTACAGATGTTGTGGACTACATCTCCCTTGATGCTTTGCCAGCAATATGGCTGTAAAAGCATTATGGGAGATGTAGTCCAAAACATCTGTAGAGCCAAAGGTTGCCTACCCCTGGTTTAACCCCACAGAGAGAAAGGGTGTCTAATTATACAGAATTTGGAATGCAATATAGGGAAGTAGTGCCTTGTAAAAGTCCTGAGATACTAAATATCCCCTATCCTTCTGCTCACCTGTCCCGGGCGACACCATCTTCATTACTTCCACTTTACTCCCCTCTCTATTCATCCCATGCACGCTACATATACCTTCCCAGTCTCTCTCCTCCAACTACTCTATATACATACCCTCCTACAAAACTTTCAAATCCTACTCCCACCTTCACTTCCTCTCTTTCCTTCTGCTCCTCACAGCTGGTGATGTCTCTCCAAACCCGGTCCCATCTTGGCAAACCCACCACATACTAACGCAAGGAACCACACCAATCTCATACCCATCTCATGTTACTCATCCTCTAAATCCTCCTTCAATACTGTCCTCTGGAATGCACGCTCTGTTTGCAATATTACAAAATCCACTGCTGTCCACGACCTCTTCATCTCTCATTCCCTAGATTTACTAGCCTTAACAGAAACATGGATCTCCCCCTCTGACACTGCTACCCCTGCATCTTTATCCTTTGGTGGTCTTCAACTTACCCACAATTCAAGACACTCTGAATGTAAAGGTGGTGGTGTAGGATTTCTCCTCTCACTTCAGTGCTCCTTCAAACCTCTACCCACTCCCCTTCCCTTTCTTTCCCATCATTTGAAATTAATTTGATTCGCCTTTTCAAACCCTTCTCGGTTAACATTCCCGTTAATAAATCGACCCCTGGTTCCCCTCTCCTCTTCCTTGACCACTTTGCTGCCTGAGTACCCTACTTTCTCTCTTCTAATATTCCATCCCTAATTCTCAGGGACTTCAATATTCCCATTAACCCACCTTTGACCTGAGCAGGCTCTAAACTACTTTCAATTACTTCCTCCCACCCACGTAACTGGCAATACTCATTACCTCATTTTCTCTTATGCATGTACAGTATCTTATATCTGCAACAATCCATTTCCTCTATCTGATCACCACCTCTTATCGTTGGCTCTCAAGTACCCCCTCACCCAACATCCTAAGCCTAACCCCACTCAACTCAGGAGGAACCTTAATTCTATTGACCTCCAGCAGATGTTAGCTAATACTGATTCACAACCGCTATCCATCCCTTCCTTCTCCTGTCCCTCACTGGCCATCTCAACATATAACACTACCCTCACCTCTGCCTTGAACGCTGCAGCACCGCTCCAAACATGCACCTCGAAAAGGGCACGCCCAGTGGTGTATCTTGGTTTTGTGCTGCCCTAGGCAGGACAAAACTCAGACACCCCCCCCCCCCCCGCGCGCGCGCGCGCCACCCGCACCCAACCCTTCCCCGCCTTCTAAATACACACACATTCACTGACAGATACGCATACACTAGCTAACAGACACACACACTAACAAACACACACAGTCGGACACACACACTAACAAACACACACAGTCGGACACACACACTAACAAACACACACAGTCGGACACACACTAACAAACACACACAGTCGGACACACACACACACTAACAGACACACACAGTGAGACACACACACACTAACAGACACACACAGTGAGACACACACACACTAACAGACACACACAGTGAGACACACACACACTAACAGACACACACAGTGAGACACACACACACTAACAGACACACACAGTGAGACACACACACACTAACAGACACACACAGTGAGACACACACACAGAGTGAGACACACACACACACACAGTGAGACACACACACACTAACAGACACACACAGTGAGACACACACACTAACAAACACACACACACTAACAGACACACACACACTAACAGACACACACACACTAACAGACACACACACTAACAGACACACACACTAACAGACACACACACACACTCACACACACTAACAGACACACACACACACACACTAACAGACACACACACACACACTAACAGACACACACACACACACTAACAGACACACACACACACTAACAGACACACACACTAACAGACACACACACATACTGTGTCTCCTTTTCTAATGATACCTCCTCCCCTCGCCCTGTCTCGGTTGGAGTCCCCCAAGGCTATCTGTCCTTGGTCCCCTTCTTTTTTCTCTTTATACTGCATCTCTTGGCAAACTTATTACCTCTTTTGGATTCAACTTCCACTTGTACGCTGATGACACCCAGATATATCTCTCCATATATCTCTCCACTCCAGACCTCTCCCCTTCCGTCTTGCAAAGTATCACTGCTTGCCTTTCTTTAATCTCTGTCTGGATGTCCTCCTGCTTTCTGAAACTCACTCTCTCTAAAACGGAGCTCCTTGTCTTCCCTCCTCCTAATACTGATCCTCTTTCGCTCTCCCCTCAAGTTAGTGGTATGCACATAAATCCATCCTTGCAAGCGCGCTGTCTTGGTGTCATACTTGATTCTGGCCTCACCTTTGAGCCTCACATCCACTATGTTGCCAAATCCTGTAGATTCCATCTTAAAAACATAGCCCCATCCGCCCCTTTCTTACGCAAGATGGTACCAAGGAGCTTGTCCATGCTCTAGTAATTTTCCGTGTGGATTACTGTAACCCTCTCCTAATTGGTCTTCCCAAAAGCCGTATTGCCCCGCTACAGTCTGCAATGAATGCTGCCGCCAGACTGGTTTTCCTCTCTAGCGGGTCCACTCACACCTCACCCCTCTGTCAGTCCTTACATTGGCTTCCTGTATCCTATAGGAGTCAATTCAAAGTGCTAACCCATACCTATAAAGCAATGAACAATTCTAGCCCCTCTTATATCTCTTCACAGATCCATAGATATGCCCCTTCTCGGTCTCTCTGCTCAGCCCGTGACCTTCTCCTGTCCGCTGCTCGCACCCATACGGCCAACTCACGCTTGCAGGACTTCTCGTGGGCAGCTCCCTTCCTATGGAATAATCTGCCTACCCCGTCAGACTCTCCCCTAATCTTCAATCGTTTAAGAAGTGCCTTAAAACCCATCTCTTTAGGAAAGCTTATGGCCTACCAGAGTAACCCCTACCTTACATACCGTATATACTCGTGTATAAGTCGAGGGCAGTTTTGTGACCAACAATTGTGAAATATGCTATGCCTCGTGGATAAGTCGAGGGTAAAACTTGGGGCTATGAAATTCTGTGATTTTTAGAACTATATACACACACTCATACAAACACACTCTGCATTCTACACACACACTTATACAAACACACACTCTGCATTATATACGCACACACTGTGTGTATATAATGCAGTGTGTGTGTGTTTGTATGAGTGTGTGTAGAATGCAGATTGTATGAGTGTGTGTGTATATAATGCAGAGTGTGTGTGTTTGTATGAGTGTGTGTAGAATGCAGATTGTTTGTATGAGTGTGTGTATATAATGCAGAGTGTGTGTTTGTGTGTGTGGAATGCAGATTGTTTGTATGAGTGTGTGTGTGTGTGTATATAATGCAGAGTGTGTGTGTGTGTGTGTGTGTGTGTGTGTGTGTGTGTGTGTGTGTGTGTGTGTACTGGGTGGGAGGAGGGCATTTTTATTATAAATTTTTTATTTTAATATTTTAAGTTTTTCATTTTATTTTAATATTTTAAGTTTTTTTAATTTTAATATTTTTTATTGTATTTTTTTTTTATATTTGATTTAATTTTCGTCCCCCCTCCCTGCTTGTTAGCTTGCCAGGGAGGGGGGCTCTCACTCCCTGGTGGTCCAGTGTATGGGCTGTGTAGGAGGGGGGGCTTACAGTGAGCGGTTACTTACCTTCCTGCAGCTCCTGTCAGCTCCCTTCTCCTCCGTGCAGCTCCTCTGTCAGCTCCCACTGTAAGTCTCGCGAGAGCCGCGGTGACCCCGCGGCTCTCGCGAGACTTACAGTGGGAGCTGACAGAGGAGCTGCACGGAGGAGAAGGGAGCTGACAGGAGCTGCAGGAAGGTAAGTTAATGCTCTCTGCCAGCCCCCCAACAGGACCGCCGGGCTTGTAATGAGCCCGGCGGTCCTTGTCTGTATTATGGCAATGTAAGTTGCCATAATACAGACATTAACTCGAGTATAAGTCGAGTGAGGGTTTTTCAGCACAAAAAATGTGCTGAAAAACTCGACTTATACTCGAGTATATACGGTACTTGTCTCTTGCTCTCTCCTCCAGCTCTGCTCCACTCCCACCTTACTTGATTGCAATTTCCTATCCTAATGTGTTTTATACCCCACCTCCTATAGACTGTAAGCTCGTTTGAGCCCTCGTCAACCTATCGTTTGTGTAAGTTTTCTTGTAATTGTCCTATTTATAGTTAAATCACCCCTTTCATAATATTGTAAAGCGCTATGGAATCTGTTGGCGCTATATAATCGGCAAGAATAATAATTTCGATCTGCAGCGAGAAGTGAGGATATAGTGTAGTATGCAAATGATGGGTTGAAGAAAAAACTAAAGGAACTGCACTTAAAGTGTGTGGAGCTGATAATTAGCTCCATTGTAGTATGCCTGGGCGGTATAAATCCCACATAAGTAGTAGATGTCTTGGTTCAATGGGAGGTAATCCAGAGGTATATAAAAGAAATAGAGAACATACACCAATATAGTGTAGTATTTTAGATATACACTTACATTATTTTTGAGCCCTCTG
Source organism: Pelobates fuscus (assembly GCF_036172605.1). Lineage (NCBI taxonomy): Eukaryota > Metazoa > Chordata > Amphibia > Anura > Pelobatidae > Pelobates > Pelobates fuscus. The sequence continues at coordinate 139,827,722 of NC_086327.1, forward strand.
ATGGCTCCTAGTGAATAGTATGGAGTGGAATGATCCCCACTCTTGGATATATTATAGTTTAAATCTTCTCCATGAGGTTATGTGAATAAAACCAAAAATACAATATAGTGCTCATTGTAAAGTTAAAAAAAAAAAAAATGATAGGAAAAGTACTCAAAGACGTAGAGTAAAAAATGGTTTTGCTCAATCCATAAGGCGTAGGTGGTATATTCCCCACCATGGAAGATGATGTCCAAGTGTCAGGAGAAAACAGGAAGATCCAGGAGTAATACAAAAATGTCACTAATTTTATTGAACACAGCTTATAAAAACACAACTGTAATAGAACACAACAACGCGTTTTACCTATTATTCAGGCATTAGCAATGTGTCAACCATAACACCAAGGTGGGGATTTCAAACACACACACCATCAAAGAGTGGGTTTCATTCCACTGCTATTCACTAGGAGCCATCAGAAGGTTTAAAGTAAGTGTACACATATATATTCTCTCCATTTAATATATCTGAAATACTACACTATAGTGGCTTACTCTGTTCCTTTTATATACTTTAGGATTACCTCCTACATATTCACAAGCAGGGATTATACTGCCCAGGCATGCTAAATTGGAGCCAATTACCAGTTCCACACACTAAGTGCATTTCTTTAATTAATAAACTTACATACTACACTATATCCTAACCTTTGTCCTCTCTTCTTGTTGCATATCGACCTGTATCTGAGACTTTTTCCAAGGCACTACTACCCTTTATTTGCATACAATTTATTTACAACTGGAAAGAAGAGACTCGGCTTCTTTACCACACAACAAGCGCTAGAAATCTATCATCCCTTGTTATACATAATTTGCCACATACGGCACAACTCTGCTGCAGAAAAAACAAGATTCCAAATGATCCTAATGCAATGATGGTGATTGTGGCCTCTCATATGCTTGTAAACTACACTTTCGCACAAGGTTTTTAAAAGAACACTCTGATCACCATGACAACTTCATCTAAATTAAGTTGTTATGGTTCCAAGAGGTCCCCGGATGCTCTCTTACCTTAATGGGTTACATTGTTCTTGAACTGTTTAATGCCAAAGGCTGCCCCCAGTGCCAAACACCAGTTTCCAAAGGCAACATCCGGCTTCTGAACCCGAGTTACAGGAAGTGTGGAGTGCTGCCGGGCCGCTGATTGGTTAAAGCAGGAGAGACTGACTGGCTTAGCATGTCAGCTGACCGCACTAGCCAATCAGTGGCATTGACTGCAGAGCTGATCACTCACCCCAATCAGCAGTACCCCATGCCCGGCAGTACTCCACACTTCTTGTAAATAAGATTCAGAAGCCAGTTGCTTCTTTTGGGACCTGGAGATCAGTGCTCTTGGTAATGTTTGGGGTTAAACCCACCTAGCGCTACATGGCACCATAACTTCTTTTAGATGAAGTTGTTACGGGGTATGGAGTGTTCCTTTAAGTGTTTATTTAAAGGTTTATAGAACCTTGTAATGTCTTGTGATCCCAATTCAAATGCCTCAAGAGCTACTGAATTCTATAAATCATACAGTCTGTACGTTCCTTTATACTTAATATTTAGTGATATTTATAATACATCATAATTTAGGCTGGGCACACACGCTATATTCCTTTAATATCAGTCTGTAACTGCCTGCTAGGCTTCTAAATGATATGACCGAGGTGTCTCATAATATTATCCCTTTAACAACCTGTGACAAAATGTCTCAATTATAATTTTGCTGAAACCAAATAGTGCTTAATACAGGAACTCATCTTTATCATTATTACTTGTACTTACAAAATGCCAACAATTTGCAGGGCTAAATTTAAAATGACTCATCACAAGATCCCCAAATATAAGCATTTATTAATATCTTTGCAGAGTGAAAAACAATGAAGTGAAGTCAAAGTGCACATCAAATTTTAAGTCTCAAAATCAGAAATGAAAAAAAGAAAGAAAAGTAGCTGTTCTGAGTTTGGCTATTTTGGCCTCGGAGTTGAGATTAACTTTATCATACTGCTCAACACAAAGCGTTTCCCAGTCTTAGAGTTTCTCACCTTCTCAGGAAGCCATTTTGTGATAATCAGGGGGTCTGCCCTAGTTACAGCGGGATTCAGCAACTTCTTAAATTCGTCATGTTTTACTTTCAGATGGTCCAAGAGACACTTATTAGCTTTGCGTAATTCTTCCAGTTGATTTGACATGGTTGCACTTTAAGAAAAAAGCCTAAAACATACATAGAGCAGAAGTTAAAGGGACACTATAAGGCACAAAAAACAACTTTAGCTTCATGAAGCAGTTTTGGTGTATAGAACATGCCCCTGCAGCCTCACTGCTCAACTCTGCCATTTAGGAGTTAAATCACTTTGTTTATACAGCCCTAGTCACACCCCCCTGCATGTGACTGGCACAGCCTTCCTAAACACTTCCTGTATAGCAAATTATGTTTAATTTAGAATGTCTTGTCTACTGCTCTGTTAATCTTCTAGACCCAAGTAATATGGGGGTTGTCAGTGTCATTAAAGCGACATGGTCATGCTACTCCTTCCCCTCCCCCGAATGAGTATTTTATAAAGATAAAATCTTTACGAAACACTCATTTTGATTTTGTTGGAATTTCACTTAAATTCAAACCCAGTCAGAGAATGGACTATTTTGTCTCTGTATATTTCCTAAGCCCGACTTTCTTAAACTCTGGGTGGAGAGTTAGTGTAAATCGGATAAACCTTCTCCCTGTCCCAGGCTGGCCCCCCCCCGGCCCCTCAGATAAACCCTCTCCCTGTCCCAGGCTGGCCCCCCCCGGGCCCCTCAGATAAACCCTCTCCCTGTCCCAGGCTGCCCCCCCCCGGGCCCCTCAGATAAACCCTCTCCCTGTCCCAGGCTGGCCCCCCCGGGCCCCTCAGATAAACCCTCTCCCTGGCTGGCCCCCCCCGGGCCCCTCAGATAAACCCTCTCCCTGTCCCAGGCTGGCCCCCCCGGGCCCCTCAGATAAACCCTCTCCCTGTCCCAGGCTGGCCCCCCCGGGCCCCTCAGATAAACCCTCTCCCTGTCCCAGGCTGGCCCCCCCGGGCCCCTCAGATAAACCCTCTCCCTGTCCCAGGCTGGCCCCCCGGCCCCTCAGATAAACCCTCTCCCTGTCCCAGGCTGGGCCCCCGGGGCCCTCAGATAAACCCTCTCCCTGTCCCAGGCTGGCCCCCCGGGCCCCTCGGATAAACCCTCTCCCTGTCCCAGGCTGGCCCCCCGGATAAACCCTCTCCCTGTCCCAGGCTGGCCCCCCCGGGCCCCTCAGATAAACCCTCTCCCTGTCCCAGGCTGGCCCCCCCGGGCCCCTCAGTTAAACCCTCTCCCTGTCCCAGGCTGCCACCCCCGGGCCCCTCAGATAAACCCTCTCCCTGTTCCAGGCTGGCCCCCCCGGGCCCCTCAGATAAACCCTCTCCCTGTCCCAGGCTGCCCCCCCGGGCCCCTCAGATAAACCCTCTCCCTGTCCCAGGCTGGCCCCCCCGGGCCCCTCAGATAAACCCTCTCCCTGTCCCAGGCTGCCCCCCCCCGGGCCCCTCAGATAAACCCTCTCCCTGTCCCAGGCTGCCCCCCCGGGCCCCTCAGATAAACCCTCTCCCTGTCCCAGGCTGGCCCCCCCGGGCCCCTCAGATAAACCCTCTCCCTGTCCCAGGCTGGCCCCCCCGGGCCCCTCAGATAAACCCTCTCCCTGTCCCAGGCTGGCCCCCCCGGGCCCCTCAGATAAACCCTCTCCCTGTCCCAGGCTGCCCCCCCCGGGCCCCTCAGATAAACCCTCTCCCTGTCCCAGGCTGGCCCCCCCGGGCCCCTCAGATAAACCCTCTCCCTGTCCCAGGCTGGCCCCCCCGGGCCCCTCAGATAAACCCTCTCCCTGTCCCAGGCTGCCCCCCCGGGCCCCTCAGATAAACCCTCTCCCTGTCCCAGGCTGGCCCCCCCGGCCCCTCAGATAAACCCTCTCCCGGTCCCAGGCTGGCCCCCCCGGGCCCCTCAGATAAACCCTCTCCCTGTCCCAGGCTGCCCCCCCGGGCCCCTCAGATAAACCCTCTCCCTGTCCCAGGCTGGCCCCCCCGGCCCCTCAGATAAACCCTCTCCCTGTCCCAGGCTGGCCCCCCCGGCCCCTCAGATAAACCCTCTCCCGGTCCCAGGCTGGCCCCCCCGGGCCCCTCAGATAAACCCTCTCCCTGTCCCAGGCTGCCCCCCCGGGCCCCTCAGATAAACCCTCTCCCTGTCCCAGGCTGGCACCCCGGGCCCCTCAGATAAACCCTCTCCCGGTCCTAGGCTGCCACCCCCCCGGGCCCCTCAGATAAACCCTCTCCCTGTCCCAGGCTGCCCCCCCCGGGACCCTCAGATAAACCCTCTCCCTGTCCCAGGCTGGCCCCCCGGGCCCCTCAGATAAACCCTCTCCCTGTCCCAGGCTGCCCCCCCCGGGACCCTCAGATAAACCCTCTCCCTGTCCCAGGCTGCCCCCCCCGGGCCCCTCAGATAAACCCTCTCCCTGTCCCAGGCTGGCCCCCCGGGCCCCTCAGATAAACCCTCTCCCTGTCCTAGGCTGGCCCCCCCCCGGGCCCCTCAGATAAACCCTCTCCCTGTCCCAGGCTGGCCCCCCGGGCCCCTCAGATAAACCCTCTCCCTGTCCCAGGCTGCCCCCCCCCGGGCCCCTCAGATAAACCCTCTCCCTATCCCAGGCTGCCACCCCGGCCCCTCAGATAAACCCTCTCCCTGTCCCAGGCTGCCACCCCGGGCCCCTCAGATAAACCCTCTCCCTGTCCCAGGCTGGCCCCCCCAGATAAACCCTCTCCCTGTCCCAGGCTGGCCCCCCCAGATAAACCCTCTCCCTGTCCCAGGCTGGCCCCCCGGCCCCTCAGATAAACCCTCTCCCTGTCCCAGGCTGGCCCCCCGGGCCCGACAGATAAACCCTCTCCCTGTCCCAGGCTGCCACCCCCCCGGGCCCCTCAGATAAACCCTCTCCCTGTCCCAGGCTGGCCCCCCGGGCCCGACAGATAAACCCTCTCCCTGTCCCAGGCTGCCACCCCCCCGGGCCCCTCAGATAAACCCTCTCCCTGTCCAAGGCTGGCCCCCCGGGCCCCTCAGATAAACCCTCTCCCTGTCCCAGGCTGCCCCCCCCGGGCCCCTCAGATAAACCCTCTCCCTGTCCCAGGCTGGCCCCCCGGGCCCCTCAGATAAACCCTCTCCCTGTCCCAGGCTGGCCCCCCCCCCGGGCCCCTCAGATAAACCCTCTCCCTGTCCCAGGCTGGCCCCCCGGGCCCCTCAGATAAACCCTCTCCCTGTCCCAGGCTGCCCCCCCCGGGCCCCTCAGATAAACCCTCTCCCTGTCCCAGGCTGGCCCCCCCCGGGCCCCTCAGATAAACCCTCTCCCTGTCCCAGGCTGGCCCCCCCGGGCCCCTCAGATAAACCCCTCTCCCTGTCCCAGGCTGCCACCCCCCCCGGGCCCCTCAGATAAACCCTCTCCCTGTCCCAGGCTGCCACCCCGGGCCCCTCAGATAAACCCTCTCCCTGTCCCAGGCTGCCACCCCGGGCCCCTCAGATAAACCCTCTCCCTGTCCCAGGCTGGCCCCCCCAGATAAACCCTCTCCCTGTCCCAGGCTGGCCCCCCCAGATAAACCCTCTCCCTGTCCCAGGCTGGCCCCCCCAGATAAACCCTCTCCCTGTCCCAGGCTGGCCCCCCCAGATAAACCCTCTCCCTGTCCCAGGCTGGCCCCCCGGCCCCCCAGATAAACCCTCTCCCTGTCCCAGGCTGGCCCCCCCGGGCCCCTCAGATAAACCCTCTCCCTATCCCAGGCTGCCACCCCGGCCCCTCAGATAAACCCTCTCCCTGTCCCAGGCTGCCACCCCGGGCCCCTCAGATAAACCCTCTCCCTGTCCCAGGCTGGCCCCCCCAGATAAACCCTCTCCCTGTCCCAGGCTGGCCCCCCCAGATAAACCCTCTCCCTGTCCCAGGCTGGCCCCCCGGCCCCTCAGATAAACCCTCTCCCTGTCCCAGGCTGGCCCCCCGGGCCCGACAGATAAACCCTCTCCCTGTCCCAGGCTGCCACCCCCCCGGGCCCCTCAGATAAACCCTCTCCCTGTCCCAGGCTGGCCCCCCGGGCCCGACAGATAAACCCTCTCCCTGTCCCAGGCTGCCACCCCCCCGGGCCCCTCAGATAAACCCTCTCCCTGTCCAAGGCTGGCCCCCCGGGCCACTCAGATAAACCCTCTCCCTGTCCCAGGCTGCCCCCCCCGGGCCCCTCAGATAAACCCTCTCCCTGTCCCAGGCTGGCCCCCCGGGCCCCTCAGATAAACCCTCTCCCTGTCCCAGGCTGGCCCCCCCCCCGGGCCCCTCAGATAAACCCTCTCCCTGTCCCAGGCTGGCCCCCCCCGGGCCCCTCAGATAAACCCTCTCCCTGTCCCAGGCTGGCCCCCCGGGCCCCTCAGATAAACCCTCTCCCTGTCCCAGGCTGCCCCCCCCGGGCCCCTCAGATAAACCCTCTCCCTGTCCCAGGCTGGCCCCCCCCGGGCCCCTCAGATAAACCCTCTCCCTGTCCCAGGCTGGCCCCCCCGGGCCCCTCAGATAAACCCCTCTCCCTGTCCCAGGCTGCCACCCCCCCCCGGGCCCCTCAGATAAACCCTCTCCCTGTCCCAGGCTGCCACCCCGGGCCCCTCAGATAAACCCTCTCCCTGTCCCAGGCTGCCACCCCGGGCCCCTCAGATAAACCCTCTCCCTGTCCCAGGCTGGCCCCCCCAGATAAACCCTCTCCCTGTCCCAGGCTGGCCCCCCCAGATAAACCCTCTCCCTGTCCCAGGCTGGCCCCCCCAGATAAACCCTCTCCCTGTCCCAGGCTGGCCCCCCGGCCCCCCAGATAAACCCTCTCCCTGTCCCAGGCTGGCCCCCCCGGGCCCCTCAGATAAACCCCTCTCCCTGTCCCAGGCTGCCACCCCCCCCGGGCCCCTCAGATAAACCCTCTCCCTGTCCCAGGCTGCCACCCCGGGCCCCTCAGATAAACCCTCTCCCTGTCCCAGGCTGCCACCCCGGGCCCCTCAGATAAACCCTCTCCCTGTCCCAGGCTGGCCCCCCCAGATAAACCCTCTCCCTGTCCCAGGCTGGCCCCCCCAGATAAACCCTCTCCCTGTCCCAGGCTGGCCCCCCCAGATAAACCCTCTCCCTGTCCCAGGCTGGCCCCCCGGCCCCCCAGATAAACCCTCTCCCTGTCCCAGGCTGGCCCCCCGGGCCCCTCAGATAAACCCTCTCCCTGTCCCAGGCTGCCCCCCCCGGGCCCCTCAGATAAACCCTCTCCCTGTCCCAGGCTGCCCCCCCCGGGCCCCTCAGATAAACCCTCTCCCTGTCCCAGGCTGCCCCCCCCCGGGCCCCTCAGATAAACCCTCTCCCTGTCCCAGGCTGGCCCCCCCCGGGCCCCTCAGATAAACCCTCTCCCTGTCCCAGGCTGCCCCCCCGGGCCCCTCAGATAAACCCTCTCCCTGTCCCAGGCTGGCCCCCCGGCCCCCCAGATAAACCCTCTCCCTGTCCCAGGCTGGCCCCCCCGGGCCCCTCAGATAAACCCTCTCCCTGTCCCAGGCTGGCCCCCCCCGGGCCCCTCAGATAAACCCTCTCCCTGTCCCAGGCTGCACCCCCGGGCCCCTCAGATAAACCCTCTCCCTGTCCCAGGCTGCCCCCCCGGGCCCCTCAGATAAACCCTCTCCCTGTCCCAGGCTGCCCCCCCCGGGCCCCTCAGATAAACCCTCTCCCTGTCCCAGGCTGCCCCCCCCGGGCCCCTCAGATAAACCCTCTCCCTGTCCCAGGCTGGCCCCCCCCGGGCCCCTCAGATAAACCCTCTCCCTGTCCCAGGCTGCCCCCCCCGGGCCCCTCAGATAAACCCTCTCCCTGTCCCAGGCTGCCCCCCCGGGCCCCTCAGATAAACCCTCTCCCTGTCCCAGGCTGGCACCCCGGGCCCCTCAGATAAACCCTCTCCCGGTCCTAGGCTGCCACCCCCCCGGGCCCCTCAGATAAACCCTCTCCCTGTCCCAGGCTGCCCCCCCCGGGACCCTCAGATAAACCCTCTCCCTGTCCCAGGCTGGCCCCCCGGGCCCCTCAGATAAACCCTCTCCCTGTCCCAGGCTGCCCCCCCCGGGACCCTCAGATAAACCCTCTCCCTGTCCCAGGCTGGCCCCCCGGGCCCCTCAGATAAACCCTCTCCCTGTCCCAGGCTGCCCCCCCCGGGCCCCTCAGATAAACCCTCTCCCTGTCCCAGGCTGGCCCCCCGGGCCCCTCAGATAAACCCTCTCCCTGTCCCAGGCTGGCCCCCCGGGCCCCTCAGATAAACCCTCTCCCTGTCCCAGGCTGCCCCCCCCGGGCCCCTCAGATAAACCCTCTCCCTATCCCAGGCTGCCACCCCGGCCCCTCAGATAAACCCTCTCCCTGTCCCAGGCTGCCACCCCGGGCCCCTCAGATAAACCCTCTCCCTGTCCCAGGCTGGCCCCCCCAGATAAACCCTCTCCCTGTCCCAGGCTGGCCCCCCCAGATAAACCCTCTCCCTGTCCCAGGCTGGCCCCCCGGCCCCTCAGATAAACCCTCTCCCTGTCCCAGGCTGGCCCCCCGGGCCCGACAGATAAACCCTCTCCCTGTCCCAGGCTGCCACCCCCCCGGGCCCCTCAGATAAACCCTCTCCCTGTCCCAGGCTGGCCCCCCGGGCCCGACAGATAAACCCTCTCCCTGTCCCAGGCTGCCACCCCCCCGGGCCCCTCAGATAAACCCTCTCCCTGTCCAAGGCTGGCCCCCCGGGCCCCTCAGATAAACCCTCTCCCTGTCCCAGGCTGCCCCCCCCGGGCCCCTCAGATAAACCCTCTCCCTGTCCCAGGCTGGCCCCCCGGGCCCCTCAGATAAACCCTCTCCCTGTCCCAGGCTGGCCCCCCCCCCGGGCCCCTCAGATAAACCCTCTCCCTGTCCCAGGCTGGCCCCCCCCGGGCCCCTCAGATAAACCCTCTCCCTGTCCCAGGCTGGCCCCCCGGGCCCCTCAGATAAACCCTCTCCCTGTCCCAGGCTGCCCCCCCCGGGCCCCTCAGATAAACCCTCTCCCTGTCCCAGGCTGGCCCCCCCCGGGCCCCTCAGATAAACCCTCTCCCTGTCCCAGGCTGGCCCCCCCGGGCCCCTCAGATAAACCCCTCTCCCTGTCCCAGGCTGCCACCCCCCCCGGGCCCCTCAGATAAACCCTCTCCCTGTCCCAGGCTGCCACCCCGGGCCCCTCAGATAAACCCTCTCCCTGTCCCAGGCTGCCACCCCGGGCCCCTCAGATAAACCCTCTCCCTGTCCCAGGCTGGCCCCCCCAGATAAACCCTCTCCCTGTCCCAGGCTGGCCCCCCCAGATAAACCCTCTCCCTGTCCCAGGCTGGCCCCCCCAGATAAACCCTCTCCCTGTCCCAGGCTGGCCCCCCGGCCCCCCAGATAAACCCTCTCCCTGTCCCAGGCTGGCCCCCCCGGGCCCCTCAGATAAACCCTCTCCCTATCCCAGGCTGCCACCCCGGCCCCTCAGATAAACCCTCTCCCTGTCCCAGGCTGCCACCCCGGGCCCCTCAGATAAACCCTCTCCCTGTCCCAGGCTGGCCCCCCCAGATAAACCCTCTCCCTGTCCCAGGCTGGCCCCCCCAGATAAACCCTCTCCCTGTCCCAGGCTGGCCCCCCGGCCCCTCAGATAAACCCTCTCCCTGTCCCAGGCTGCCACCCCCCCGGGCCCCTCAGATAAACCCTCTCCCTGTCCCAGGCTGGCCCCCCGGGCCCGACAGATAAACCCTCTCCCTGTCCCAGGCTGCCACCCCCCCGGGCCCCTCAGATAAACCCTCTCCCTGTCCAAGGCTGGCCCCCCGGGCCACTCAGATAAACCCTCTCCCTGTCCCAGGCTGCCCCCCCCGGGCCCCTCAGATAAACCCTCTCCCTGTCCCAGGCTGGCCCCCCGGGCCCCTCAGATAAACCCTCTCCCTGTCCCAGGCTGGCCCCCCCCCCGGGCCCCTCAGATAAACCCTCTCCCTGTCCCAGGCTGGCCCCCCCCGGGCCCCTCAGATAAACCCTCTCCCTGTCCCAGGCTGGCCCCCCGGGCCCCTCAGATAAACCCTCTCCCTGTCCCAGGCTGCCCCCCCCGGGCCCCTCAGATAAACCCTCTCCCTGTCCCAGGCTGGCCCCCCCCGGGCCCCTCAGATAAACCCTCTCCCTGTCCCAGGCTGGCCCCCCCGGGCCCCTCAGATAAACCCCTCTCCCTGTCCCAGGCTGCCACCCCCCCCGGGCCCCTCAGATAAACCCTCTCCCTGTCCCAGGCTGCCACCCCGGGCCCCTCAGATAAACCCTCTCCCTGTCCCAGGCTGCCACCCCGGGCCCCTCAGATAAACCCTCTCCCTGTCCCAGGCTGGCCCCCCCAGATAAACCCTCTCCCTGTCCCAGGCTGGCCCCCCCAGATAAACCCTCTCCCTGTCCCAGGCTGGCCCCCCCAGATAAACCCTCTCCCTGTCCCAGGCTGGCCCCCCGGCCCCCCAGATAAACCCTCTCCCTGTCCCAGGCTGGCCCCCCCGGGCCCCTCAGATAAACCCCTCTCCCTGTCCCAGGCTGCCACCCCCCCCGGGCCCCTCAGATAAACCCTCTCCCTGTCCCAGGCTGCCACCCCGGGCCCCTCAGATAAACCCTCTCCCTGTCCCAGGCTGCCACCCCGGGCCCCTCAGATAAACCCTCTCCCTGTCCCAGGCTGGCCCCCCCAGATAAACCCTCTCCCTGTCCCAGGCTGGCCCCCCCAGATAAACCCTCTCCCTGTCCCAGGCTGCCCCCCCCAGATAAACCCTCTCCCTGTCCCAGGCTGGCCCCCCGGCCCCCCAGATAAACCCTCTCCCTGTCCCAGGCTGGCCCCCCGGGCCCCTCAGATAAACCCTCTCCCTGTCCCAGGCTGCCCCCCCCGGGCCCCTCAGATAAACCCTCTCCCTGTCCCAGGCTGCCCCCCCCGGGCCCCTCAGATAAACCCTCTCCCTGTCCCAGGCTGCCCCCCCCGGGCCCCTCAGATAAACCCTCTCCCTGTCCCAGGCTGGCCCCCCCCGGGCCCCTCAGATAAACCCTCTCCCTGTCCCAGGCTGCCCCCCCGGGCCCCTCAGATAAACCCTCTCCCTGTCCCAGGCTGGCCCCCCGGCCCCCCAGATAAACCCTCTCCCTGTCCCAGGCTGGCCCCCCCGGGCCCCTCAGATAAACCCTCTCCCTGTCCCAGGCTGGCCCCCCCCCGGGCCCCTCAGATAAACCCTCTCCCTGTCCCAGGCTGCCCCCCCCGGGCCCCTCAGATAAACCCTCTCCCTGTCCCAGGCTGCCCCCCCCGGGCCCCTCAGATAAACCCTCTCCCTGTCCCAGGCTGGCCCCCCCCGGGCCCCTCAGATAAACCCTCTCCCTGTCCCAGGCTGCCCCCCCGGGCCCCTCAGATAAACCCTCTCCCTGTCCCAGGCTGCCCCCCCCGGGCCCCTCAGATAAACCCTCTCCCTGTCCCAGGCTGCCCCCCCCGGGCCCCTCAGATAAACCCTCTCCCTGTCCCAGGCTGGCCCCCCCCGGGCCCCTCAGATAAACCCTCTCCCTGTCCCAGGCTGCACCCCCGGGCCCCTCAGATAAACCCTCTCCCTGTCCCAGGCTGCCCCCCCGGGCCCCTCAGATAAACCCTCTCCCTGTCCCAGGCTGCCCCCCCCGGGCCCCTCAGATAAACCCTCTCCCTGTCCCAGGCTGCCCCCCCGGGCCCCTCAGATAAACCCTCTCCCTGTCCCAGGCTGGCCCCCCGGGCCCCTCAGATAAACCCTCTCCCTGTCCCAGGCTGGCCCCCCCGGGCCCCTCAGATAAACCCTCTCCCTGTCCCAGGCTGGCCCCCCCGGGCCCCTCAGATAAACCCTCTCCCTGTCCCAGGCTGGCCCCCCCGGCCCATCAGATAAACCCTCTCCCTGTCCCAGGCTGCCCCCCCCGGGCCCCTCAGATAAACCCTCTCCCTGTCCCAGGCTGGCCCCCCGGGCCCCTCAGATAAACCCTCTCCCTGTCCCAGGCTGGCCCCCCCGGGCCCCTCAGATAAACCCTCTCCCTGTCCCAGGCTGGCCCCCCCGGGCCCCTCAGATAAACCCTCTCCCTGTCCCAGGCTGCCCCCCCCCGGGCCCCTCAGATAAACCCTCTCCCTGTCCCAGGCTGGCCCCCCCGGGCCCCTCAGATAAACCCTCTCCCTGTCCCAGGCTGCCACCCCCCCCCGGGGCCCCTCAGATAAACCCTCTCCCTGTCCCAGGCTGGCCCCCCCGGGCCCCTCAGATAAACCCTCTCCCTGTCCCAGGCTGCCCCCCCCCGGGCCCCTCAGATAAACCCTCTCCCTGTCCCAGGCTGGCCCCCCCGGGCCCCTCAGATAAACCCTCTCCCTGTCCCAGGCTGCCACCCCCAGGCCGCACTCACCGTGTCCCTGTCTCTGTCTGTGTGGTCCGGTCTGTAACTCGCTGATTGGTGGAATCAAACCGCGGCCTCTCCCGCCTCAACAACGCCGCTGGTCGCCATGGCAACCGGACAGCCAATCACAGCTCGCCTCCGGGAAATGGGGGGGGGGGCTACTCACTATCAACCCCACAGTGAGGGGGGGGGGGCGCTACTCACTATCACCCCCACAGTGACCGGGGAGGGGGGCGCTACTCACTATCACCCCCACAGTGAGGGGGGGGGGCGCTACTCACTATCACCCCCACAGTGAGGGGGGGGGGCGCTACTCACTATCACCCCCACAGTGAGGGGGGGGGCGCTACTCACTATCACCCCCACAGTGAGGGGGGGGGGGCGCTACTCACTATCACCCCCACAGTGAGGGGGGGGCGCTACTCACTATCACCCCCACAGTGAGGGGGGGGCGCTACTCACTATCACCCCCACAGTGAGGGGGGGGCGCTACTCACTATCACCCCCACAGTGAGGGGGGGGGGGCGCTACTCACTATCACCCCCACAGTGAGGGGGGGGGCGCTACTCACTATCACCCCCACAGTGAGGGGGGGGGCGCTACTCACTATCACCCCCACAGTGAGGGGGGGGCGCTACTCACTATCACCCCCACAGTGAGGGGGGGGCGCTACTCACTATCACCCCCACAGTGAGGGGGGGGGCGCTACTCACTATCACCCCCACAGTGAGGGGGGGGGGGCGCTACTCACTATCACCCCCACAGTGAGGGGGGGGCGCTACTCACTATCACCCCCACAGTGAGGGGGGGGGCGCTACTCACTATCACCCCCACAGTGAGGGGGGGGGCGCTACTCACTATCACCCCCACAGTGACCGGGGAGGAGCGCTACTCACTATCACCCCCACAGTGAGGGGGGGGGGCGCTACTCACTATCACCCCCACAGTGAGGGGGGGGCGCTACTCACTATCACCCCCACAGTGAGGAGGGGGGGGGCAACTCACTATCACCCCCACAGTGACCGGGGAGGGGGGCTACTCACTATCACCCCCACAGTGACCGGGGAGGGCTACTCACTATCACCCCCACAGTGAGGAGGGGGGCGCTACTCACTATCACCCCCACAGTGACCGGGGAGGAGCGCTACTCACTATCACCCCCACAGTGAGGGGGGGGGGGCGCTACTCACTATCACCCCCACAGTGACCGGGGAGGAGCGCTACTCACTATCACCCCCACAGTGACCGGGGAGGGCTACTCACTATCACCCCCACAGGGAGGAGGGGGGCGCTACTCACTATCACCCCCACAGTGAGGAGGGGGGCGCTACTCACTATCACCCCCACAGTGACCGGGGAGGAGCGCTACTCACTATCACCCCCACAGTGAGGGGGGGGGCGCTACTCACTATCACCCCCACAGTGAGGGGGGGGGCGCTACTCACTATCACCCCCACAGTGAGGGGGGGGCGCTACTCACTATCACCCCCACAGTGACCGGGGAGGGGGGCGCTACTCACTATCACCCCCACAGTGAGGGGGGGGGGCGCTACTCACTATCACCCCCACAGTGAGGGGGGGGGGGGGCGCTACTCACTATCACCCCCACAGTGAGGAGGGGGGGCTACTCACTATCACCCCCACAGTGACCGGGGAGGGCTACTCACTATCACCCCCACAGTGAGGGGGGGGGGCGCTACTCACTATCACCCCCACAGTGACCGGGGAGGAGCGCTACTCACTATCACCCCCACAGTGACCGGGGAGGGCTACTCACTATCACCCCCACAGTGAGGAGGGGGGCGGTACTCACTATCACCCCCACAGTGACCGGGGAGGAGCGCTACTCACTATCACCCCCACAGTGAGGAGGGGGGCGCTACTCACTATCACCCCCACAGTGACCGGGGAGGAGCGCTACTCACTATCACCCCCACAGTGAGGGGGGGGGCGCTACTCACTATCACCCCCACAGTGAGGGGGGGGGGCGCTACTCACTATCACCCCCACAGTGAGGGGGGGGGCGCTACTCACTATCACCCCCACAGTGACCGGGGAGGGGGGCGCTACTCACTATCACCCCCACAGTGAGGGGGGGGGGCGCTACTCACTATCACCCCCACAGTGACCGGGGAGGGGGGCTACTCACTATCACCCCCACAGTGACCGGGGAGGGCTACTCACTATCACCCCCACAGTGAGGAGGGGGGCGCTACTCACTATCACCCCCACAGTGAGGGGAGGAGCGCTACTCACTATCACCCCCACAGTGAGGGGGGGGGGGCGCTACTCACTATCACCCCCACAGTGAGGGGGGGGCGCTACTCACTATCACCCCCACAGTGAGGGGGGGGGCGCTACTCACTATCACCCCCACAGTGAGGGGGGGGGGCGCTACTCACTATCACCCCCACAGTGACCGGGGAGGGGGGCGCTACTCACTATCACCCCCACAGTGAGGGGGGGGCGCTACTCACTATCACCCCCACAGTGACCGGGGAGGGCTACTCACTATCACCCCCACAGTGAGGAGGGGGGCGCTACTCACTATCACCCCCACAGTGACCGGGGAGGAGCGCTACTCACTATCACCCCCACAGTGACCGGGGAGGAGCGCTACTCACTATCACCCCCACAGTGAGGGGGGGGGGGCGCTACTCACAATCACCCCCACAGTGAGGGGGGGGCGCTACTCACTATCACCCCCACAGTGAGGGGGGGGGGGCGCTACTCACTATCACCCCCACAGTGAGGAGGGGGGCGCTACTCACTATCACCCCCACAGTGACCGGGGGAGGAGCGCTACTCACTATCACCCCCACAGTGACCGGGGAGGAGCGCTACTCACTATCACCCCCACAGTGAGGGGGGGGGCGCTACTCACTATCACCCCCACAGTGAGGGGGGGGCTACTCACTATCACCCCCACAGTGAGGGGGGGGGCGCTACTCACTATCACCCCCACAGTGAGGGGGGGGGGGGGGCGCTACTCACTATCACCCCCACAGTGAGGGGGGGGGGGCGCTACTCACTATCACCCCCACAGTGATGGGGGGGGCCGCTACTACTCACTATCACCCCCACAGTGATGGGGGGGGCGCTACTCACTATCACCCCCACAGTGAGGAGGGGGGGGGCTACTCACCATCACCCCCACAGTGACCGGGGAGGGCTACTCACTATCACCCCCACAGTGAGGAGGGGGGCGCTACTCACTATCACCCCCACAGTGACCGGGGAGGAGCGCTACTCACTATCACCCCCACAGTGAGGGGGGGGGGCGCTACTCACTATCACCCCCACAGTGAGGGGGGGGGCGCTACTCACTATCACCCCCACAGTGAGGGGGGGGGCGCTACTCACTATCACCCTCACAGTGACCGGGGAGGGGGGCGCTACTCACTATCACCCCCACAGTGAGGGGGGGGGGCGCTACTCACTATCACCCCCACAGTGACCGGGGAGGGGGGCTACTCACTATCACCCCCACAGTGACCGGGGAGGGCTACTCACTATCACCCCCACAGTGAGGAGGGGGGCGCTACTCACTATCACCCCCACAGTGAGGGGAGGAGCGCTACTCACTATCACCCCCACAGTGAGGGGGGGGGCGCTACTCACTATCACCCCCACAGTGAGGGGGGGGGGCGCTACTCACTATCACCCCCACAGTGAGGGGGGGGGGCGCTACTCACTATCACCCCCACAGTGGGGGGGGCGCTACTCACTATCACCCCCACAGTGACCGGGGAGGGGGGCGCTACTCACTATCACCCCCACAGTGAGGGGGGGGCGCTACTCACTATCACCCCCACAGTGAGGGGGGGGGCGCTACTCACTATCACCCCCACAGTGAGGGGGGGCGCTACTCACTATCACCCCCACAGTGACCGGGGAGGGCTACTCACTATCACCCCCACAGTGAGGCGCTACTCACTATCACCCCCACAGTGAGGAGGGGGGCGCTACTCACTATCACCCCCACAGTGACCGGGGAGGGCTACTCACTATCACCCCCACAGTGGGGGGGGGACTACTCACCATCACCCCCACAGTGAGGAGGGGGGCGCCACTCACCATCACCCCCACAGTGAGGAGGGGGGCGCTACTCACTATAACCCCCACAGTGAGGAGGGGGGCGCTACTCACTATCACCCCCACAGTGAGGGGGGGGCTACTCACCATCACCCCCACAGTGAGGAGGGGAGGCGCTACTCACTATCACCCCCACAGTGACGGGGGGGGGCTACTCACTATCACCCTCACAGTGACGGGGGGGGCTACTTACTATCACCCTCACAGTGACCGGGGGGGGGCTACTCACTATCACCCCCACAGTGAGGGGGGGGGGCGCTACTCACTATCAACCCCACAGTGAGGGGGGGGGCGCTACTCACTACCACCCCCACAGTGAGGAGGGGGCGCTACTCACTATCACCCCCACAGTGACGGGGGGGGGGGGCTACTCACCATCACCCCCACAGTGACGGGGGGGGGGGGGGGGCTACTCACCATCACCCCCACAGTGACGGGGGGGGGGCTACTCACTATCACCCCCACAGTGAGGCGGGGGGCGCTACTCACTATCACCCCCACAGTGGGGGGGGGGGCGCTACTCACTATCACCCCCACAGTGAGGCGGGGGGCGCTACTCACTATAACCCCAACAGTGAGGAGGGGCTACTCACTATCACCCCCACAGTGAGGGGGGGGCTACTCACCATCACCCCCACAGTGAGGGGGGGGCTACTCACCATCACCCCCACAGTGACCGGGGGGGGGCTTCTCACTATCACCCCCACAGTGACCGGGGGGGGGGCTTCTCACTATCACCCCCACAGTGACCGGGGGGGGGGCTTCTCACTATCACCCCCACAGTGACCGGGGGGAGGGGGGGCTTCTCACCATCACCCCCACAGTGACCGGGGGGGGGGCTACTCACCATCACCCCCACAGTGACCGGGGGGGGGCTTCTCACTATCACCCCCACAGTGAGGAGGGGGGCGCTTCTCACTATCACCCCCACAGTGACCGGGGGGGGGGGGGCTTCTCACCATCACCCCCACAGTGACCGGGGGGGGGGCTACTCACCATCACCCCCACAGTGACCGGGGGGGGCTTCTCACTATAACCCCCACAGTGAGGAGGGGGGCGCTACTCATTATCACCCCCACAGTGACCGGGGGGGGGGCTACTCACTATCACCCCCACAGTGACCGGGGGGGGGCTACTCACTATCACCCCCACAGTGACGGGGGGGGGCTACTCACTATCACCCCCACAGTGACGGGGGGGGGGGCTACTCACTGAGGGGGGGGGCTACTCACTATCACCCCCACAGTGAGGGGGGGGCTACTCACTATCACCCCCACAGTGAGGGGGGGGGCTACTCACTATCACCCCCACAGTGAGGGGGGGGCGCTACTCACTGTCACCCCCACAGTGACCGGGGGAGGGCTTTTCACTATCACCCCCACAGTGACGGGGGGGGCTAGTCCGTATCACCCCCACAGTGACGGGGGGGCTAGTCAGTATCACCCCCACAGTGACTGGTGGGGGAGGGGGGGCTAGTCAGTATCACCCCAACAGTGACCGGGGGGAGCTACTCAGTATCACCCCCTCAGTGACCGGGGGGGGGGGGTACTCACTATCACCCCCACAGTGACTGGGGGGCTACTCACTATCGATTGGTTGAAAGTGCTCACCTTATGCTCTCAGTCAATTATTGTAATTCTTCCTTACTCCAGAAACATCCAGCTGCTCCTGTAAGTTGTCAAACTAGGCACTGGTCCATATCTAGCGCTCTGCATTTTAAACGTCTCAAGCATCCTAACCTTGAAGAGCCTCGCAAATGGAGACTTTCCCCAGAAGCCTCCAATCTTCAATGGCTTCAAATCCAATTCTGCAGAAAAGACTTGCCTCATATTTGTAATCAAACCTTAAGAAAGTTCTGCTGACCTAGGTTTTAAACCAGTTACTAACTTTTATAGGGTCGTCTTTCCCCGCCGCCCAGGAGGGTCATCTTCCCGCTCTACCCAGGAGGGTCATCTTCCCGCTCTACCCAGGAGGGTCATCTTCCCGCTCTACCCAGGAGGGTCATCTTCCCGTTCTACCCAGGAGGGTCATCTTCCCGTTCTACCCAGGAGGGTCATCTTCCCGTTCTACCCAGGAGGGTCATCTTCCCGTTCTTCCCAGGAGGGTCATCTTCCCGTTCTACCCAGGAGGGTCATCTTCCCGTTCTACCCAGGAGGGTCATCTTCCCATGCTACCCAGGAGGCTTGTCTTCTGTTCTACCCAGGAGGGTCGTCTTTCCGAGCTATGTGATTCTTTCTTTCCATATGGTTACATACTCACAAGTACTCCAGGACAAATCTCTATTCTCTCACAGCTACAGATCAAGAAAACAGAGCTATTAAATACACTAAACGAGCTCATACTTAAATTAGTTTTTTTATTGGCATTTGGTACAATAGACATGCAGGTCACAAGAAATTAAATACATTTGTTTGCAAAAAAAGAAAAAACACAAAAAAATTATAGGCATAAAGATAAATAATCAAGTACTGGTTTCTAGAAAATAAAGTGCAATTTAATCAAGCATTACCTCTTTTCTTTCCTTCTAGGTAATTCATTCTCGGATACCAAAAGGAGACACCTATCTTAGTTCTCTTTAGCAGACCATAGACACATCTTAGCTCTTGTAACAAGATCGCAATTTTCCAATAGACTTATTTTTTTTTTTACCAGACTTCACCTTATCTCCATTCATACAAGATGGCCCAATGAATTGAATATTTTGCAAGTAAATTATGTATTTTCAACTTAATAGGCTTTTCAACTCTCCCCATGGAAACATTACATAGAATATGTGACTACAGCCATATTATGGTACAGGAGACTGTTTCCTTTGCATTAGTAGTGATAGTGCTTTCTAGAAGGGGTGTAAGAGAATACATTTTTAGCAGTGTATATACAGTGGGTATAGACTTAATTTGGAGAAAATGAGACAGAGGATTTCTTTAAGTCTAAAGCATCACATTGTAATACCTGCTTATAAAACCAGAAAGAGGCTTAAGGCTTTAACCTTGAACATTAGTTTTATAGTCATTTTCCCTTACACGTGCTACCAACAAGCGTGATACAACATGCATAGAACATCATGTCTGCAAATAGATTAGCATAATTAGCAAATGCTATGCAAATCCTTTCCACTACTTTACTACAAGCCTAACACATCACTGTCTATGGAACAAACCTACATACGTTGCCTTACTGAACCGACCACAAATAGACTGTGTTGGGATTACTGATAAAGGCATTTTATAGGAGGCAGAGGTACAGTTATAGTCGCAGGAAGTTTTCAAGGTTTGAAGAAATAATTAACTTCTTAATGATAAGTAAAACCTTAAATAGACCTAGCCCTAGAATGGAAATAGATTCTACTTTGGCATCAGTTGGGGTATTTATAATGTGTAATTCTGGTGCAAAATATTAAATTGGAGCAATGAGCAGCAATTGTCCATTTGCTTCCACAGTGAATGCATTACTGTTTAAACTCTGTTTCAGCATTGTGTAACCCACAAAGCATTTTGGTGGCAGCAATGAGGATAGGAAAGTAGACAAGTTTTGTCAAGACCAAAGTAAAAAAGCATTTTCTTGATTTTGCAAACCGTGGTGTTGTGAATTTGTATATGAACATACCTTGTGATTTTGTAACCTAATGCTTTTAATACAGAAAACATGTAGATAGTAATATGGGGGTGGGGGGTTAAATATCCAAAATATTATATTAAGAGATTTCCTTCCAAGACATCCCCAACAGCAGCATTCGTGACTTCTTCTTCCTGTATATCTGAGCTCACTTATAAACTCTTAACTTTAAATGTCTCGAGATAAACAGAGGCAAGGGAATATTTCTAAACATGTAAGGCAAAAAAACTGCTACCTATGAAAATATCAAAAGAATGAAACAAACAGAATACTGCATAACTTTTAAAAAATGTATCACAAAATTATGAAATTTCATTTTATCCACTGAGTGCCAAGCGCCCCGAGGGGTGATTTTTAATATCAGATTGGTAAGACACGAAGGTAGTCTTTATCAAATAATCCTATGTTGCTTACTGTTTATTAGTCAAATATATGTTATATTCAATTCAGGATTTACTTTCCTACCTTGATGCAGAGCATACAGCAAAATTAAACTGAATGCAGCAGATTCCAATAGGGCAGACATAAATATGACTTTAACAGCCCCTGACACCACATTGCGGTGTGACTTCATCTAGAGCAATGATGGCTGCTTTTTGCACTGCTGATATCTGTGAACCACATTTCCTGTATATGGAGGCCACCAACAAGGACAGCATAAAACTGATGTCCATAATGTCAATATAACCATGTGAATCACCATTTACATTTCAGGTTCTGTTTTAGGATAAACACGTGTGACTAAAAGCACTTTATGGAACAACAACCTGCTTTCCCAGCATCCATTGCGGCACTCCTGCTTGGCACAGAAGCCTAAACACAGATTAGAGAAACGGCAGAGATTGAAGAACAGAAACTTTGTCAAATTCATATAACATAAAATATGAATTTAAAAAAACAAAACCAAAAAAAACAAAAGCAACCAAATACCACAGTTATACCGTAAGAAAGGTTCTAGAGTAGGTGGGTGAGAGTTTGCCCTACATTTGCAGCTTAAATTCACTCTTTTGCCAAATGGCAAGAAGGGCCCCTGCCCCCACTCTCCGTCTGCATTCGGGTATTTCCTGTACACAGTGTCTGAGTGTCCTCTTGGGTTCTTCTGTACTCGATGAAGGATCAGCTCTGCTGTAAGTACTGGTGAGTAAACATATTGAGTTCGCTGTCTAGCCAGCCCGCTTTATTTCTACAGAGAAAGCAGAAACAGGGATGATTGTTTTGGATGCAAAGAAATACCAGAACAAAACACAGGGTCAGGGGGTATTGATGGAAGCTACTGAAAGGGGCAATATGTCCAATGTTCAATCCCTGACCTATCAGCAGATCTCTCAACCTGCTGATCTTCACGACTGACTGTGTTCCAAACATTCAAACCAAACTGAACTTAATAGCTAAGACAGGCAGACATCAAGACAGATGCAACAAACTTGTAATGTACTTACTGTGCCTCTCTCCATGGCAACCTGTAAAGTGCTGAGTACACCTGTTAGTGCTATATAAATAGAATATACATACACTGTATACCTACTGCACTTACTGTACCTCCCTCTACTGTAATGTAACCTGTAAAGTGCTGAGTACACCTGTTAGCGCTATATAAATAAAATATACATACACTGTATACCTACTGCACTTACTGTACCTCCCTCTACTGTAATGTAACCTGTAACGTGCTGAGTACACCTGTTAGCGCTATATAAATAAAATATACATACACTGTATACCTACTGCATTTACTGTACCTCCCTCTACTGTAATGTAACCTGTAACGTGCTGAGTACACCTGTTAGCGCTATATAAATAAAATATACATACACTGTATACCTACTGCACTTACTGTACCTCCCTCTACTGTAATGTAACCTGTAAATTGCTGAGTACACCTGTTAGTGCTATATAAATAAAATATACATACACTGTATACCTACTGCACTTACTGTACCTCCCTCTACTGTAATGTAACCTGTAAAGTGCTGAGTACACCTGTTAGTGCTATGTAAATATAATATACATGCACTGTATACCTACTGCACTTACTGTACCTCCCTCTACTGTAATGTAACCTGTAAAGTGCTGAGTACACCTGTTAGTGCTATATAAATAAAATATACATACACTGTATACCTACTGCACTTACTGTACCTCCCTCTACTGTAATGTAGCCTGTAAAGTGCTGAGTACACCTGTTAGCGCTATTTAAATAAAATATACATACACTGTATACCTACTGCACTTACTGTATCTCCCTCTACTGTAATGTAACCTGTAAAGTGCTGAGTACACCTGTTAGTGCTATGTAAATATAATATACATGCACTGTATACCTACTGCACTTACTGTACCTCCCTCTACTGTAATGTAACCTGTAAAGTGCTGAGTACACCTGTTAGTGCTATATAAATAAAATATACATACACTGTATACCTACTGCACTTACTGTACCTCCCTCTACTGTAATGTAACCTGTAAAGTGCTGAGTACACCTGTTAGCGCTATTTAAATAAAATATACATACACTGTATACCTACTGCACTTACTGTATCTCCCTCTACTGTAATGTAACCTGTAAAGCGCTGTATATACATACACTGTAATGTAACCTGTAAAGCGCTGTATATACATACACTGTAATGTAACCTGTAAAGCGCTGTATATACATACACTGTAATGTAACCTGTAAAGCGCTGTATATACATACACTGTAATGTAACCTGTAAAGCACTGTATATACCGTATATACTCGAGTATAAGCCGACCCGAATATAAGCCGAGGCCCCTAATTTTTCCCAAAAAAACTGGGAAAACTTATTGACTCGAGTATAAGACTAGGGTGGGAAATGCAGCAGCTACTGGTAAATTTCTAAATAAAATTAGATCCTAAAAAAAATATATTAATTGAATATTTATTTACAGTGTGTGTATAATGAATGCAGTGTGTGCGTATGAGTGCAGCGTGTGTGTGTATGAGTGCAGCGTGTGTGTGTATGAGTGCAGCGTGTGTGTGTATGAGTGCAGCGTGTGTGTGTATGAGTGCAGCGTGTGTGTGTATGAGTGCAGCGTGTGTATGAGTGCAGTGTGTGTGTGTATGAATGCAGTGTGTGTGTGTGAGTGCAGTGTGTGTGTGAGTGCAGTGTGTGTGTGTGTATGAGTGCAGTGTGTGTGTGTATGAGTGCAGTGTGTGTATGAATGCAGTGTGTGTATGAATGCAGTGTGTGCAGGGCCGGTGCAAGGATATTTGCCCCCCCCCCATATGTCCTGACCTCCCCTCCTCCTCCCTCAGTGGTCCTTACCTCCCCACCCCCGTGTTCCTTCACCCCCCTCCCCCAGTGGTCCTGACTCACCCCTCCCCTAGTGGTCCTTACCCTCCCCTCCCCTAGTGGTCCTTACTTCCCCCTCCCCTCCCCTAGTGGTCCTTACTTCCCCCTCCCCTCCCCTAGTGGTCCTTATCCCCCCCCTCCCATCCATAGTGGTCCTTATCCCCCCTCCCTCCATAGTGGTCCTTATCCCCCTCCCTCCCATAGTGGTCCTTATCCCCCCCCCCTCCCTCCCTCCCATAGTGGTCCTTATCCCCCCTCCCTCCCATAGTGTTCCTTTTCTCCCCCCCTCCCTCCCATAGTGGTCCTTATCCCACCCCCTCCCTCCGATAGTGGTCCTTATCCCCCCCCCTCCCTCCCATAGTGGTCCTTATCCCCCCCCTCCCTCCCATAGCGGTCCTTATACCCCCCCTCCCTCCCATAGTGGTCCTTATCCCACCCCTCCCTCCCATAGTGGTCCTTATACCCCCCCCCTCCCACAGTGGTCCTTATACCCCCCTCCCTCAGTGGTCCTTATACCCCCCTCCCTCCCATAGTGGTCCTTATACCCCTTTTTTTATTATTATTATTATTATTTTTTTATTATTTCTTCTTATTTTATTTATATTTTTATTTATTTTTCGTACCCCCTCCCTGCTTGATACATGGCAGGGAGGGGGGCTCTCCTTCCCTGGTGGTCCAGTGGCAGTTCAGTGGGGGGGAGAGGGGGGGCTGGCAGAGCTGTAACTTACCTGTTCTGCAGCTCCTGTCAGCTCTCTCCTCCTCCGCGCGGTCTGTGCAGCTCCCTCTGTCAGCTCCCAGTGTAAGTCTCGCGAGAGCCGCGTCGCGAGACTTACACTGGGAGCTGACCGAGGTGCTGAACGGACGGCGCAGAGGAGGAGAGAGCTGACAGGAGCTGCAGAACAGGTAAGTTACAGCTCTGCCAGCCCCCCTCTCCCCCAGTCTGTATTATGGCAATGCAAATTGCCATAATACAGACCTTGACTCGAGTATAAGCCGAGTTGGGGTTTTTCAGCCCAAAAAATGTGCTGAAAAACTCGGCTTATACTCGAGTATATACGGTACATACACTGTAATGTAACCTGTATGCATACTTACTTCCCCTCTAATAAAATGTAACCTGTATGTGCTATGTATATAGGTTCACGCCACATAAATAAAACATTTGCACACGTTTTGTTTGTTTTTACCGTAATAGTTTTGCTTTGCTCTGTAAACTATCCAGAATCTCTATCTTTTTGTTCAGGGCAGCGATATCCTGCTCCAAGTTCTCCCGAGTCACATCAACCTGCTGGCACAAGTGAGCGAATGTCCCAGAGAGCTCCCTGTGAGGACAGGAACACAGGAAGCATTAAGGAAAACACTGGAATTGAATAAACTGCACACTGGCCGTCTAGGTGAGCAATGACAGACACTCACATGGGGAGTGAGAGAGTGATACAGATTTAAGAAGTCCCGCACAGGCGTGGAGTGTTCCAAGTATAAGAAGTGTTTGGAATACTGTATTTACATTTAATTATATAAAAGACAATTGTGGTTTAGCTATTTAAAGAGTAACTTACTGTTGCACTTGGTGGCTGCAATTTGAGCCAGTGTAACTGACTATCAGTTGCAGCTTCTCCGCCGCATATTCCACAAACTGCCTTTTAAAGGCGCGTTCCTTTGCCTTCGTGGTCCAAGTGAGCCGTTCATATACATACAGGAGCCCATAGAGGCCAAAAGACAAAGCGATGAGTCTCCAGCCCACAGCCTTCCAGACCTGAAACACACAAAATTATGTCATCTGACACACAGAATGTCATCTTATACACACAGAATGATGTCATCTGACACACACACACACAGAATGAGGTCATCTGATACACACAGAATGATGTCATCTGACACACACAGAATGTCATCTGACACACACAGAATGTGGTCATCTGACACACACAGATTGATGTAATCTAAAATCATTACAAAGTCCTTAAAAGGCTTACTCCAAACACCATAACCACTTAACTTAGCGTGTCGTTTATTGAATTGCACTTAAGGAGTGGTCCTGCTCTTTTACTCCCACAGTAATATAGGTTACCGCGTTAAAGTGAACATACATTTACTTCTTATAAAGACAAATAGTAAAACATAAGATATGTGGGGACAAAAACAGTTTGAATAGATTTTATAGTCAAATTAAAAACATGTTTGTTTTGAAATTACGCCTACAGATGAATATTCTACAAAAGGCAAAGTGATTCCAAGATTTTAATTTAAGTTTTGAATGTTCTTGGTGTTTCTCACTGCCATTTTATAGTGGCGCGGTCTTCGAGGATTAAACATTTTAACAGAGTTTATTTAGTTTATATAAAAAGAAAGAATGTCCACTAACCCTGAGTTAGCAGTACATGCTGGGCACGAGTTAAAGAGCCATTTCCTATACAGGGAGTGCAGAATTATTAGGCAAGTTGTATTTTTGAGGATGAATTTTATTATTGAACAACAACCATGTTCTCAATGAACCCAAAAAACTCATTAATATCAAAGCTGAATATTTTTGGAAGTAGTTTTTAGTTTGTTTTTAGTTTTAGCTATTTTAGGGGGATATCTGTGTGTGCAGGTGACTATTACTGTGCATAATTATTAGGCAACTTAACAAAAAACAAATATATACCCATTTCAATTATTTATTTTTACCAGTGAAACCAATATAACATCTCAACATTCACAAATATACATTTCTGACATTCAAAAACATAACAAAAACAAATCAGTGACCAATATAGCCACCTTTCTTTGCAAGGACACTCAAAAGCCTGCCATCCATGGATTCTGTCAGTGTTTTGATCTGTTCACCATCAACATTGCGTGCAGAAGCAACCACAGCCTCCCAGACACTGTTCAGAGAGGTGTACTGTTTTCCCTCCTTGTAAATCTCACATTTGATGATGGACCACAGGTTCTCAATGGGGCTCAGATCAGGTGAACAAGGAGGCCATGTCATTAGATTTTCTTCTTTTATACCCTTTCTTGCCAGCCACGCTGTGGAGTAATGGACGCGTGTGATGGAGCATTGTCCTGCATGAAAATCATGTTTTTCTTGAAGGATGCAGACTTCTTCCTGTACCACTGCTTGAAGAAGGTGTCTTCCAGAAACTGGCAGTAGGACTGGGAGTTGAGCTTGACTCCATCCTCAACCCGAAAAGGCCCCACAAGCTCATCTTTGATGATACCAGCCCAAACCAGTACTCCACCTCCACCTTGCTGGCGTCTGAGTCGGACTCGAGCTCTCTGCCCTTTACCAATCCAGCCACGGGCCCATCCATCTGGCCCATCAAGACTCACTCTCATTTCATCAGTCCATAAAACCTTAGAAAAATCAGTCTTGAGATATTTCTTGGCCCAGTCTTGACGTTTCAGCTTGTGTGTCTTGTTCAGTGGTGGTCGTCTTTCAGCCTTTCTTACCTTGGCCATGTCTCTGAGTATTGCACACCTTGTGCTTTTGGGCACTCCAGTGATGTTGCAGCTCTGAAATATGGCCAAACTGGTGGCAAGTGGCATCTTGGCAGCTGCACGCTTGACTTTTCTCAGTTCATGGGCAGTTATTTTGCGCCTTGGTTTTTCCACACGCTTCTTGCGACCCTGTTGACTATTTTGAATGAAACGCTTGATTGTTCGATGATCACGCTTCAGAAGCTTTGCAATTTTAAGAGTGCTGCATCCCTCTGCAAGATATCTCACTATTTTTGCCTTTTCTGAGCCTGTCAAGTCCTTCTTTTGACCCATTTTGCCAAAGGAAAGGAAGTTGCCTAATAATTATGCACACCTGATATAGGGTGTTGATGTCATTAGATCACACCCCTTCTCATTACAGAGATGCACATCACCTAATATGCTTAATTGGTAGTAGGCTTCCGAGCCTATACAGCTTGGAGTAAGACAACATGCATAAAGAGGATGATGTGGTCAAAATACTCATTTGCCTAATAATTCTGCACTCCCTGTAGAAAGAGAAGGGACCAGCACTCACAGCTACTCACAGGTGTATCAATGGGTGCAAGTTCCCGAGGTCCCCTTCCGTGAACCCCAAAAACACCTTTGTTGTTGCGGCTCCATTATTTTTGGATTTATTGCAAATCACAGACAGATTGGTTGCTTGTATCATATGATCTCTCTAGTCATAAGTTATTATTATTATTTTATAAATAACCGTCACCAAAGGTTTGGAAATTGTGATTTAACTTCCATGCTGAAACCCTGACAGTTCTTCAGGGGGCAATTCCAGCTAAATTTGCTCAAGCTTACTTAGATAAAGATATATATATATAAAAACAGTATGGCAGACCAGAAGGGAGGAAAAAAGTAAAAAGAGGCAAGAAAACACAAAACCACTAATCAGCTTTAGTGACAGAATTTTAAATATTACTTACCACCCCTCCCACCACAAGGATGCCCATAGAGGTATGGGACGTAAGTGAGGCCAAACCGGTAACCATGGAAACCATAAGTTCTTCCTGGGTCATAGAGTTTTGCTGCATTGGAGGCATACTGGGGTTTACAGGGGTCAAAGGCATATTGCGAGGAACCTGAAAAATACAAACACAGACATGGAAATTAAATGGCACACGTAAATTCCACTTAGGCTACATAGGTTTTCATTTAGATTATATGAATTTATCCGAAGCACAACTTCTCAAACAAACATTTTGCGGACAGCATGTTAACTTGAATTCCATGTTTAGATGTGTTTTATCTTAAAAGGACATTCCTGGCTAAGGATCATATAGTCCTTGCTTAAGTACTTTATGTGTGAAGAATGTGCCCTCTTTTTTTCCATTTTATAAAAGACAATTTCAATAGATAAATGAACCTTGTTACGCATCCCCAGCTATCCTAAAGCCAGTCCTGTTACTTTTTGGTAGGTTAGCTACATGGGGCTTAGCTCCACAGCTCAATGAGAGGTCCGTGATTGGACAGTCATAGAAAGTCTGTGCCGGGGAAGAAGAGAAGGGGATTGCACTAACTGCAGATACTAGATCTGCAGCCATTGCAAGACAAGATTTCTCATACCCACAAAGAAAACACAGAGGGTTTATCTATTAAATTGTTATTTTTATGAACTAGTTATATAGATAATGCAAAAATATATGTGAGACATTTTAATTAGAGGGCACAATAACCATTGCAGCTGATTGCATCATTGCAGTGGTAACAATATGGGTGACACACCCCACCCCCAAGTTTCTTGTCAAACTATTTTGGAATAGTTAAACCAAAAATCAGGATTTGGGACTATAATCAAACCATTAAGTCAAGTCATACTGTAACATGGAAAGTACACTGAGTGCTCTTTAACCTGGATGGCAATGATGGGTGGACGGCATACCGAACGTGTGGGTGTTAAATTGTAACAGGAATGAGCTCTGAGAATATCATAAAGATATATATAGAGATAATATATAAAGATATATATAGAGATAATATATAAAGATATAATAAAGATATATATATAAAGATAATATATAGAGATATAATAAAGAGATTTGTATGAAATAAGCCCATTAAGCACCTGATCATTGTAGGCCATCAAAGCTCTGCGACCATTTTTTGGTCCCAGGAATCTGTTAACCAGCATCGTCCATCCCAGGGAGAAGTGAAACTGAATGTCTTCTTGGAAGTCTGCACATAACTTGTCACAGCTCAGATCGTAGCTGAGAAAAAAGCTTTTCCGGGGAACCAGTAAATCGACCTGGGACCGCGCAGTGAGTGGAAGGAGAGGCATCATTCCTTCTGCAGAGACAAACGGTTCCAGGTCAAACAGAACTCTCGATGCTGTAATGCTACGAAAGCATGGCGATGCTATTGAAAATGCGAGGTGGCCGCTGACAACACACAGATTGCCACGTTTTCTCCGTCATTTTCTACTGGTATGTTTCTAGAATGATCCACACTGCATCCAGAGGTTTCCAGAGAACATGCATTACGCTGGTGGCAATGCCAATCTCCTGGAACCTTTGGGAGAGATACTACAGATTTGGTCTTTCTTGCGTGTGAAATCAACGTCTCAGTGGCTTGTGTACTTTTAATACTAAATTGATAAAGAATGTATTTATTGTGGGAAATTTATTGTTAGATTTTGGGAGTCTGATTTTTCCAAAATTCAATAGAAAATGATTTTTATTTTTACAACAACGTATATAATAACAGTAAAATAACATTTGTGGGACTTGGATTATAGGATCAATAAACAAATCCACTAATTTGGCATATATACAACTATTTCACAGATGCATTGTAATGTTGTATAGTTATGCTATACATAAGGGTACATTCCATTTTCAATGCTAAAAATATTGTTTTTGATAGAAAATTATGACTACCGGTAAGTTATACATCGTTATTAGTAATTATGTTATCAGGGCTTAGAATTTCAAGTATTACACTAGTAGCCAGGCCTTAAAGGAACACAAACATGGACGCACTGCCCCAGGAAGGATCTCTAACAGCCATCTGAGGAGTGGCCAGTGGAGGTATCCCTAGGCTGTAACGTAAACACTGGCTTTTCTATGAAAAGACAGTGTTTACAGCAAAAAGCCTGAAGGGAATGATTCTACTCACCAGAACAAATACTATACAATAAGCTGTAGTTGTTCTGGTGACTAGTGTCCCTTTAAGAGTTACGCACTGCTACAAGCCTGAAGGGTACATAGCATAGTACAAAGTGCCAGGGTTATTTTTTCACTTGCCAAAGGCTAGTTGAAATTTTAAAGCCTGATATCATAGTCTATTTAGGTTTTTGTATATTTTCTCTCTGTGTTCTCTTTTATCTTCTTATGAACTTGTAATTAAACTTATGTAATTAATTTAAAAATGGCTTTAGATCTAGAAATTTGCTACAGGTACAGCAGTAAGTCCCCTTTCTACATGATCACTGCTCTATCAGTGCATAATATGACGTTTTACCCATCATTTCTTGCTGCGTAGACTGGAGTGACACAGATATTGTACTTAAACAGCGATCAGTCAAATTCCGGCCAAGTCCTTCTTCGACATGGTGATGTAGTGCCTAATGGAACAGAGCGTTAAGCTATTTTTAGGAGAAGCTGCCACAGTTAAAATTAGTTTTATTTTTCTAAGTTTTATTTTCTTACGTTCTTGTAAACTTTAATTACAACTTGGGACGGATGGAAATCCATTTCAAAGTCATCAACTAGGACTGAGAGACGACGGATCTCTTCGGCCATTGCGTTGGACACCTGGTGAAACCGCAAACACAAGTTAATCATTACAAGGATCTGAGGATATACTGTACATTGATAGGGGCTGTGGTGCCACTATATAAACATCTTATAAAATAACCTTGTTACTGATACACAATGTATATTTATGAATATACATGTTTTTTTTACCGACATACATCCCATCAACACGGTACCTTATATTTGCAATTATTTACAAACAGCAGAATCACACTCCTAGTGCACACAGTCAAGGTTTCTACATAAACGTTTCTGTATGATTGACAAATCTAGAAAACGTTTGGTGGATTCTTCCCATAAACTGAGGCATTCCCTTACCTGACGTTCCACCTCATCCGTGATCTGCTTGATTTTCAGTTTATAATCCTCGGTCAGCAGCTCAAGCTGTTTTTCAATGAATTCCAAGCGATCCCTGAATTCCTCTCGCTTTTCCAGACAGTAAACCCTATACAGAATATATAACATATTACAAGAAGCAAGAGATCGCCCATAACCAAAGCTGTAAACTCTGAAGCTCTATCAATCTATACATTGTGTGATTCCAGTGGTTTGTGAAATACATCTCCCATGAACTCATGTGATAGAAGTGTCTGTAATCTGCAATTGGATATGATCAGCAATCCTACTGTAAGCAGTGGCAAAGCTAGGACTTCCTAGTCTGGGCAGAGCTCACTGCAGGAAGATGCAAACTGGGGAATTGCGGCAAACGTGGGACCTTTAGATGGAGCTATCAGTTACTTTATTATTCCTAATACATAATGCATTAAAAGTGGTGGAAACCTGCAGCCTTCATTTAAATGAACAAAGTAAATAAATAATCACTTCATCATGAGAGAATTTTCACCTCTGCTCCTGGGCCGCGACATGTACGGACTCCATTATCTGGCGAAGGACTTCTGTAATATGTTTGGCTCGCATTGTATGCTGCTCAAATTTGGTCTTTACTGCGGATTGAGAAATGCATTCCTGCAAACAGATACAACAGACATGCAACAAAGCAATGCATGATAGTAAAGTCAAGAAGGGTGAAATCATCTAGTCTCTCGTCCCGCAGCCTTATCGCTCACCTCAAATCTCCTCTCGAAATTCTGAAACTCAAACATCCTGCCTTGGAAACCTTCAGCCAAAGCTCCACCTAGTGGGCGAAAAAAATAGGGTCCCAATCGTTAGCAGGCTACTATTCAATACCATACTGCACTTACTGGTAATCAAACCACAAGAATAGATTTCACAAATCGGATACTCGTTACAATGACTAATAATACTTGCTGAGGGTGTCTAGAAATCTTTAAACCAGGACGAACCAGGTCTGACAGAGGACAATGTATAAGTACTGGTGTTACTGTACCTCCTTCAGGCATTCCTTGAGCTTTCTGCATCCTGGCATTTAAAACCTCCTTAGCGGACACAAAGAAAATGCGATCTCCTGCCTGGGTTCGATCCAGGACACCCAGCTCGTCCACCAAGAAGCTGGTACAGCGCTCCATATGCTGCCGGCGCACCTGCAGACAACAAGAAACACAATACAAAACAGAACCGAGACAGTCCGAAGGCAAAAAGATAAGAATCACCAAGCTGAGCAGATACTAAAATGCAACCAGGATCAAATGCACCTTTGTTACTGCGAGTGGAGGCAATCTAAACACCATAATCACTACAGCCCACAGTAATGGCTATGGTGTGGAATTAGCAGGTTTTTTTTATCCATGTTTGGATGTCAATCATTGTCTGAACCTGTCCAGAACATTGTCACCCATGTGGTCTGTTTGTCTGCCATTTATTCTATGGAGGAAGCATGCATAAAATACAACAAAGTTTCCTTTTACAAGAATCAGACAACTGAATTTATTCTTATGTTCATGGAAACGTTATTATAATTTAGTAAAAAGGAGCAGAGTTTCATTTGAAATCTACCATTTCACACAAAGTGCGCTGCAAGTTGGCATGTGAGCTTACAATCTACAAGTTATAAAGGAGAGCTGAGACCAGAGTTTGCAACTTGGATAATTACTATAATGAGGTGAACTGCACCACATGTACCCAGTGTCAGGCTCATTCAGAAGAAGCAAATACCAGCACCAGCTCCACTGTGCACTGTTTGGATCTGAATGGCTCTCTAGGCTGGAATCCAAACACTAATAGGGATTAGGCACTGGTTACACAAGTCTTTATAGACATTCTTCTAGAAGTCAAAACAAAATGTTCTTTCTAAACAGGGCGTCTGCAAAAAACTTCTACAAAAGAAAATCGATTGCTTTCCAAAATAGAAGCGCCAGTTTGTATTAGGAAAGCTGTGAATATAGCCATTTTAATCCCAACGAAATAGAAGGCTTACTCCACAAGCACTGGGAAGGATGTAGGAATAAAAGCGTGTTTACAACATTTCCCACAATGCTCGGTATGTCAGGAAGTATCATGGGAAATTGAGTTCACACGTAGCTGCAGTGTCAGGATTATCCAGCAGGAAACTTACACATGCCAAATGGATCCATGGCACCAAGGCTTCTACACGTCTAATGAATGTTACGGCTTTATGTACTTGTTAGTTTTGTATAGAATTTAGATCATAACATTTCCTGTTATTTATCATCTATTGATTTGTATTGGGGGTTAATCTCCCAGCAGTATTGTTCTATATTATAATATTAAGCTAGTGCCATCTTGTTATGTTTTAGTGGTAGATGCAGACAGGGCTACACTCGGAGTGAGGGCATTACCTCTTCACCAAACATAGTATGAAATGCTGTCAGACCTTCTTTGTTCACCATAATACCAAACAAAATGTGTAAACGTGTTTGTATAAAGTGTTACCTCGTCCATATATTCAGGCTCAGAGGCGGACGCATCCCATCGATTATTCAAAATAAAAATATTGGGCCGTGATAGACGCTCATTTACTTTGTGAAAAAACTGTTTTTCCTAAATAAACCCCCCCCCAAAAAAACAGAAGAAACAGTTACCAAAACAATGTGTGATATTTGTATGCACAAGAAAGACAAACCACCAAAAAACAAAACAAAAAAACACCTTTTAAGAATACGTACTGTCTGCATTAGTGTAGATTCAGAGTTTGCCACCAACACAAAGACATCTGCATCCAGGCAAAACTTGTCAATCCAGCTGTCTAGCTCTGTGGTAACATCAATACCTGGGCTGCAAACACCAACATGTCAAATATTACATTGTTAAAAGGATAGTCTTCTTTATTTCATAATATATATATATATAATATCAAGCGCAGTATTGCGTCTTCAATTGTTTTGTACTGATGTAAGTTTGCACCTGATCCTAAATAAAGATGTGGTGTTTTTTTTTTTTAAACAAGTATAATTTGAACTACCCACATCAAACACATATTGTATGTGCAGGCAAAGGTATGACCTCATCTCTCCTAAACCACCTTCTCCTTCCCAACCATATTTTACTCAGCCTTCCTCCACACAGTTAGAAATCTCAACCCAACCTTCCGTCTCCGCCCAGCCAGACCTCCCACCCCAGCCTTCCGTCTCCGCCCAGCCAGACCTCCCGACCCAGCCTTCCGTCTCCGCCCAGCCAGACCTCCGGCCCCAGCCTTCCGTCTCCGCCCAGCCAGACCTCCCGACCCAGCCTTCCGTCTCCGCCCAGCCAGACCTCCGGCCCCAGCCTTCCGTCTCCGCCCAGCCAGACCTCCTACCCCAGCCTTCCGTCTCCGCCCAGCCAGACCTCCCGACCCAGCCTTCCTTCTCCGCCCAGCCAGACCTCCCGACCCAGCCTTCCTTCTCCGCCCAGCCAGACCTCCCGACCCAGCCTTCCTTCTCCGCCCAGCCCAGCCTTCCTTCTCCGCCCAGCCAGACCTCCCAGCCCAGTCTTCCTTCTCCGCCCAGCCAGACCTCCCGACCCAGCCTGACCTCCCGACCCAGCCTTTCTTCTTCGCCCAGCCAGATCTCGACCCAACTTTCTGTAGAATTTACAGTTCTGCGTTACCAATGTCAATTTTGTCCAACCTGGACAAGTAAAATTATAATTCCACTTTATCAATGTAGACAAGGGACACGTTGTTACTGGCTGCCAGGAAAGCCCTTTTTTGTTTAACCTACAAGAATTACAAAAAAGAAGGACTGTGCCTTTGCACCATTAGCCCCTTTGAATTGTATTAAAAATGTAAGGCACAACAAAACCAAGAATATATCCTGCAGAACATGCATGGAGCAAATCTCAGATCCTTACCTATCCATCAGTACTAGATCATCTTTCAAGAGGGAACACTTGGAGTTTGGCCACATGACACTGACCAGAGATCCTGAATCCAAGAGCTCGTCCTGATGAAGAGCGTGAGCCAGCTGGTTCACCGTCTGAAACAAAAACCCAGGCACAATGATTTAGAGGTTGGCATTTATTGGCGTTAATACAATGCAGATTATAATATTCTGTGTACTTACTGACAATGTACATTTTAAATGTGCACATTAAACCGGCCATGAGCACTATCAGCCAATCAATACTGTTCAGGTTGGACAAAACTGGTATTAATAATATGGAGGTATTGGTATCAATGTGGTTGAGATGGAGGAAGATCCTTGGCAGCCTTCCTAAACCAAGGAACCACACCGTGGCACTCTAGGCCCATTGAAGGCCCTTAAAGCCATATTGATCATCAACACAGGAGAGCTATAAAAAATGATCTATATAGTTTACCAGCAAATTATCTAGAAAGCATATCCGGTAAATGTAATGTTTTACTTACGTGTATGTGACTTTCTGAATGCAGCCCTGAGCAGCACACATACGCTCACAGTGACAGAGAGCACGTATCAGAAGGCTTTGTAGGAATTTACGAATGAGCACTTGTCGACTGTAACCAATGTAACTATACTTTTTCTAGCATTCAGCATACACAACGTACAGACTGCATTTTATAATTCAAGGAAATGGGCTTATCCTTAACACACATATGATGGGTTTTATTACCGGCTTCTGTTAAAATTTAGATGCCGTAACACTTACAGCTAGTCCAGTCTTGGACAAACAACAAGGAAGTGAAATTCCTCTTTATCTTTGTGCATCAGAGGGGCTGAGCTTTGGGTGCTGGGAGTGTTAAACCCACTCTAAAAAAACAGCAGTACTGACACCGACAGAAAGAAAGCCATTCCTCTTTAAGCCAGGCACGTTGTCTGATATCACAGTGATCATGTCAGCACAAAGTCTGCTCATACTGCCACATGTATCTAATTATAACTAGGAATGTGTATATCAGTGTGTTACACACACCCCTTTGGCACACGAGTTTAATATCAAGCCTCTCTGGTATTACACAATGTGATGCCTTACAGTGCACAATATTCACCTTTACCTGTTGCGTATTGTCTAACGCACACACTCTGACATTCATTCATTAACCCTGCGTTCACCTTCACACTTCGTTTTTCCTCTGATCCATCAGTAAAAAGATAGGACTCGTTTCCCTCTGTCCCCTCAACACGCAGGAAACAGTTGGTTGTGTGTCCGATGCCAGAAGGGAGGACTTTGTCCCATAACATGGCGTTTATTACCGTGCTTTTCCCATTACTGGTCCTATGACAGGGAAAGGATATACACACAATGTCACATTTTATTGCAAGAAAACATATCTCCTACCTACCACAGTGCAGCACCTAACCAAATGGCTGAATAAAGTTTTACTAAAAAGTGTACAATCTGAAACGATTTAAAAAGTATAAGATGCAAATGTATGTTCAAATTCACCAAAATATCTTACTTTCATAATTAAAATGCAATTCAGTAAAGTTCTTATATTATTGTGTCTTTAACAGAATAGAGCAAAATATGCATAGATTCTCTGATTTCTACAATTAATAAATACAATATATAAACAGTGCAATCACATAAGGAGGAAGAGTTTCACGGAACTCTACCTCCATTATCTACTGAAACGGTGGGGATTCTGCGTTAATCTTCAGCAACAATTTTTAACAAAATTTCTGTTTGTGTCTGAGCTAGGATTGCACGCTTAGCATGCTGGCCGAGTATCAAAGGAACTGTAGTCCAGAAACCTTTGCAGTTCTTACGTCCCTGATCATGTTTGTTACAGAGCTGTATCTTACCTGCCAAAAAAAGCCACTTTCATGTGCCGCCGAGCCAGAACCTCACTGATGCCAGCGACGTTAGACAGATAGCCTTTAACCTCAAGCACCTGTTCTTCAGAGGCCACTGGATCGAGCTGGGCATTCTGATAGGTTTCTAATAAACACAAAAGATAATCAAAAGATTGATCGTTAGGGGGACATTGTTAATGTTCTAAGAATTCTAACAAATCGGAATTTATTATTGGCAATCAAACAGCTAACTCTCCACGGTATCTTAAACTACTATCAGCCCAAATCAATGTATTCTCTAATGCTGCATAAATAACAAATCTTGGGCAGAGTGATTACAGTGGTGCAATCAGTAGGGACTGGAATTGGTTTCCATGGTGATTGCTCCTTTAGTAAAAAAAAAAAAAAAAAAAAACCCACACGTTTCCAAACCATTTCACCCCCAGCATACACAAGTGAGAATAGGAGAAAGCTAGAACCTACTGCTCACATTACAATCTACTGGTTCCCCTGAGGAACGCATGAAAGGATCAGCGGGCCAGAATAGAAAGGTGCAGGTAATATGGGGGACCAAGAGGGAGCATGGCATTAAAACGCTCGCTCACAATACAAGAGGGGGATACTAATACAAATAGAAAACGAACAACAGATCATTTATACCAAATCCAGAAAATTGGGGTGGGAACAACTCCCCCACCCCTCCCCCCAAAAAAAGAAAACAATATAAAAAAAAACACGAAACAACCTATATGAATCAGAATATGGAGAGGACAGGGTAAGAAGAATAAATAGTAATGCAAATAATCGGCAAAGGTCAGGCACAGATTAAGATGTTTGGGCACAAATCTCACCATCTAGAAAGTTGAAGCTCTCCTGGATGTAGGAACCAAGTTGGTCAAAGATGCCGTTGATTTTCTTTTTGGCGGTAACAAAGTGCTTAAGCGGAGAAGCGTTAACTTCAGCCATGAATCTCTT
The DNA here is from genome assembly GCF_036172605.1 of Pelobates fuscus. NCBI lineage: Eukaryota > Metazoa > Chordata > Amphibia > Anura > Pelobatidae > Pelobates > Pelobates fuscus. The sequence continues at coordinate 139,865,462 of NC_086327.1, forward strand.
GTCTTTCTTCGAGGTAACTATAGATGATGAGCGAGTAAACAAGAGGGACATTGCGCTGTCGGGAGGAGGAAGATATTTTACTGAAATCAATGGAATTCAGAAAGAAATACAGACTTTCATTCAATGTCTAAAATACTGAGAGTCCATTCACTTTTATTATTTCTGGGCATGACAGCTTTCATTTTCAGAGTATGTGACAAAGGAGAATATAGCTGCTAACTAAAATATTCAATATACCAACTAGTATAGGCGTATACAAGGTTAATATGAGGTATACTAGACCAGAAATAGCGAACGCTCTCTGAAATGTGTTCACCCCCCCCCCACCCTTTTTTTGTGGTTTCTCTCCCAGTTTCGTCTTAGTTTAACTAACTTATAGAATTTGCATAAACAATGCTTCACTTAGTCTTGTTTAGTGGCAAGGTGTCTGAGTTTTGCTATACTGTTTGAGTGTCTTGGGTGGGGGAAATCTCCCAGTGATGGTCTTTCATTTTGGCATTCACAGCCATTATGTCTAAATAAGGAGTGCTGGCACCATAACCACTACAATTAGCTGTAATGGTTATGGTGCTTCAAGAGCCCCTGTAATAAAATCTGGACAAAATAAAGAGAAACACCCATTTGGACAAGGAATATAACACAGATTGCTGCCACAGACTAATGCATATATAAGCAATCAGGCCTACCTACTTACTGTATGTGAGTAAGAGGCATTGCTTAGTCATCAATATTTACCGGGTGAACCTAGGACTCTGTACAGCGGATATCGTTACCGAGGACTCTGTACAGCGGATATCGTTACCGAGGACTCTGTACAGCGGATATCGTTACCGAGGACTCTGTACAGCGGATATCGTTACCGAGGACTCTGTACAGCGGATATCGTTACCGAGGACTCTGTACAGCGGATATCGTTACCTAGGACTCTGTACAGCGGATATCGTTACCTAGGACTCTGTACAATAGATATCGTTACCTAGGACTCTGTACAATAGATATCGTTACCTAGGACTCTGTACAATAGATATCGTTACCTAGGACTCTGTGCAGCGGATATTGTTACCGTACAGCAAATATCGTTACTGTGGACTCTGTACAGCAAATATCGTTACTGTGGACTCTGTACAGCAAATATCGTTACTGTGGACTCTGTACAGTGGATATCGTTACCTAGGACTCTGTACAGCAGATATCTATCTAGGACTCTGTACAGCGGATATCGTTACCTAGGACTCTGTACAGCGGATATCTATCTAGGATATCTATCTAGGACTCTGTACAGCAGATATCTATACCTAGGACTCTGTACAGCAGATATCTATACCTAGGACTCTGTACAGCAGATATCATTACCTAGGACTCTGTACAGCAGATATCATTACCTAGGACTCTGTACAGCAGATATCATTACCTAGGACTCTGTACAATAGATATCGTTACCTAGGACTCTGTGCAGCGGATATTGTTACCGTACAGCAAATATCGTTACTGTGGACTCTGTACAGCAAATATCGTTACTGTGGACTCTGTACAGCAAATATCGTTACTGTGGACTCTGTACAGCAAATATCGTTACTGTGGACTCTGTACAGCAAATATCGTTACTGTGGACTCTGTACAGCGGATATCGTTACTGTGGACTCTGTACAGTGGATATCGTTACCTAAGACTCTGTACAGCAGATATCTATCTAGGACTCTGTACAGCGGATATCGTTACCTAGGACTCTGTACAGCGGATATCTATCTAGGATATCTATCTAGGACTCTGTACAGCAGATATCTATACCTAGGACTCTGTACAGCAGATATCATTACCTAGGACTCTGTACAGCAGATATCATTACCTAGGACTCTCTACAGCAGATATCATTACCTAGGACTCTCTACAGCAGATATCGTTACCTAGGACTCTCTACAGCAGATATCGTTACCTAGGACTCTCTACAGCAGATATCGTTACCTAGGACTCTCTACAGCAGATATCGTTACCTAGGACTCTCTACAGCAGATATCGTTACCTAGGACTCTCTACAGCAGATATCGTTACCTAGGACTCTCTACAGCAGATATCGTTACCTAGGACTCTCTACAGCAGATATCGTTACCTAGGACTCTCTACAGCAGATATCGTTACCTAGGACTCTCTACAGCAGATATCGTTACCTAGGACTCTCTACAGCAGATATCGTTACCTAGGACTCTCTACAGCAGATATCGTTACCTAGGACTCTCTACAGCAGATATCGTTACCTAGGACTCTCTACAGCAGATATCGTTACCTAGGACTCTCTACAGCAGATATCGTTACCTAGGACTCTCTACAGCAGATATCGTTACCTAGGACTCTCTACAGCAGATATCGTTACCTAGGACTCTCTACAGCAGATATCGTTACCTAGGACTCTCTACAGCAGATATCGTTACCTAGGACTCTCTACAGCAGATATCGTTACCTAGGACTCTCTACAGCAGATATCGTTACCTAGGACTCTCTACAGCAGATATCGTTACCTAGGACTCTGTACAGCAGATATCGTTACCTAGGACTCTCTACAGCAGATATCGTTACCTAGGACTCTCTACAGCAGATATCGTTACCTAGGACTCTCTACAGCAGATATCGTTACCTAGGACTCTCTACAGCAGATATCGTTACCTAGGACTCTCTACAGCAGATATCGTTACCTAGGACTCTCTACAGCAGATATCGTTACCTAGGACTCTCTACAGCAGATATCGTTACCTAGGACTCTCTACAGCAGATATCGTTACCTAGGACTCTCTACAGCAGATATCGTTACCTAGGACTCTCTACAGCAGATATCGTTACCTAGGACTCTCTACAGCAGATATCGTTACCTAGGACTCTGTACAGCAGATATCATTACCTAGGACTCTGTACAGCAGATATCATTACCTAGGACTCTGTACAGCAGATATCATTACCTAGGACTCTGTACAGCAGATATCATTACCTAGGACTCTGTACAGCAGATATCATTACCTAGGACTCTGTACAATAGATATCGTTACCTAGGACTCTGTGCAGCGGATATTGTTACCGTACAGCAAATATCGTTACTGTGGACTCTGTACAGCAAATATCGTTACTGTGGACTCTGTACAGCAAATATCGTTACTGTGGACTCTGTACAGCAAATATCGTTACTGTGGACTCTGTACAGCGGATATCGTTACTGTGGACTCTGTACAGTGGATATCGTTACCTAAGACTCTGTACAGCAGATATCTATCTAGGACTCTGTACAGCGGATATCGTTACCTAGGACTCTGTACAGCGGATATCTATCTAGGATATCTATCTAGGACTCTGTACAGCAGATATCTATACCTAGGACTCTGTACAGCAGATATCATTACCTAGGACTCTGTACAGCAGATATCATTACCTAGGACTCTGTACAGCAGATATCATTACCTAGGACTCTCTACAGCAGATATCGTTACCTAGGACTCTCTACAGCAGATATCGTTACCTAGGACTCTCTACAGCAGATATCGTTACCTAGGACTCTCTACAGCAGATATCGTTACCTAGGACTCTCTACAGCAGATATCGTTACCTAGGACTCTCTACAGCAGATATCGTTACCTAGGACTCTCTACAGCAGATATCGTTACCTAGGACTCTCTACAGCAGATATCGTTACCTAGGACTCTCTACAGCAGATATCGTTACCTAGGACTCTCTACAGCAGATATCGTTACCTAGGACTCTCTACAGCAGATATCGTTACCTAGGACTCTCTACAGCAGATATCGTTACCTAGGACTCTCTACAGCAGATATCGTTACCTAGGACTCTGTACAGCAGATATCGTTACCTAGGACTCTGTACAATAGATATCATTACCTAGGATTCTGTACAGCAGATATCTATCTAGGATATCCATCTAGGACTCTGTACAGTAGATATATTTACCTAGGTCTCTGTACAATAGATATCTATCTAGGATATCTATCTAGGACTCTGCACAGTGGATATATTTACCTAGGATATCTATCTAGGACTCTGCACAGTGGATATATTTACCTAGGATATCTATCTAGGACTCTGCACAGTGGATATATTTACCTAGGATATCTATCTAGGACTCTGCACAGTGGATATATTTACCAAGGACTCTGTACAGTAGATATATTTACCTAGGACTCTGTACAGTAGATATATTTACCTAGGACTCTGTACAGTAGATATATTTACCTAGGATATCTATCTAGGACTCTGTACAGTGGATATATTTACCTAGGATATCTATCTAGGACTCTGTACAGTGGATATATTTGGCAGAGATCTAAGTGTCTGCAGCAGTGGAATGTCTGAGCCGGTTTTCCCGCATATAATAAACATTACTCAGATATAATAAACACAAGCTACCTGACTAACTGCATGGTCTAAAAAGCCTACCTGTACTTCATTACTCACACCCATTATACCACTTACAAACACTGACACACAGCTAATGCTACATTAACCCACACACAGGGGGCTTTCAGCTGGACCCCCACCTCCCCATCATACACCTCATGTGGTAAGATTGCCACAATGTTCCATTTGATTTGACCAGCAACAATGGGTAAGAGAAGAGTCAGCAGCCAAATGTAGCTTGCTTCTAGATATAAACGTTCAAGCAAATCTAAATAATAAAATATGGACGTTTTAATAAATACAACAAAGTGTTTTTTAAAGCTCATTTCCAAATCTTGGAGTGATTCAAAAGCAAAAAAAGTAGTTATAAATTCTATGCAGAAAATATAATCAATTAACACAACTGCTACTAGGCTCTTATATAAAGGTTGTGACCTAAGGCAATTGAATACTATCAAACCCATATATCCAGCCAATATATGGATCAGGCTGAGGACTTGGATAATAGCACCTGCCAAGCAAGAGTGCAGCATAAACTGATTATCATGGATTTTCTTTTTAACTGCATCTAAAGGCTCCATGAAGGAGAGTAAGTGCAAACTCCTGAAGAATTTGTGCAGTAGTTCCAGATGTCTATGGATGGCTAGAGATCTCCCAAAACCTCAGCCTGCAGTAGCAACATTAAGGGGACCACTGCCCCAGTGATCACATTAGGGGCACCCCTTCCGCAGTGATCACGTTCGGGGGACCCCTGCCGCAGTGATCACGTTCGGGGGACCCCTGCCGCAGTGATCACGTTCGGGGGACCCCTGCCGCAGTGATCACGTTCGGGGGACCCCTGCCGCAGTGATCACGTTCGGGGGACCCCTGCCGCAGTGATCACGTTCGGGGGACCCCTGCCGCAGTGATCACGTTCGGGGGACCCCTGCCGCAGTGATCACGTTCGGGGGACCCCTGCCGCAGTGATCACGTTCGGGGGACCCCTGCCGCAGTGATCACATTCGGGGGACCGCTGCCGCAGTGATCACGTTCGGGGGACCGCTGCCGCAGTGATCACGTTCGGGGGACCGCTGCCGCAGTGATCACGTTAGGGAGACCCCTGCCGCAGTGATCACGTTAGGGGGACCCCTGCCGCAGTGATCACGTTAGGGGGACCCCTGCCGCAGTGATCACGTTATTGGGACCCCTGCCGCAGTGATCACATAAGGGGTACCCCTGCCGCAGTGATCACATTAGGGGGACCCCTGCCGGAGTGATCACATTAGGGGGACCCCTGCCGGAGTGATCACATTAGGGGGACCCCTGCCGCAGTGATCACATTAGGGGGACCCCTGCCGCAGTGATCACATTAGGCGGACCCCTGCCGCAGTGATCACATTAGGCGGACCCCTGCCGCAGTGATCACATTAGGCGGACCCCTGCCGCAGTGATCACATTAGGGGGACCCCTTCCGCAGTGATCACATTAGGGGGATCCCTGTCGCAGATTAAAGTTTAAGTCTTATAATCAGTGTTATTCCCCAGAATGCATTGGTAGAGTACCTGCCCTGATAATGATCCCAGCCTGCACTCATTGGGGGCCCTGCCCTGGTGGTAGCCCTGGTTATTCTGGTGACAGACCTGGTTGCCCAGCTTGCCCTGGTGGTAGCCCTGGTTATTCTGGTGGTAGCCCTGGTTGCCCCAGCCTGCCTGGTGGTAGCCCTGGGTATTCTGGTGGTAGCCCCGGTTATTCTGGTGGTAGCCCTGGTTGCCCAACCTGCCTGGTGGTAGCCCCGGTTATTCTGGTGGTAGCCCCGGTTGCCCAGCCTGCCTGGTGGTAGCCCTGGTTATTCTGGTGGTAGCCCTGGTTGCCCAGCCTGCCTGGTGGTAGCCCTGGTTATTTTGGTGGTAGCCCCGGTTATTCTGGTGGTAGCCCCGGTTATTCTGGTGGTAGCCCCGGTTGCCCAGCCTGCCTGGTGGTAGCCCTGGTTATTCTGGTGGTAGCCCTGGTTGCCCAGCCTGCCTGGTGGTAGCCCTGGTTATTTTGGTGGTAGCCCCGGTTATTCTGGTGGTAGCCCCGGTTATTCTGGTGGTAGCCCCGGTTGCCCAGCCTGCCTGGTGGTAGCCCTGGTTATTCTGGTGGTAGCCCTGGTTGCCCAGCCTGCCTGGTGGTAGCCCCGGTTATTTTGGTGGTAGCCCTGGTTGCCCAGCCTGCCTGGTGGTAGCCCCGGTTATTTTGGTGGTAGCCCTGGTTGCCCAGCCGGCCCTGGTGGTAGCCCCGGTTGCCCAACCTGCCTGGTGGTAGCCCTGGTTATTCTGGTGGTAGCCCCGGTTGCCCTGGTGGTAGCCCCGGTTTCCCTGGTAACGACCCGGTTGCTCACTTGTCCTGCAGTTGTCACTGGGCCGGCACTGCCAGTCTCTGCCCGCAGCCTGTGAAGGGTACAGGAAGGGCCTGGAGGGCGTGAGGTAAATAACTCCGCCCCACTACGGGCATGACGTAACTAACCCCGCCCCCACTACAGGGCGTGACGTTACTAACCCCGCCCCACTAAAGGGCGTGACGTTACTAACCCCACCCCACTACAGAGTGACGTAACTAACCCCGCCCCCACCACCGGGCGTGACGTAACTAACCCCGCCCCACTAAAGGAAAGGATGGCAGCAATTGACAGGAATACCCCGGGCACCATAATCACTGCAGCTCCCGGTACTGGTGATGGTGCCTGTCCATTGTGAGAAATCAAATCATTGATACTCCCAGCGGGTCATTAATACTCCCAGCGGGTACTCCCGATGTCATTAATACTCCCAGCGGGTACTCCCGGTGTCATTAATACTCCCAGCGGTCCATTAATACTCCCAGCGGGTACTCCCGGTGTCATTAATACTCCCAGCGGGCCATTAATACTCCCAGCGGGTACTCCCGGTGTCATTAATACTCCCAGCGGGCCATTAATACTCCCAGCGGGTACTCCCGATGTCATTAATACTCCCAGCGGGCCATTAATACTCCCAGCGGGGTACTCCCGGTGTCATTAATACTCCCAGCGGGCCATTAATACTCCCAGCTGGTACTCCCGGTGTTATTAATACTCCCAGCTGGTACTCCCGGTGTCATTAATACTCCCAGCTGGTACTCCCGGTGTCATTAATACTCCCAGCGGGTACTCCCGGTGTCATTAATACTCCCAGTGGGCCATTAATACTCCCAGCGGGGTACTCCCGGTGTCATTAATACTCCCAGCGGGTACTCCCGGTGTCATTAATACTCCCAGCGGGTACTCCCGGTGTCATTCATACTCCCAGCTGGTACTCCCGGTGTCATTAATACTCCCAGCGGGTACTCCCGGTGTCATTCATACTCCCAGCGGGTACTCCCGGTGTCATTAATACTCCCAGCGGGCCATTAATACTCCCAGCGGGTACTCCCGGTGTCATTAATACTCCCAGCGGGTACTCCCGGTGTCATTCATACTCCCAGCGGGTACTCCCGGTGTCATTAATACTCCCAGCGGGCCATTAATACTCCCAGCGGGGTACTCCCGGTGTCATTAATACTCCCAGCGGGCCATTAATACTCCCAGCTGGTACTCCCGGTGTTATTAATACTCCCAGCTGGTACTCCCGGTGTCATTAATACTCCCAGCTGGTACTCCCGGTGTCATTAATATTCCCAGCGGGTACTCCCGGTGTCATTAATACTCCCAGCGGGCCATTAATACTCCCAGCGGGGTACTCCCGGTGTCATTAATACTCCCAGCGGGTACTCCCGGTGTCATTCATACTCCCAGCGGGTACTCCCGGTGTCATTAATACTCCCAGCGGGCCATTAATACTCCCAGCGGGGTACTCCCGGTGTCATTAATACTCCCAGCGGGCCATTAATACTCCCAGCTGGTACTCCCGGTGTTATTAATACTCCCAGCTGGTACTCCCGGTGTCATTAATACTCCCAGCTGGTACTCCCGGTGTCATTAATACTCCCAGCGGGTACTCCCGGTGTCATTAATACTCCCAGCGGGCCATTAATACTCCCAGCGGGGTACTCCCGGTGTCATTAATACTCCCAGCGGGTACTCCCGGTGTCATTAATACTCCCAGCGGGTACTCCCGGTGTCATTCATACTCCCAGCGGGTACTCCCGGTGTCATTAATACTCCCAGCGGGTACTCCCGGTGTCATTAATACTCCCAGCGGGTACTCCCGGTGTCATTCATACTCCCAGCGGGTACTCCCGGTGTCATTAATACTCCCAGCGGGCCATTAATACTCCCAGCGGGGTACTCCCGGTGTCATTAATACTCCCAGCGGGTACTCCCGGTGTCATTCATACTCCCAGCGGGTACTCCCGGTGTCATTAATACTCCCAGCGGGCCATTAATACTCCCAGTGGGGTACTCCCAGTGTCATTAATACTCCCAGCGGGCCATTAATACTCCCAGCTGGTACTCCCGGTGTTATTAATACTCCCAGCTGGTACTCCCGGTGTCATTAATACTCCCAGCTGGTACTCCCGGTGTCATTAATATTCCCAGCGGGTACTCCCGGTGTCATTAATACTCCCAGCGGGCCATTAATACTCCCAGCGGGGTACTCCCGGTGTCATTAATACTCCCAGCGGGTACTCCCGGTGTCATTCATACTCCCAGCGGGTACTCCCGGTGTCATTAATACTCCCAGCGGGCCATTAATACTCCCAGCGGGGTACTCCCGGTGTCATTAATACTCCCAGCGGGCCATTAATACTCCCAGCTGGTACTCCCGGTGTTATTAATACTCCCAGCTGGTACTCCCGGTGTCATTAATACTCCCAGCTGGTACTCCCGGTGTCATTAATACTCCCAGCGGGTACTCCCGGTGTCATTAATACTCCCAGCGGGCCATTAATACTCCCAGCGGGGTACTCCCGGTGTCATTAATACTCCCAGCGGGTACTCCCGGTGTCATTAATACTCCCAGCGGGTACTCCCGGTGTCATTAATACTCCCAGCGGGTACTCCCGGTGTTATTAATACTCCCAGCTGGTACTCCCGGTGTTATTAATACTCCCAGCTGGTACTCCCGGTGTTATTAATACTCCCAGCTGGTACTCCCGGTGTCATTAATACTCCCAGCTGGTACTCCCGGTGTCATTAATACTCCCAGCTGGTACTCCCGGTGTCATTAATACTCCCAGCGGGTACTCCCGGTGTTATTAATACTCCCAGCTGGTACTCCCGGTGTCATTAATACTCCCAGCTGGTACTCCCGGTGTCATTAATACTCCCAGCTGGTACTCCCGGTGTCATTAATACTCCCAGCTGGTACTCCCGGTGTCATTAATACTCCCAGCGGGTACTCCTGGTGTCATTAATACTCCCAGCGGGTACTCCCGGTGTCATTAATACTCCCAGCGGGGTACTCCCGGTGTCATTAATACTCCCAGCGGGTACTTCCGGTGTCATTAATACTCCCAGCGGGTACTCCCGGTGTCATTAATACTCCCAGCGGGTACTCCCGGTGTCATTAATACTCCCAGCGGGGTACTCCCGGTGTCATTAATACTCCCGGTGTCATTAATACTCCCAGCGGGGTACTCCCGGTGTCACTAATACTCCCAGCTGGTACTCCCGGTGTCATTAATACTCCCAGCGGGTACTCCTGGAGTCATTAATACTCCCAGCGGGTACTCCCGGTGTCATTAATACTCCCAGCGGGTACTCCTGGTGTCATTAATACTCCCAGTGTCATTAATACTCCCAGCGGGTACTCCTGGTGTCATTAATACTCCCAGCGGGTACTCCTGGTGTCATTAATACTCCCGGTGTCATTAATACTCCCAGCGGGTCCTCCCAGTGTCATTAATACTCCCAGCGGGTACTCCCGGTGGCATTAATACTCCCAGCGGGTACTCCCTGTGGCATTAATACTCCCAGCGGGGTACTCCCGGTGTCATGAATACTCCCAGCTGGTACTCCCGGTGTCATTAATGCTCCCAGCTGGTACTCCCGGTGTCATTAATACTCCCAGCGGGTACTCCCGGTGTCATTAATACTCCCAGCGGGTACTCCTGGTGTCATTAATACTCCCAGCGGGTACTCCCGGTTTCATTAATACTCCCAGCGGGGTACTCCCGGTGTCATTAATACTCCCAGCGGGTACTCCCGGTGTCATTAATACGCCCAGTGGGTACACCCGGTGTCATTAATACTCCCAGCGGGGTACTCCCGGTGTCATTAATACTCCCAGTGTCATTAATACTCCCAGCGGGTACTCCCGGTGTCACTAATACTCCCAGCTGGTACTCCCGGTGTCATTAATACTCCCAGCGGGTACTCCTGGAGTCATTAATACTCCCAGCGGGTACTCCCGGTGTCATTAATACTCCCAGCGGGTACTCCCGGTGTCATTAATACTCCCAACGGGTACTCCTGGTGTCATTAATACTCCCAGCGGGTACTCCTGGTGTCATTAATACTCCCGGTGTCATTAATACTCCCAGCGGGTCCTCCCAGTGTCATTAATACTCCCAGCGGCATTAATACTCCCAGCGGGTACTCCCGGTGTCATTAATACTCCCAGGGCGGAACTCCCGGTGTCATTAATACTCCCAGCGGGTCATTAATACTCCCAGTGGGTCATTAATACTCCCAGCGGGTACTCCCGGTGTCATTCATACTCCCAGCGGGTACTCCCGGTGTCATTAATACTCCCAGCTGGTACTCCCGGTGTCATTCATACTCCCAGCGGGTACTCCCGGTGTCATTAATACTCCCAGCGGGCCATTAATACTCCCAGCGGGGTACTCCCGGTGTCATTAATACTCCCAGCGGGCCATTAATACTCCCAGCTGGTACTCCCGGTGTTATTAATACTCCCAGCTGGTACTCCCGGTGTCATTAATACTCCCAGCTGGTACTCCCGGTGTCATTAATATTCCCAGCGGGTACTCCCGGTGTCATTAATACTCCCAGCGGGCCATTAATACTCCCAGCGGGGTACTCCCGGTGTCATTAATACTCCCAGCGGGTACTCCCGGTGTCATTCATACTCCCAGCGGGTACTCCCGGTGTCATTAATACTCCCAGCGGGCCATTAATACTCCCAGCGGGGTACTCCCGGTGTCATTAATACTCCCAGCGGGCCATTAATACTCCCAGCTGGTACTCCCGGTGTTATTAATACTCCCAGCTGGTACTCCCGGTGTCATTAATACTCCCAGCTGGTACTCCCGGTGTCATTAATACTCCCAGCGGGTACTCCCGGTGTCATTAATACTCCCAGCGGGCCATTAATACTCCCAGCGGGGTACTCCCGGTGTCATTAATACTCCCAGCGGGTACTCCCGGTGTCATTAATACTCCCAGCGGGTACTCCCGGTGTCATTCATACTCCCAGCGGGTACTCCCGGTGTCATTAATACTCCCAGCGGGTACTCCCGGTGTCATTAATACTCCCAGCGGGTACTCCCGGTGTCATTCATACTCCCAGCGGGTACTCCCGGTGTCATTAATACTCCCAGCGGGCCATTAATACTCCCAGCGGGGTACTCCCGGTGTCATTAATACTCCCAGCGGGTACTCCCGGTGTCATTCATACTCCCAGCGGGTACTCCCGGTGTCATTAATACTCCCAGCGGGCCATTAATACTCCCAGTGGGGTACTCCCGGTGTCATTAATACTCCCAGCGGGCCATTAATACTCCCAGCGGGTACTCCCGGTGTCATTAATACTCCCTGCGGGCCATTAATACTCCCAGCGGGGTACTCCCGGTGTCATTAATACTCCCAGCGGGCCATTAATACTCCCAGCTGGTACTCCCGGTGTTATTAATACTCCCAGCTGGTACTCCCGGTGTCATTAATACTCCCAGCTGGTACTCCCGGTGTCATTAATACTCCCAGCGGGTACTCCCGGTGTCATTAATACTCCCAGCGGGCCATTAATACTCCCAGCGGGGTACTCCCGGTGTCATTAATACTCCCAGCGGGTACTCCCGGTGTCATTAATACTCCCAGCGGGTACTCCCGGTGTCATTAATACTCCCAGCGGGTACTCCCGGTGTTATTAATACTCCCAGCTGGTACTCCCGGTGTTATTAATACTCCCAGCTGGTACTCCCGGTGTCATTAATACTCCCAGCTGGTACTCCCGGTGTCATTAATACTCCCAGCTGGTACTCCCGGTGTCATTAATACTCCCAGCGGGTACTCCCGGTGTCATTCATACTCCCAGCGGGTACTCCCGGTGTCATTAATACTCCCAGCGGGTCATTAATACTCCCAGCGGGTACTCCCGGTGTCATTAATACTCCCAGCGGGTCATTAATACTCCCAGCGGGTCATTAATACTCCCAGCGGGTACTCCCGGTGTCATTAATACTCCCAGCGGGTACTCCCGGTGCCATTAATACTCCCAGCGGGTACTCCCGGTGTCATTAATACTCCCAGCGGGTACTCCCGGTGTCATTAATACTCCCAGCGGGTACTCCCGGTGTCATTAATACTCCCAGCGGGTACTCCCGGTGTCATTAATATTCCCAGCGGGGTACTCCCGGTGTCATTAATACTCCCAGCGGGTACTTCCGGTGTCATTAATACTCCCAGCGGGGTACTCCCGGTGTCTAATACTCCCAGCGGGTCATTAATACTCCCAGCGGGTACTCCCCTGGTGTCATTAATACTCCCAGCGGGTACTCCTGGTGTCATTAATACTACCAGCGGGTACTCCCGGTGTCATTAATACTCCCAGCGGGTACTCCCGGTGTGATTAATACTCCAAGCGGGGTACTCCCAGTGTCATTAATACTCCCAGCGGGTACTCCCGGTGTGATTAATACTCCCAGCGGGGTACTCCCAGTGTCATTAATACTCCCAGCGGGTACTCCCGGTGTGATTAATACTCCCAGCGGGGTACTCCCAGTGTTATTAATACTCCCAGCGGGTACTCCCGGTGGCATTAATACTCCCAGCGGGTACTCCCGGTGGCATTAATACTCCCAGCGGGGTACTCCCGGTGTCACTAATACTCCCAGCTGGTACTCCCGGTGTCATTAATACTCCCAGCGGGTCATTAATACTCCCAGCGGGTACTCCCGGTGTCATTAATACTCCCAGTGGGTACTCCTGGTGTCATTAATACTCCCAGCGGGTACTCCCGGTGTCATTAATACTCCCAGCGGGTACTCCCGGTGTCATTAATATTCCCAGCGGGGTACTCCCGGTGTCATTAATACTCCCAGCGGGTACTCCCGGTGTCATTAATACTCCCAGCGGGTACTCCCGGTGTCATTAATACTCCCAGCGGGGTACTCCCGGTGTCATTAATACTCCCATAGGGTACTCCTGGTGTCATTAATACTCCCGGTGTCATTAATACTCCCAGCGGGTCCTCCCAGTGTCATTAATACTCCCAGCGGGTACTCCCGGTGGCATTAATACTCCCAGCGGGTACTCCCGGTGGCATTAATACTCCCAGCGGGTACTCCCGGTGTCATTAATACTCCCAGTGTCATTAATACTCCCAGCGGGTACTCCCGGTGTCATTAATACTCCCAGCGGGGTACTCCTGGTGTCATTAATACTCCCAGCGGGGTACTCCTGGTGTCATTAATACTCCCGGTGACATTAATACTCCCAGCGGGTACTCCCGGTGGCATTAATACTCCCAGCGGGTACTCCCGTGGCATTAATACTCCCAGCGGGTACTCCCGGTGGCATTAATACTCCCAGTGTCATTAATACTCCCAGCGGGTACTCCCGGTGTCATTAATACTCCCAGTGGACTATTATGGTTTAATGTTTGTAGTAACCCTTTAATATTCAACCATTATTTATGGATTACGCTTTATACTGACCACTTCACATCAGGAGCAAAAAATACATGTTAAACACTCAGTACACACTTCTCTCTCTTTTAATGCAAAATTCTTATTAAAAAAAAAAAGTACATTACGAGGCACAATAATGTTACTATTCTTATTAATTCAGGAAAGTAGGATATTATTTACCAAGATCTAATACTAATAAATGAGAACATACACCATTTTAATATCCCCAAAACGTTGCTTTCTCTACTTTTTATTGTAATGCAATCCCTAAGAGGAAAACACACATTATCTAAATATACAAATCACCAGAGCAGAGGCCGTGCTACTAGTGGATATGTTTCTGGGCCTCAAATTATAGGTTGAGGGGCTATTCACTAAGCTGATAAGTAAAACACAAAATTAGCGCCCCCCCTCCCCCCCAAAACAAATAAAAAGTCAATGTACCTCTATTTAACTATTATTTGGTCCTAAATATTGTTTGTCATCTCACCACAACACTGCTTAGTGAACTCGCCTTTTGGCACCTTTTAAATGCATAATGAGCGTGTAGCACAGTGCAAAGTGTATGGCACCAATGTGGCCTTCAGACGTCAATCACCAGAGGCACTGCATAGTGATCCCTGTGCATCAGTACAAAAGTCACCCCATGGGAATAGCAGCTAGTATAAGATCACTACGTAAGTGTAGCGAAAGCCACTTCGCCACTGTGGTTTGGAGGGGGCTGCTTGCCCGCCTCTTACCCTGTGACTACGGTCCCTGGGCGATTTGGCCCTTTATGCACGGTATTTGGGCATACTGTGGGTTATTGGGCTGCCCCAGGATTATGGGCCCTCTCATCAGCCCATACGAAACTTAAACCCCATGGCGTTTGAACTGTGTTTGTGGCATCTAAACGCTGTTTGGATATGTTGAGCGCTCAGATCCAAGCCATCTGGGGATAGGTTGAATGTGGGGGTTCTGTTTAGTATAACAGGAGTTATGTATTTTTATGTCTTTTGGTGGTTGCTGGTAACATGTGCTTAATGGAGGCTGTGTTTGTCCCTGGATATAATTAAATCAGCTTCTCCATTGTCTCCAGGATAGAGGATTCTGGGGAACTAGTTTGAGCTTCTAAAAACCATGCTTCCAGAAGGTCAAATGCACATTTGTACTAACTTTTGAACCCCTGGTCCAATTCGTATGATTTTTGAGTATGTTGTTCCCCCAAATGGATTGATTGTGTATATGTATTTTTATGCGAATGTGATGTATATTTTGGGAGTTATGAATGTTGTGTAAAAACTGTATTTTCCCTACCTAGGATAATTGTATTTTCCTGTGTGTACAGATAATTAGTTTACAGGTAGAGGGGAGGGCTATGTGTGGGATGTAACTATTGTGTGATTGGTTAATGTACGTTACTGTGTGTGTCCCTCCCCTTCATGGGAGCACCTAATAAAAAGGGCTGCAAGCTAGCAGCCAGAGAGTTCTATTTTTACCCTCAACTTGAGTCCTGTCTCTTATTGGGGGAATCTGCTACAAGGGATTGCTATGCTAGGCATATTCCCTTGCTATAATCACTGAGCTCTTGTAAGAGCTTGTTCCTGCTTCGTTCTGAAGGGAGATAGCTGCAGCCTGCGGTGCTTATGGTGTCTGGTGGAGTGCTTGGAGTCCTCTGGAAGCGCTAGGAGCATCTTTCAACGGAGGTACCCAGTCGGGGTGCCAGGCGATCCGTTACATTGGTGGCAAGCGGTGGGATGGCGTCCTAGTGCGAGGAGAAGCAGCTCAGAGACACCGGTAACGTGTGGAGTTGTGCAGCGTCCCTATCTTCAGCAACATAATGGAACCAGCAGTGGCTACAGCAAGCATGGCGTATAGCTACTCCGTACTAGAGTTTGGCACGATGGTAGGGTTGCGCCTGAAGTTTTACGGACCCAATCCAGAGGAGAAATACGTGCGGTTCGTGTGGGACATGGTGACCCGGAACCTACAACACAGGGCGTTGAGGGAAGGCCAGTGGGCACGTTGGGAGAAACTCCAGCCACAGGTAGAGTGGGACGAGGAAGAAACCGAGGTGGCCGGTGGAGATGGGACCGAGGTCTCTCTACCGGCCCTACAGGGATGCTGGGCACCCGGCCCAGATCCCCAGCGGCAGTATGTTTTACAGGGAGGGGAGACAGTCGGTCTCACTCCCCAGCGGCAGAATGTGTTATTGGAGGAAGAGACAACCGGTCTCCCTCCCCAACAGCAACCAGAGGTACCCGAGGTAGAGGACCTCATAGACTGGTCCTGGGAGGACCCCCTGCAGGCAGGTGGAGATGGGACCGAGATCTCTCCACCGGCCCTACAGGGATGCTGGGCAACCGGCCCAGATCCCCAACTAGAGCTGGAGTTACAGAAAGTGGAGAGCATCGACCTCCCCCCCCAGCAGCAGCCGGAGTACCAGGGGGAGGTAAGTGATATTTCTCCTCCCCAGTCAACTCCTTTGTTCCCTGACCCCCCAGCAGAAGAGCTGGCAACTGGGCAGAGCGCCGCTGGCCTCTGTCCTCCCTTGTTTCCTTCCCCTGAGCCTGACTTTCTACAGGCTGCCTCAGCGGAAGAGCTGGCAACTGGGCAGAGCGCCGCTGGCCTCTGTCCTTCCTTTTTTCCTTACCCTGAGACTACCCCAGCTCTGACCCCGGAGCAGAGCACATCGGGCATCTGGCCCCCAAGTACTCACAGCCATTTGCCCAGCAAGGCCGAGGCTGCCACAGTTTCACCCCACAACTTGGGTCCTACAGGCCAGTATGACTTATTGTTGGGGGGCTATTCTGTGAATTCTTTATTGTGGGGGGGCTACACTGCTAAATTTGTTTTGTGGGTGGGCTACTCTGCTAATTTTGTTTTATGGGTGGGCTGCCCGACTAATCTAGGTACTGACCGGCAGAAGGTCAGGTACCTGGTTAGTCTACCCCCGAATGGGAAGATATGTAGCGAAAGCCACTTCGCCACTGTGGTTTGGAGGGGGCTGCTTGCCCGCCTCTTACCCTGTGACTACGGTCCCTGGGCGATTTGGCCCTTTATGCACGGTATTTGGGCATACTGTGGGTTATTGGGCTGCCCCAGGATTATGGGCCCTCTCATCAGCCCATACGAAACTTAAACCCCATGGCGTTTGAACTGTGTTTGTGGCATCTAAACGCTGTTTGGATATGTTGAGCGCTCAGATCCAAGCCATCTGGGGATAGGTTGAATGTGGGGGTTCTGTTTAGTATAACAGGAGTTATGTATTTTTATGTCTTTTGGTGGTTGCTGGTAACATGTGCTTAATGGAGGCTGTGTTTGTCCCTGGATATAATTAAATCAGCTTCTCCATTGTCTCCAGGATAGAGGATTCTGGGGAACTAGTTTGAGCTTCTAAAAACCATGCTTCCAGAAGGTCAAATGCACATTTGTACTAACTTTTGAACCCCTGGTCCAATTCGTATGATTTTTGAGTATGTTGTTCCCCCAAATGGATTGATTGTGTATATGTATTTTTATGCGAATGTGATGTATATTTTGGGAGTTATGAATGTTGTGTAAAAACTGTATTTTCCCTACCTAGGATAATTGTATTTTCCTGTGTGTACAGATAATTAGTTTACAGGTAGAGGGGAGGGCTATGTGTGGGATGTAACTATTGTGTGATTGGTTAATGTACGTTACTGTGTGTGTCCCTCCCCTTCATGGGAGCACCTAATAAAAAGGGCTGCAAGCTAGCAGCCAGAGAGTTCTATTTTTACCCTCAACTTGAGTCCTGTCTCTTATTGGGGGAATCTGCTACAAGGGATTGCTATGCTAGGCATATTCCCTTGCTATAATCACTGAGCTCTTGTAAGAGCTTGTTCCTGCTTCGTTCTGAAGGGAGATAGCTGCAGCCTGCGGTGCTTATGGTGTCTGGTGGAGTGCTTGGAGTCCTCTGGAAGCGCTAGGAGCATCTTTCAACGGAGGTACCCAGTCGGGGTGCCAGGCGATCCGTTACAGTAAGATTTTACAAGGCACTTTATTGTTCTGAAATTTATCGGGATGAGGTGCGGAGACGACAGTTGGTGCACCTACACTCCAGTGTAATGCCCAGCCTTCCAGAAACCAAATCTTTACTCAAAATTCTTTAGAATGTGGGGATTATTGACAAAATGTAAATGGACACTCCAAGCAATGGAACGGTTATATTAGTAACAGTACGAGGAGACATGCCTCTGATTTTAGTCAAACCATGCAGGAACAGTTACACAAAAAAAGAGGGATATCGCTGGCACACCCTAATCAGCCACAATGATAATAGAGAATTTAAATTTCAGTGTGAATTTCCTTTCCCACGGATGGCAGTGTTTGGCTGAGAGTGCTGGCGTGGCTTAATAGTTTTACAAAAATCTGAGTAATAGATCAAGATCTGCTGTTTAGAGTGCCTCATTAGGCTAAAATGATCTTAAACAATAAACTTGTGTTAGCTCAACACAACTCAAAATTCATTAATAAATAAATCCCAAATTTACAGGTTTATAATTATGCAATCAAAATATATTCTATTTAACTCATTATAGAACTATTCATTTTATAACGATCTCTTTAACCTTTATTCACTAAACTGTGAATGCTAGCAAACTGAAAGAGATTATATAGTGTTAGGAATACAGGTTTGTATCCCCCACAGCATAAAATGGGGTTTAAAAAAAAAAATGTAGTCACTTACCATTGGGTCGGCACTCCGCCTCCTCGGACATCATCTATGTGTATGCGCGGGGAGGGCATGAGGCCCCTCCCATAGCAAAGCAGTGCTTTCCTGTGGGGCTTTTACTGATCCTGGATGTCCTCAGGCAGAGCGTGAGGACGTCCAGCTTCAGTTTAGTGACCAAGACTCGGTTAGCCAGCAGGCAGTGCCTCTAGCGGCTGTCAAGACAGCAATCTTAGCAATGTCATTTTTGCATTTTTTTTTTTTTACATTTCAGCAAGTTGACTAAGTAGGGCTGGGACACTGTATCCCGACCACTTCAATGATATGACTTTAGTAGCCCTTGAAATAAAATACAAAATGTATTGCAAAATGTTGGCCAAAATAAACTAATTTCGTAGTCAATGCTCAGTTAGTTTAGCCTACATTTTGTAATTCAGTTTTTAATTCCCTATGATTAATGAAATAAACTAGGTTACGAGGTAACTAAGACAATGAGCTTTATTCACTTAGCTGAGAACTGGGAAGAGTTGACAGGGCATTTAAAATTTTAGGGACAAAATATTCAAAATGAACAATAGCTCAAAGAATTTCTATCTCAACGATTTTGTTCTAATATTTGAAATTCTCTTGTCAATTCCTGTTTTTGTTTTTTAAATAGTAAGTTAATTTGCACTGAATTAGAACTTTAAATACACCTATGATAAATAGCGTTTCCTGTTAGAATGATCATTTGACACATGGAATAAAAGATGGACATGAACTCATATTGAAATGATCAATCTTCGTTAAGGCACATCTTTGGGTTAAAGAGCAGTTTTATGTTTTTGTTCTAAACGCGGATGTCATAACCTCATTTAACACGGCCCTTTCTTTCACAGTGCGACGTGGCAGAACGAATCGCAAGTCAATTTATTTTCTGTGTATGCAACGAAATGTCCAGTTTCTCAGCATTACTTGACTGTCTTTCCAACAAAGGCTGCGTTCCCTGTCTGTAGGCAATCTTCTTCTGTAGTGACTTTTAGTGGGATCCATTCCTTTAACATTTATTCATGTAACACTGTAATCTTTCAAATGTTTTTTTGGGAGTGAGCCATTTATGGGTCCACAAAGGAAACAGAGATGTATCGAGTTCCCTTTGTCACTGGGAGGCCTTCGTGGTAATGAGTTAATCGTCCTGGGTGCATTAATGCCCAGCCTTTTCTTGGGGCTGTGATGGAGCAATTATATCGCAGGAAATTGCAGCCTCCTCCCTGTAAAAATCACACGTGTTAGGAGACAGGTAGGCAATACACATTTTGCAAATAGTGAGCATTGGGGCACATTCATATTTATAGTATACCTTAGGAACAAAGCAAACCATGTAACTTCATCCCAGAGTCATATATAGAAAGAAAGGATACACAATGGGGTAAATAAAAATAGAAGGGTTTTCTGAAGGTGGGAGAACAAAAAAAAAATTTCTAAAAGCATGTCTATCTAAGAATATGATACATGATCAGAATCAGAGCCCCCTCAATACACAGGCAGAGGAGAAAATGACTGTCTCCAGACAGTGTCCACACTTAACAGAAAGAAGATTCACAAAGAATTGCCATCATTTCCTCTGCAGTGAGGACCAACCAGATTCCCACGTCATTTTGCATACAGGAAACCTACATCCACCAACACTATGCTGAGATGGGAAAGTCATCACCCGACTACATTAAAGAGAGGTATTCCTGTAGGGCAGTATCTCCGGCTCAGGAGGAACTGTTCAAACCTGGAGGAGTTCATTACTCAGGCTAAAGTCCTTAGACTTAGGTTTAAGGAAAGGGGTTATCCTAATCGCTGTCTGAAGCAGGCATACCAGAGGGCCCTACACAGCGATAGATTGGACCTTCTCCAAGACAAAGTGACTCTCAATGAGCAAGCGCCGATCCGCTGTATTGCAAATTTCGACTCAGGCTGGGATCAGGCGAAAAAGATACTAGGGAGGTTTTGTCCACTCATATCACAAGATCCCCACTTCAAAGGAGCAGTCACCCCCTATGTATCCCTTACAGCAAGGCGAGGGAAAAATCTTAAGGAGACACTGGTACCAAGCCATTTATCCTCTGGAAAAGCCGGGGGTAACTGGCTATCTTTACAGGGCACGTACAAATGTGGCAAGTGCGTGGCATGCAGCTACATTTGTAGAGACTCCAAACATCTCAAGGACTCGTGTGATCAAGTAGCCTGCAGTGTTAAGCAATTTTTTAATTGCTGCACCAAAGGTATAGTATATCTCCTGATATGCACGTGCGGTCTCAGATATGTGGGCAAAACAATCCGCCCCTTCAAGAGACGCATTATGGAGCATATACACTCCGTGAGAAGTCTGAGGGATACTCCTGTGGCAAGACACATAAGAAGCCAACACTCTGGTGATTCCAAGGGAGTGATGTTCGCAGGTATTGAAAAGGTGACTGTAGGCCGTAGAGGAGGGGACTTGGATCAGATGTTGCTCAAAAGAGAGTGCTTCTGGATCTACAGATTCAAAACTTTGGCCCCCAATGGATTAAACGAGGGATTCACATTTACTCCCTTTATTGAAAAATAAACCACACCAAGATCATCATTTCATGATTAAACCATATATGTACATATATTTCCAATTTTTTCTTTATTATGACTGTATATACTTTAGTTATCGTTATTATTATTTCCATTTGGTATGCTCATCCTTTTCTGTAGCATCAGGGGTCCATCTTAATCCTTTGCGCATACAGGCAAGCACCCCCCTACATGCGTGAATTCACTCTATATTTGCAATTATAGAGAGAGGGACATCCACGAACCTAGTAGACAGTCATTAGTAATTCCACCCGGCTGTCTACCCCAGTGGATGCGCCGTGTGGTTACCACTGCCCTGGTCCCAACGCTAATATAATATTCATTAACGGCTCGCGCTAGCCAGTAAGTGACTGGGCCAAACGGTAGTGGTATGTCCACCTTTCCCTCCCTTCACGCTGCAATACTGTGACTTATAGCAGTCACAGTAGCCACTTTACCTATTGCCGTGCTGAACCTTGGGTTTATCCTAACATAGGAGTTACTACTATTGGTATTACGATTTCCCCCATCACGATCCCATTTTCTCCACGATATGGGGTGGGCACTTGAGGGGTTAATCAGGCCTCATTAGCATAACCCAATCACATCACAGCACGTCATGAGGGGGAGAGGCTTGTCTGAGTCCGGCCATTTTGGCGCGGACACTATAGTACACGCCCACAGGTTAGGGGCTATTTAAGGAGCCCCCCGAGTTCGATACCATTTTGGTTAAGCCTCCGAAGAAGGCGCAGATAGAGGCGCCGAAACACGTGTCAGGCAGGCAGGGAGGTTATCCGGTGCCATTGCTCTCGGCAAAGACTCAGTTAGCAATTAAGGGTGTTTTACACGAGTGATACTGGAAAGCTGGATTATGAGATAGTCACCTCAGAGGCAGCAAGAGGGAAAGGACGTATGGGGTTGGGGTGGGGAACTCTGTTCAGCACAGTTGATTCTCTCTCTCCCACAGTTCTGTTCCCTAGGCCACTGGAGGTTAGGCTCTGATTACCAGATCACTGTCACAGCAACATTGTATATATCCTGGACAGTGAGTTATCACATTATTTAAACACCTTATTCTGTTATTCCCTATTGCTTTGCTTGAGGCAAAGTTTTAGTTAGCAATGAAGGTTTGACTTCACGAGATATACTAGCAGTCTGGATTGTGAGACAGTCACCCCAGAGGCAGCAAGGTTGAAGGGACGCAGGGGGCGGGGGTGGGGAATTCTGTTCAGCACAGCTTGATTCTCTCTCTCCCACAGTTCCGTTCCCCTGGCCACTGGAGGTTAGGCTCTAACAACCAGATCACTGTCTCAGTTACACTGTATTTTTTCTGGACAGTGTGTTATTACTTAACATACCTCGTTTTGTTATTCCCATTGCTACAGCCCTCTCCTGAGTACGCAGGTTTTTTACTACTCCATCTACCCTCATTGACCCCGGTTTGGTGGGTTCGATTTTTGGGTACTGACTGGAGGGTGCTACACAATATCACTGAATCTGAGTTACTAGTGCACTTGAGAATTATTTTTTCCCATTAGGGGGATCATTGAAGTGTCCTCCAGGGAACTCAATTTGGGTACACTTCACCCCATCTAACGTGTGTGTGTTTTTTCTCTAGTATAACCTCCCATATATTTGTTTTATTTTTTCCTTTTTGTTTATCGCTTATTTGCGATCTTATCATAGGTTACTATACCTTTTTATACAGCATTCATTAAAGGTTACGCTTTATCCTCTGTACATATGCATAGATCCCCACAAGGGGGCGCCCAATTTTTTCTGACCCACCAGGTCTGCTTCTCTAATTTTTCATACAATTGTGTAAGGGTTACCCCCTATTCTGGCCGCCCCCGGACACACATGAGGTCTTTTCCCCTTGCTGGGAATCGAACTCATTTCTTTCTTACCACCTCATTTTGAGCCTAAGTAGGTGTGTTTTGCTGTGCTGGGTCTACACAATGTCACTGCCTAGATGTGCCACTTTAATTTGTTCTGATACCGCCTGCCCTACCTACACTGGGCTAATCTCCATTTAATTAACAAAGGTGGGTCTGCTTGGGAACAGTATGGGAATCAGATGGACATTTACCAATGACAAAAAAACCTAGCATTTTATGGAGCAGCCTGTAAGTAGTGAATACCTACCTCTATATAAGGAGAGCTATACATTCTTATGAAGGGGAACGTGTAAACGTTTTCCTTTTAGCACCATCTGTAACTTAACATTTAGCTGAGGAAGTGTGCCCATGGTGATTGCGGCACTGACAGTTCGATAGAAGGAAGCCTGATTAATGGAGACAGCTTAGAAGGTGATACAGATCTAATATAGACTTGGTGCTCACAGAGTTCTGAAAGTGGAACATTTTACTTGTATCCATAGTGATGGCTCCACTTTTAAAATTAATTCACGTTCAAACAGATAACTATTTCCCTAATCATCACGCCCAGTTACGAACCTCGTAATCCGTGCCAGCGCTGTTTAGAGCGATGTTTATAGTGAAGGTGGAGGCATCGTGGTGCGGCATGAGTGAGGGCTGTTCATCTGGTTTGTATCGCACCACAAAGGCCAAATCAAACTGCGCCTGTATAGACAGATATATATTACAGGATACAGTATACAGAGAGTCATATAATACAGTATACAGAGTCATATAATACAGTATACAGAGTCATATAATACAGTATACCGAGAGTCATATAATACAGTATACAGAGAGTTATAGGTTACAGTATACAGAGAGTTATAGGATACAGTATACAGAGAGTCATATAATACAGTATACAGAGAGTTATAGGATACAGTATACAGAGAGTTATATAATACAGTATACAGAGTCATATAATACAGTATACAGTCATATTATACAGTATACAGAGAGTCATAGGATACAGTATACAGAGAGTCATAGGATACAGTATACAGAGAGTTATAGTATACAGTATACAGAGAGTTATAGCATACAGTATACCGAGAGTTATAGCATACAGTATACAGAGAGTTATAGGATACAGTATAGAGTTATAGCATACAGTATACCGAGAGTTATAGCATACAGTATAAAGAGAGTTATAGGATACAGTATACCGAGAGTTATAGGATACAGTATAAAGAGAGTTATAGGATACAGTATACAGAGAGTTATAGGATACAGTATAAAGAGAGTTATAGGATACAGTATACAGAGAGTTATAGGATACAGTATACCGAGAGTTATAGGATACAGTATACAGAGAGTTATAGCATACAGTATAAAGAGAGTTATAGCATACAGTATACCGAGAGTTATAGCATACAGTATAAAGAGAGTTATAGGATACAGTATACAGAGAGTTATAGGATACAGTATACCGAGAGTTATAGCATACAGTATAAAGAGAGTTATAGGATACAGTATACAGAGAGTTATAGGATACAGTATACAGAGAGTTATAGCATACAGTATAAAGAGAGTTATAGGATACAGTATACAGAGAGTTATAGGATACAGTATACCGAGAGTTATAGCATACAGTATAAAGAGAGTTATAGGATACAGTATAAAGAGAGTTATAGGATACAGTATACAGAGAGTTATAGGATACAGTATACAGAGAGTTATAGGATACAGTATACCGAGAGTTATAGCATACAGTATAAAGAGAGTTATAGGATACAGTATACAGAGAGTTATAGGATACGGTACACAGAGAGTTATAGCATACAGTATACCGAGAGTTATAGGATACGGTATACAGAGAGTTATAGCATACAGTATAAAGAGAGTTATAGCATACAGTATAAAGAGAGTTATAGGATACAGTATACAGAGAGTTATAGGATACAGTATACAGAGAGTTATAGCATACAGTATACCGAGAGTTATAGGATACGGTATACCGAGAGTTATAGGATACGGTATACCGAGAGTTATAGCATACAGTATAAAGAGAGTTATAGGATACAGTATACAGAGAGTTATAGGATACGGTACACAGAGAGTTATAGCATACAGTATACCGAGAGTTATAGGATACGGTATACAGAGTTATAGCATACAGTATACCGAGAGTTATAGGATACAGTATACAGAGAGTTATAGCATACAGTATACAGAGAGTTATAGGATACAGTATACGGAGAGTTATAGCATACAGTATACAGAGAGTTATAGGATACGGTATACAGAGAGTTATATAATACGGTATACAGAGAGTTATAGCATACAGTATACAGAGAGTTATAGGATACGGTATACCGAGAGTTATAGGATACAGTATACAGAGAGTTATAGGATACAGTATACGGAGAGTTATAGCATACAGTATACAGAGAGTTATAGGATACAGTATACAGAGAGTTATAGCATACAGTATACCGAGAGTTATAGGATACGGTATACAGAGAGTTATAGGATACGGTACACAGAGAGTTATAGCATACAGTATACAGAGAGTTATAGGATACGGTATACAGAGAGTTATATAATACGGTATACAGAGAGTTATAGGATACAGTATACAGAGAGTTATAGCATACAGTATACAGAGAGTTATAGGATACAGTATACAGAGAGTTATAGCATACAGTATACAGAGAGTTATAGCATACAGTATACAGAGAGTTATAGGATACGGTATACAGAGAGTTATAGCATACAGTATACAGAGAGTTATAGGATACGGTATACCGAGAGTTATAGGATACAGTATACAGAGAGTTATAGGATACAGTATACGGAGAGTTATAGCATACAGTATACCGAGAGTTATAGCATACAGTATACAGAGAGTTATAGCATACAGTATACAGAGAGTTATAGGATACAGTATACAGAGAGTTATAGCATACAGTATACCGAGAGTTATAGGATACGGTATACAGAGAGTTATAGGATACGGTACACAGAGAGTTATAGCATACAGTATACAGAGAGTTATAGGATACGGTATACAGAGAGTTATAGGATACGGTATACAGAGAGTTATAGGATACAGTATACAGAGAGTTATAGGATACGGTATACAGAGAGTTATATAATACGGTATACAGAGAGTTATAGGATACAGTATACAGAGAGTTATAGCATACAGTATACAGAGAGTTATAGGATACGGTATACAGAGAGTTATAGCATACAGTATACAGAGAGTTATAGCATACAGTATACAGAGAGTTATAGGATACAGTATACAGAGAGTTATAGGATACGGTATACAGAGAGTTATAGCATACAGTATACAGAGAGTTATAGCATACAGTATACAGAGAGCTATAGCATACAGTATACAGAGAGCTATAGCATACAGTATACAGAGAGCTATAGCATACAGTATACAGAGAGTTATAGGATACGGTATACAGAGAGTTATAGCATACAGTATACCGAGAGTTATAGGATACGGTATACAGAGAGTTATAGCATACAGTATACAGAGAGTTATAGCATACAGTATACAGAGAGTTATAGGATACGGTATACAGAGAGTTATAGCATACAGTATACAGAGAGTTATAGGATACGGTATACAGAGAGTTATAGCATACAGTATACAGAGAGTTATAGGATACGGTATACAGAGAGTTATAGCATACAGTATACAGAGAGTTATAGCATACGGTATACAGAGAGTTATAGCATACAGTATACAGAGAGTTATAGCATACAGTATACAGAGAGTTATAGCATACAGTATACAGAGAGTTATAGCATACAGTATACAGAGAGTTATAGCATACAGTATACAGAGAGTTATAGGATACAGTATACAGAGAGTTATAGGATACAGTATACAGAGAGTTATAGCATACAGTATACAGAGAGTTATAGGATACGGTATACAGAGAGTTATAGCATACGGTATACAGAGAGTTATAGCATACAGTATACAGAGAGTTATAGCATACAGTATACCGAGAGTTATAGCATACAGTATACAGAGAGTTATAGGATACAGTATACCGAGAGTTATAGGATACAGTATACAGAGAGTTATAGCATACAGTATACAGAGAGTTATAGCATACAGTATACAGAGAGTTATAGCATACAGTATACAGAGAGTTATAGCATACAGTATACAGAGAGTTATAGCATACAGTATACAGAGAGTTATAGGATACAGTATACAGAGAGTTATAGCATACAGTATACAGAGAGTTATAGGATACAGTATACAGAGAGTTATAGGATACAGTATACAGAGAGTTATAGCATACGGTATACAGAGAGTTATAGCATACAGTATACAGAGAGTTATAGCATACAGTATACCGAGAGTTATAGCATACAGTATACAGAGAGTTATAGGATACAGTATACCGAGAGTTATAGGATACAGTATACAGAGAGTTATAGCATACAGTATACAGAGAGTTATAGCATACAGTATACAGAGAGTTATAGCATACAGTATACAGAGAGTTATAGGATACGGTATACAGAGAGTTATAGCATACAGTATACAGAGAGTTATAGCATACAGTATACAGAGAGTTATAGGATACAGTATACCGAGAGTTATAGGATACAGTATACAGAGAGCTATATCATACAGCATACAGAGAGTTATAGCATACAGTATACAGAGAGTTATAGGATACGGTATACAGAGAGTTATAGCATACAGTATACAGAGAGTTATAGGATACAGTATACAGAGAGTTATAGCATACAGTATACAGAGAGTTATAGGATACGGTATACAGAGAGTTATAGTATACAGTATACCGAGAGTTATAGGATACAGTATACAGAGAGTTATAGGATACAGTATACAGAGAGTTATAGGATACGGTATACAGAGAGCTATATCATACAGTATACAGAGAGTTATAGCATACAGTATACAGAGAGTTATAGGATACGGTATACAGAGAGTTATAGTATACAGTATACCGAGAGTTATAGGATACGGTATACAGAGAGTTATAGCATACAGTATACCGAGAGTTATAGGATACAGTATACAGAGAGTTATAGGATACAGTATACCGAGAGTTATAGGATACGGTATACAGAGAGTTATAGGATACAGTATACCGAGAGTTATAGCATACAGTATACAGAGAGTTATAGCATACAGTATACAGAGAGTTATAGGATACAGTATACAGAGAGTCATAGGATACAGTATACAGAGAGTTATAGCATACAGTATACCGAGAGTTATAGCATACAGTATACAGAGAGTTATAGGATACAGTATACAGAGAGTTATAGCATACAGTATAAAGAGAGTTATAGCATACAGCATACAGAGAGTTATAGGATACGGTATACAGAGAGTTATAGGATACGGTATACAGAGAGTTATAGGATACAGTATACAGAGAGTTATAGGATACAGTATACAGAGAGTCATATAATACAGTATACAGAGAGTTATAGGATACAGTATACCGAGAGTTATAGGATACGGTATACAGAGAGTTATAGGATACAGTATACAGAGAGTTATAGCATACAGTATAAAGAGAGTTATAGCATACAGCATACAGAGAGTTATAGGATACGGTATACAGAGAGTTATAGGATACGGTATACAGAGAGTTATAGGATACAGTATACAGAGAGTCATATAATACAGTATACAGAGAGTTATAGGATACAGTATACCGAGAGTTATAGGATACGGTATACAGAGAGTTATAGGATACAGTATACAGAGAGTTATAGCATACAGTATACAGAGAGTTATAGGATACGGTATACAGAGAGTTATAGCATACAGTATACCGAGAGTTATAGGATACAGTATACAGAGAGTTATAGGATACAGTATACCGAGAGTTATAGGATACAGTATACCGAGAGTTATAGGATACGGTATACAGAGAGTTATAGCATACAGTATACAGAGAGTTATAGCATACAGTATACAGAGAGTTATAGGATACAGTATACAGAGAGTTATAGGATACAGTATACCGAGAGTTATAGGATACAGTATACCGAGAGTTATAGGATACGGTATACAGAGAGTTATAGGATACAGTATACCGAGAGTTATAGCATACAGTATACAGAGAGTTATAGCATACAGTATACAGAGAGTTATAGGATACAGTATACAGAGAGTCATAGGATACAGTATACAGAGAGTTATAGCATACAGTATACCGAGAGTTATAGCATACAGTATACAGAGAGTTATAGGATACAGTATACAGAGAGTTATAGCATACAGTATAAAGAGAGTTATAGCATACAGCATACAGAGAGTTATAGGATACGGTATACAGAGAGTTATAGGATACGGTATACAGAGAGTTATAGGATACAGTATACAGAGAGTTATAGGATACAGTATACAGAGAGTCATATAATACAGTATACAGAGAGTTATAGGATACAGTATACCGAGAGTTATAGGATACGGTATACAGAGAGTTATAGGATACAGTATACAGAGAGTTATAGCATACAGTATAAAGAGAGTTATAGCATACAGCATACAGAGAGTTATAGGATACGGTATACAGAGAGTTATAGGATACGGTATACAGAGAGTTATAGGATACAGTATACAGAGAGTTATAGGATACAGTATACAGAGAGTCATATAATACAGTATACAGAGAGTTATAGGATACAGTATACCGAGAGTTATAGGATACGGTATACAGAGAGTTATAGGATACAGTATACAGAGAGTTATAGCATACAGTATACAGAGAGTTATAGGATACGGTATACAGAGAGTTATAGCATACAGTATACCGAGAGTTATAGGATACAGTATACAGAGAGTTATAGCATACAGTATACCGAGAGTTATAG
Organism: Pelobates fuscus; assembly: GCF_036172605.1. Taxonomy (NCBI): domain Eukaryota; kingdom Metazoa; phylum Chordata; class Amphibia; order Anura; family Pelobatidae; genus Pelobates; species Pelobates fuscus. Next base: position 139,895,645 of record NC_086327.1, read on the forward strand.
GATACGGTATACAGAGAGTTATAGGATACAGTATACCGAGAGTTATAGGATACAGTATACCGAGAGTTATAGCATACAGTATACAGAGAGTTATAGGATACAGTATACAGAGAGTTATAGGATACAGTATACCGAGAGTTATAGGATACAGTATACCGAGAGTTATAGCATACAGTATACAGAGAGTTATAGCATACAGTATACAGAGAGTTATAGGATACAGTATACAGAGAGTTATAGGATACAGTATACCGAGAGTTATAGGATACAGTATACCGAGAGTTATAGCATACAGTATACAGAGAGTTATAGGATACAGTATACAGAGAGTTATAGGATACAGTATACCGAGAGTTATAGGATACAGTATACCGAGAGTTATAGGATACGGTATACAGAGAGTTATAGGATACAGTATACCGAGAGTTATAGGATACGGTATACAGAGAGTTATAGCATACAGCATACAGAGAGTTATAGGATACAGTATACCGAGAGTTATAGGATACAGTATACAGAGAGTTATAGGATACGGTATACAGAGAGTTATAGCATACAGCATACAGAGAGTTATAGGATACAGTATACCGAGAGTTATAGGATACAGTATACAGAGAGTTATAGCATACAGCATACAGAGAGTTATAGCATACAGCATACAGAGAGTTATAGCATACAGCATACAGAGAGTTATAGCATACAGTATACCGAGAGTTATAGGATACAGTATACCGAGAGTTATAGGATACGGTATACAGAGAGTTATAGGATACAGTATACCGAGAGTTATAGGATACGGTATACAGAGAGTTATAGGATACAGTATACCGAGAGTTATAGGATACGGTATACAGAGAGTTATAGCATACAGCATACAGAGAGTTATAGGATACAGTATACCGAGAGTTATAGGATACGGTATACAGAGAGTTATAGCATACAGCATACAGAGAGTTATAGGATACAGCATACAGAGAGTTATAGGATACGGTATACAGAGAGTTATAGGATACAGTATACCGAGAGTTATAGGATACAGTATACAGAGAGTTATAGCATACAGTATACGGAGAGTTATAGCATACAGTATACAGAGAGTTATAGCATACAGCATACAGAGAGTTATAGCATACAGCATACAGAGAGTTATAGCATACAGCATACAGAGAGTTATAGCATACAGTATACCGAGAGTTATAGGATACAGTATACAGAGAGTTATAGCATACAGTATACAGAGAGTTATAGCATACAGTATACAGAGAGTTATAGGATACGGTATACAGAGAGTTATAGCATACAGTATACAGAGAGTTATAGCATACAGTATACAGAGAGTTATAGGATACAGTATACAGAGAGTTATAGCATACAGTATACAGAGAGTTATAGGATACAGTATACAGAGAGTTATAGCATACAGTATACAGAGAGTTATAGGATACGGTATACCGAGAGTTATAGGATACGGTACACAGAGAGTTATAGCATACAGTATACAGAGAGTTATAGCATACAGCATACAGAGAGTTATAGCATACAGTATACCGAGAGTTATAGGATACAGTATACAGAGAGTTATAGCATACAGTATACAGAGAGTTATAGCATACAGTATACAGAGAGTTATAGGATACGGTATACAGAGAGTTATAGCATACAGTATACAGAGAGTTATAGCATACAGTATACAGAGAGTTATAGGATACAGTATACAGAGAGTTATAGCATACAGTATACAGAGAGTTATAGGATACAGTATACAGAGAGTTATAGCATACAGTATACAGAGAGTTATAGGATACAGTATACAGAGAGTTATAGCATACAGTATACAGAGAGTTATAGCATACAGTATACAGAGAGTTATAGGATACGGTATACAGAGAGTTATAGCATACAGTATACAGAGAGTTATAGCATACAGTATACAGAGAGTTATAGGATACAGTATACAGAGAGTTATAGCATACAGTATACAGAGAGTTATAGCATACAGTATACAGAGAGTTATAGCATACAGTATACAGAGAGTTATAGGATACGGTATACCGAGAGTTATAGGATACGGTACACAGAGAGTTATAGCATACAGTATACAGAGAGTTATAGCATACAGTATACAGAGAGTTATAGCATACAGTATACAGAGAGTTATAGGATACAGTATACAGAGAGTTATAGCATACAGTATACAGAGAGTTATAGCATACAGTATACAGAGAGTTATAGGATACGGTATACAGAGAGTTATAGCATACAGTATACAGAGAGTTATAGCATACAGTATACAGAGAGTTATAGGATACAGTATACAGAGAGTTATAGCATACAGTATACAGAGAGTTATAGGATACAGTATACAGAGAGTTATAGCATACAGTATACAGAGAGTTATAGGATACAGTATACAGAGAGTTATAGCATACAGTATACAGAGAGTTATAGGATACAGTATACCAGAGAGTTATAGGATACGGTACACAGAGAGTTATAGCATACAGTATACAGAGAGTTATAGCATACAGTATACAGAGAGTTATAGGATACAGTATACAGAGAGTTATAGCATACAGTATACAGAGAGTTATAGCATACAGTATACAGAGAGTTATAGGATACGGTATACCGAGAGTTATAGGATACGGTACACAGAGAGTTATAGCATACAGTATACAGAGAGTTATAGCATACAGTATACAGAGAGTTATAGGATACAGTATACAGAGAGTTATAGCATACAGTATACAGAGAGTTATAGGATACAGTATACAGAGAGTTATAGCATACA